>NW_012267240.1:3299285-3318828 GCF_000151885.1 Dipodomys ordii | reverse complement strand
AACTTTTCTTTCATGTATTTAAACATGCTAAACATGATTATTTTATGACAATAATTATTATTATTTAAAATTACTTTTTATTTTTTTGTGCTAGTACTAGAGCTTGAACTCAGGGTCTGGGCACTTCCTTTAGTTATTTTTACTTCAAAACTTGTGCTCTACCACTTGAGCCACAGTTCCACTTCTGGATCTTTTGGTAGTTAATTAGAAATAGAATCTCAAGGGCTTTCACACCCGGGCTAACTTTGAACTGTGACCCTCAGATCTCACCCTCCTGAATTGCTAGGATTACAGGTGCAAACCACCAGCACCCAGCTTAAATAGGAGAACTTTGACGTATGTGAAACAATCACAAGAATCAAGAGAATAATCATAGCATCACCTCCAAAAGATTTCTCAAACTCTTTCTAACCCTACAATCCTGGCATTCCTTTTTATTGTTGGTGGTTGTGTTTGTGTTGATGATGGTGTTTCAGGCAGGAAGTCCCCATCTCATTCCTCTGCCTTGGCTATCAATGGAGAATCTCTCTGTTTGTATTTCAGACTTTAAATATGAGATCATTTTCCTTCTATCTATGACATACTCTTAGATTTTCCTTTGGCAATGATCTGCTAGTGGCAAACTCCCTTATACTTTTCAGTGGCCTGAAAATGTCATCATTTTGGCTTCATGCAGAAAAGCATCTTCCCCCTAAGCATGGAGCTTTATGTTGAGAATAGCTTTCCTTTTGCACACTGAATATGTCATAGCACAGGCTCCTGGCTTCTCTGCTGCTGTGCAGAGTTGTCAGTTTGTTGCGCCTTTGAAGGTAATTTATCTCCTTTAAAGATCTTTCTGTCTCTCTGGCTGTCCAGGTGCACTATGATTTGTCGACTTTTGGATTTTCTTTGTATTTATCACGTCTTATTTTCACTGTGCTTCAGACTGGATCTGGAAGAAGATACTTTTCATCTGTTCTGGAAAATTCTCAGCTACGTCATCCTCAATTCTCTTCTCTCTTCCTTCTCTTTCCTTCTAGAAGCCCAATTAGACACATTTCCACTCTAGCTACCATTTTTTATAACTTTCTTTTTTTCATGTTTTTATATCTCCTTTATGTGCAACATTTTGGGTAATGTCTTCATACGGATTTTTCTGGAAATCACCAGTTCTCTTTTTAGCTGTGTCCAATCTGGGGTTTTGCTTGTTTCCATGATTCCATTATTCATTTCTAAGTACATTATTTGGTTCTTAGGAAATTTGACTTATTCTGTACAGTTTATAATTAATTGTGCATACCTTCAAACTTTTCTTTCATGTATTTAAACATGCTAAACATGATTATTTTATGACAATAATTATTATTATTTAAAATTACTTTTTATTTTTTTGTGCTAGTTTTATGGCTTGAACCCAGGGCCTGGGAATTGTCCCTGAGATTTTTTACTCAAAACTAGCACTCTAGTACTTGAACCACAGTTCCATTTCTGGCCTTTTAGTAATTAATTGGAGATAAGAGTCTCATGGACTTTACTGCTTGGACTTTATTTTGAACTATGATCCTCAGAACTCAGCCTCTTGACTAGTAAGATTACAGGTGTGAGCCACCAGTGCCCAGCTGAGTTTATTTCTATTATCTCTATTCTTGCTTCCTCTTGTCACAGTATCATTTCTTTCTTTCCTTCTTTCCTTCCTTCCTTCCTTCCTTCTTTCCTTCCTTTGTTCCTTCTTTTCTTTCTTTGTACTTACCCTATGGCTTGAATTTAAGGCTTGGGTGCTGTCCCTGAGCTATTTTGTTCAAGGTTAGCACTCTACTACTTGATCCACATTTCCATTTCTGACCTGCTGTTGGTTAATTGGCGATAAGAGTCTTGTGGAATTCCCTGTCTGAGGTAGGCTTTGAACCAAGATCCTTAGATCTTATAGGCATGAGCTAATGGTGCCTGGTCATTTCATGTGTGTTGAATCTTTTTTTTTCTGTGAGCCACTCATTTTCCCCTAAGAATTTAGTTTTCAAGGAGATGCTTCAAGAAGTTGGAAATATAAGCTTCTTCAGAGAGGACTGGCATTTGCACCTGCAAGGTACTTGCGGCACTACACATTCCAAACTATTTCAAATGACTGGTATCATCCTACACACTGGGTCTTTATTTTTAAATTAAACACCATATAATGTAATGTTTGTCATTCCAAGTAAATAAATATGATGACTACATAGAAGTCCATAACACAGATACATTATAATTGGTCTATTTCTTTAATAGTTGACAGGCCTTTAAGCTGTTTATAAATTTCTGCTATTAGAAAGAGATCTCATTGTAGATGTGCATTTTTGTATACAAAAAATAGTCTTTCATATTTGCATGATTCACCTCATCACATACATGTATGTAGATATCAACATGGATATGTTTCTATAAACAGGACTATTATTGTGAAGAAAATGGGCATCATTACAGACCATCAATAAAAAACATGCACTAGATATTGTCAGTCTTTAAATTTTGCTGATCTGATAGAAATATTATGGTATACTCTGATAATATCTTACTACTACTGAGGCTGCATGTTGATTGCTTACGCTGCTGAACTTTTCCTGGTTTTGCGGGGAAGGAGATGCTAATAGTGTTTGAGCTCAGGGCCTCAGGCTAGCTAATGATAACATGGAGCCAGGCCGGAAGCCCTGCTCCTCACTGATTGGCTAGGGTACTGTCTCCAGCCTGAGCTGTGATCTGCTTACTTTTTAGGCTCCCACAGAGCCCAGCCTTCCTCCATGGACTGTCACAGACAGTCCTCTCACAGACTGTCCTGGCAGCTTGATCCTCCCAATTGCGACCTCCTACATAACTTACAAGAACAGGAGTTTGCCACAAGACCCAGCTAGGGATTGAGAAAGGGTCTTGGATTATAGGGGTGAGCCACAAGCACCAGGATAACACTTTCATTTTATAAAAATTCAAGTACAGCTAGGTGCTGATGGCTCACACCTATAATCCTGGCCATTTGGGAGGCTGAGATCTGAGAGTGTGGTTTGAAGCCAGACTCTGCAGGTAAATCCATGAGACTCTAATCTCCAATGAGCCAGCAAAAAAGCCAGAAGTGGAATTATGGCTCAAGTGTAGAGCATTAGCCTTGAGCACAAAAAGCTCAGGAAGAGTGCTTCAGGACCCCCACAAATACACAAAACCAAACCCAAAAACAACCAGGTACTTGCTATGTCACCAACATTCACCCGGTGAATCTGTCTTCTCTGCTTATCTTCAGCAATTACACATTTACTCTTTTTTTCTTTTTTCTTATATATATATTTTATTGTAAAAATACTGTACAGAAGGCTTACAGTTACATGAGTAGGGTAATAAGTACATTTCCTATTGAGCATTTTTACCTCCTCCTCGGTTTTTCCCCTACTATCCTTTCCTTCCCACCTCCACAACTCTTCCCTCCCCCGCTGAAATTATAAAGTTCATTTTCAACATAGTGTCTTGTATGTCTCATTGTTACAATGGGTCAACATGTATCCTTATTTCAGCATTTTGTTATATCCTTTCCCCTCTTCAAATTAGAAAAATGTATGTACAAGATGCAACAGTAGTTGTACCATGGGGAAAGAACATACAAAAGAAACAAAAAAAATCACAAAGTGCATTATAAATATATTAAAAACAATAGCAAGAAAGAAAAAAAACACTTGTGTCCCCGTCTTGGGGTTCATTTTGCTTAATATTATCTTAGCTGGTCAAATGTACATAGCTTTTGATCTTTTCTGCTTGTCCTAGATTTGTTCTCATTATTGCAAATAAGGGAAACCATGGGAACTATGTTTCTATGGGCCTGGCTTACTTCACTTAATACGATTTTTTCCAAATCTTTCCATTTCCTAACAAATGGGGTGATATCATTCTTTCTGATACATTTACTCTGAAAAACTATGCTAACGTTGATACTAACATTGTTGGAATTTAAATTTTTCTAATTGACTTTCTAATGTTTTGTTAAATGTTCATTATTTCAATTGACTGCTAAAACCTTCATTTCTGGCTGGGCACTGGTGGCTCATAGTTGTAATCCTAGCTACTTAGGAGGCTGAGTTCTGAGGACTGTGGTTCAAAGCCAGCCTGGAAAGTTTGAAAGACTCATCTCCAATTAACCACCAAAAAAGCTGGAAGTGGAGCTATGGCTCAAGTAGAGCACTTGCCCTGAGCAAAAAAGCTCAGGTACAGCGCCCAGCCCCTGAGTTCAAGCCCTAGCAGCGCCCCCCCCCAAACACACACACAATTTTTAAATACCCATCTTCATTTCTGATAAAAATCAAAGTTGGCATCCTTAGTCAATTATTTTAGTGTACAATTCTGAGCAAAATTTGTACCAATTATAAAACATTGGCTTTAATGGTTGATTTGTAATAGGTCTTTTTCTGTCCTTTGCCTAAGACCAAATATAAAATGAGAGGAACTAGTTGAGTTTTCATGTTGAAGTAAGCTAAAAAATAAGCAAAAGTTTTTATTTATTGTTGTTACTGTTGTTTTAGTGCTAGTTCTGGGTCTTGAATTCAAGATCTGGATTCTGTCTAAACATTTTTGCCCAAGGCTGGTGCTCTACTGCTTGAGTTGTACACTCCTTTCTGGCTCTTCACTGGTTAATTGGAGATAAGAATTTCATGGACTTTCCTGCCTAGGCTGGCTTCAAACTGTGATAATCAGATCTCAACATCCAGTTAGGGTTACAGGTGCCCAGCAGTAAAGGGTATTTTTATTCTCCCACAGGAATACTTCTCTTACAGTAGAATACATATCATACAGAATACTATAACACTTTTGAGAATGACTTATTTTATAGCATTTCTTTGTGTGAGAATATTTATTATTATTTATTAATATTATCTGCTAAATATTTGTTCATCAGTTGTGTGTGTTGTCCTTAAACCAGGAATATGAGTGATATCACAGGCTAAAGATGGAAAAGTGCTTAGGACAGGAAGATGACATTGTTTTAAAAATCAAATTTTAAGCCGGGCGCAGGTGGCTCACGCCTGTAATCCTAGCTACTCAGGAGGCTGAGATCTGAGGATCGCAGTTCAAAGCCAGCCCGGGCAGGAGAGACCGTGAGACTCCTATCTCCAATAAAACACCAGAAAACCAGAAGTGGCGCTGTAGCTCAAGTGGTAGAGCGCTCGCCTTGAGGTGAAGAGCTGAGGGACAGCGCCCAGGCCCAGAGTTCAAGCCCCACGGCCGACAAAAAAAAAAAAAAAAACAAATCAAATTTTATCCAGTCATGGTAAACTCATACCTATAATCGAAGATACTTTGGTAGCTTGAGATTCAGAGAATTGTAGTTCAAAGACAACTGGGGCAAAAAGTTCATGAGAAACACACACACATACATCTCAACCAGTAATAGGTAAGTGTGGTGATATGCACCTACCATTCCTGCTCTGAGGGAAAATAGGAGGATCAAAGTTTAAGCCAAACTGAGCACACATATGAGGCTCTACTAAATAAACCAAGGTAGATAATGTTGCAATAAACATAGTTGTGCTGGTAGCTTTACTATGGTCTTCCTTGTGATCATTTGGGTAAATGCTGGGTTATAGGGGAGCTCTATGTAGAGTCTTTTGAGGAATCTCCATACTGCTTTTCAAAGTGATTGAATAAGTTTACACTTCCACCAACAATGCAGTAGGGTTCCCTTCTGGCCACATCTCCTCCAGCATCAGTTGTTATTAGATTTCTTGATTATAGCCATTCTAACTGGGGTGATGTGGAATCTCAATGTTGTTTTGATTTGCATTTCTTTTATGGCTAGAGAGGTTGAACATTTCTTCATGTGTCTATTGGCCATTCTTACTTCCTCTTCAGAGAATTTTCTCTTTAAGTCTTTAGCCCACTTGTTTATTGGGCAGCTGTTTCTTTGAGGATTTGTTGTTGGGGGATTTAATTTTTGAGTTCCAGATATATTTTAGATTTGAGACCCTTGTCCATTGTATGGCTAGTGAAGATCTTCTCCAATCCATGGGCTTTCTATTGATCTTGCTAGCTATGTCCTTTGCCATGCAGAAGCTCTGCAGCTTCATGCAATCCATTATTTACCATAGCTAATATATGGAACCAATCTGGATCAAGAAAATGTGATATATATATATATATATATATATATATATATAGGAATTCTATGCCTCCATGACATTGCCCCATTGTTAGGAATGGAAAGACTTGGAAAAAATTAAGTGAAGTAAGCCAGGCCCAAAAAAGCATAGGCCTCATGGTTTCCCTTATTTGCAATAACTAGTACATATCTGGGACAAGCAGAAAAGTTCAAAAGTTATGTACATATGTCCATAAAAGATGATGTTAAGTGAAATGAGCCCCAAGATAGAGACACAAGTGGTTTTTTATTTCTTGCTATTGTTTCTAACGTATTTATAATGTATCATGTGATTTTTTGTTTCTTTGTATTCTTCCTCTCCCACAGTATAACCCCTGTTTTCACTGCATTTGATGTCGGTGCCCTTTTATACACACTTCTGTAGCTTGAGGAGGGGAAAGGAAAAAACTAAATGTTTAAGTAGGGATACAGGTTGACCCATTGTAACAATTCGATGTACAAAACACTATGTTGAAAAACAAACTTTACAATTTAGGTGTGGTGGGGAGGGGGGAGTATAGTTGTGGAGGTGGGAGGGAAGGGAGGGTAGGGGAAAAACAAAGGAGGAGGCCACAATGCTTGATAAGAAATGTACTCATAACCTTGCTCATGTAACTGTAACCCCTATGTACAGTATTTTTAACAATAAAAAACATATTAAAAAAAAAGAAAGAAACCAAGGTAAGAATTTAGTTCAGGCAAGTGAAAGACTCCAGTCTCCACCCACCCACCCCAAAATCAAATCTTTATTTCAAGATCTGCAGTTGGTTAATCCTCAAAGAGTCCAAAATTGGCAAGATTTAGAAATTATATTTCTTAGAAATCTCCCAAGTAATATAACAAGCAAATTCATCTGATTCGAAAAACAAAGAAATGACAAAATCTTAGCAAATCTTTTATTTCACTGAAAATCTGATTAAAACATTTTGAACATTCTTTGCACTTAAATAACAAGTATTCTTATTTATTGGTTTAGAAATGTGTCATTTCATATTATGAATGTTTAAATTACACTTTTAAAACTCAGCTTCACTTGATCATTCAAAGTGAATAAGACAAGATAGAGGAGAAAATGATCTTGGAATTACAGTCCATTAATCAACATAAAGTGGCCTAACAGAACAGATGGTGACATAATTGGCTTTCTCAGGGTGAGCAGATTAACTGACAAGCACTCTAAACTTTGGCTTTCTCAGTAAAGAAAACCATATTTCGTTTTTGTATTACGAGAGATGGTAGGCATTCCTATTCAATGGCTTTGAAGGGGTCATTTGGAATGTGGCACAGGAGAGCCAAAGTTACCTAAATTAACGAGCAGGCTCTGGAATCTCTGAGCCAGAACAAAAAGAAATCAAGATCACAAGAGAAAACTCGAGGACTAGGTCAAATCAAAAGTAAGAAGTTAGAGCAGAGCATGACTAGTCTCTCATGCTTAAAATCCTAGCTACTCAGGCAGCTGAGATTGAGGATCACAGTTCAAAGTCAGCCCAGGCAGAAAAAGTCCATAAGACTCATTTCCAATTAACCATCAGAAAACCTAAAGTGGAGCTGTAGCTCAAAGAGCACCAGCCTTGAGCAAAAAAGCTCAGGGACAGCAGACAGGCCCTGAGTTCAAGCCCCATTAACCACTGCCTCCTCTCTCCCCCCGTCCACCCAAAAGAAAGAAAGAAAGAGAAAAAATGTAGTAAGTTGGGCTGCGTGCTAGTGGCTCACACACTTACAGTCCTAGCTACCTGAGAGGCTGAGATTGTTGGGATTATAGTTCAAAGCCAACCCAGGAGAGATGCCATCTCAATGTATAGTACCTATTATCCAATCCAAAAGTTCTATCCAGAAAAGTGTCCAAGAAGGATGTAAGACTCTATTTCAAAAGCAAAAATCAGTGTTGAAGGCCTGGTTTGAAAGTAAGAGTACCTATCTAGTAATGAGGAGAACCATAATTCAAGCCCTTGTATCACTAAAAACAAACAAAAAAAGCAGGCAACTGGGATTGTAGAATTATAAGTGAAGCCCAGGATTTGGAGGGATGAAGGTGGCAGTAGCTCAGTGTGTGACAGTTTAATCCTAGGACATCGCATGGCAGAGTTATAGTAGCATGAAAAGGTGACACCTGGCATCTGTCTCTAGCTTTAGCCTTCATCCTACCTGAGCAGTCCCCTCCCTTTTTCCTAGTCTCAGTGACATCCTCCAGAATTGATGTTACATTTGATAACAGTAAGTGTACAAGCCACAATAGTATTATGGGTACTTCCACAACTAATGACTCTTCAGACATTATATGGCTTGCGTTCTGGAAATCTCAACTGTGCTGCAGAGTGATCAGCAGACACTTCTATTCCTACTTACTCTAAATAAGCATGACCTGTTACTTGGTGGTATGTAAGCAAAGTGTCCAGCCAGCTTGCAATTTCCTTTGTGAAATTATCTCATTAACTCTGTACTTAAGCACTTAACTCTGCCCTGAGATTGGTACACATAAAGTTCAGTAAATCATGAAAGTCATTAAGTAAAACTATGTTTGGGGAAAATATAACCTTGGAGAGAACACGAGATCTTTCTTTTTCAACCATATATATATATATATATATATATATATATATATATATATTGTCAACAAGATTGAATTAGTAGCATTTAATTGCCTATTGAAAATTAATTCAAAATGATAAAGAACAAAATACTAAGAAATGCTTAGATATGTAAAAGTTGAAGGAGGGGATGTCAATACCATTTTTCATGTTTCGAATTGAAAAAAAAAAACATCAGCAGCACCCTCTACAAACATTTTATTTCATTCATTCATTCATTCAGTGTGTGTGTGTGTGTTTGTCTGTTTGTGTCTGTATATATATGTGCCAGTCCTGAGACTTAAACTCAGAGCCTTGGGCACTGTCCCTGATCTTTATTTTCTCAAGGCTAGTTCTCTACCACTTAAGCCATAAATCCACTTCTGGCATCTTTGCTAGTTAATTGGAGATTAGATTCTCATAGATGTTCCTGCCCTGGCTGACTTTGAACCATGATCCTCAGATCTCAGCCTCCTGAGTAGCTATGATTACAGATGTGAGCCACCAATGCCCAGTTTGTTAGTTTTATTTTTAGTCTTCAAATACAAGTCTTTAAGATGTGCCATCGAGAACTGAATTGCAAATGTGTACTGTGTACATATGCCTATGATCACTTCAGGGAACAACAACAAAAAATGTAAATAGGAGATTAAAAATATTGTTTTTCCATTTTGTAATTTTGTTTATATGTAAAATCATACACATTAATATCCAATTTATAAATCAAGACACAAAACTATATATACTACGATTATACGACTATGTAAAAAATACTTGCATGAAAAGAGATGGCCAGGAACACCCTAAAATTACAATAGTAGCTATCACAATATTACATGATTACAACAACTGGTGTTTTGTGGTGTATCTGTGTCTTCATTTTCCGCATGATGTGCAATGTGGTTGGACTCTAGTCAGTATATACTACAATTATTGTATACTACGCTGTAACTCAGATGTCTGCAATTCCTTTGTCTTCTTTGGTGAGTATATCTGAACTATGCACTAAAAAGAAAGAAAGAGCTGGGAAGGTAGCTCAGTGGTAGAGTGCTTGCCTTGCATGCCTGAGGCCCTGGGTTCGATTCCTCAGCACCACATAAGAAAAAAGAAAAAAGCCAGAAGTGGTACTGTGGCTCAAGTGGTAGAGCGCTAGCCTTGAGCTGAAGAGCTGAGGGACAGTGCCCAGGGCCAGAGTTCAGGCCCCACAACTGGACCCCCAAAAAAAGAAAGAAAGAAAGAAAGAAAAACAGCAATGTGCAGTTCATTGGCAACTTGGTAGGGGAAGGAAGAGAAGTGTTTGCTACCCCAGGTTGAGAATTTGAAGGCATTATTCATATCTCTTTTCCAGAATCCTTTCTGTTGTGTGGCAGGAAAACCACCCTTGCTTCCTTCCTCTACCAAGCATCACATGATAGGCTCCAGTCTTCAGCCCCCAGAAGTCTACATCCCTCACTTAGCCCTTTCTTGGCATTTATTCTATGTCTTAGCTTCTACCTATAAGCTTCTCACATCTTTCCCAACAAAGCGATCAGAAAACAAAAATAGCTTTCCATCCAGTGCCAGGAACCACCTCAATGTTGACAGTAAACAACAACATCAAAAGAAATGATCATCATTCACTAATATGTATGATGTAATCAGAATGATGTTCCAAGAACACACTTTAGTGCTATCTATCAAAAGGTAAAAGGACACCCTGTTTGACCTTGAAATCCCATCACTAGAAATGCATCCTAGAGAAATAGGAAAGTTCACTGGAGAAAAGTATCAGTTGTTATTGAAACAGTGTAATAACAACAGCCTGAAAACAGCCATATATGTTAAGATCGAGCATAGGGACATATTAAAAACTTGTAGAAATTGCTGCTGTTGTTTTTTACGCCACAGAAGAAAAAAAAAAAAAAACAACCCAAAGTGTGGAGGTACACAGCTGGCCCAAGACACAACTCTGAGGTCTGAGCATGTATAGAGAATGAGTGCCTGCCTGAAAGACCTCCTTCCTAACTTCTAGCCAGGGGATGTGTCCAAGGGATCTACTTCCTAGAGGCAAATGTTGGTGGCCCAAGTGGCCACTGTGACCACAGTAAAGAATCACAAAAGCACAGAGACCCGCCCCCCCCGCTGGCATGACCTGCAGGTGGTGCCTGGTTGGATGAGAACTTGACCTGGGGTTGGCCACAGAGGGGACAGGCAGCTGGAGATTTCTGCCCCGCTGGGCTTCTTCATTGCTTTGGTGGGCCTTGTACATTTCTGTTTCATGTAGAGGCCAGATGGACCTGATTTCCCTGGTGAATTCCTGTCCAACATGTGACCTGTGTTCTTTGACTTTTTTTCATTATATCCCTTTGAGATGCTTGAAACATCAGTCCTCGACGTTAACCAATAGCACCTGGACCTTCTCATCTTGTTTCTTTCTGAAGCAATCGAAAAACACTTTAGGAGAAAAGATTTACGGCAACGTTCCTATTTCTTTGGCCTATTTTTATATGTCTGCTAAATTCCATTTTTTAAACATTATGGAGAGAAAGCCACCGGTGGAATCGCAACGTCTAGAAATGTTAACTTCTCTGTAAAAGTAAAGCCACTCAGATCTTGTTAAACTGATATCATATACAGGGTGCCTCTTAATGCCCACGTTCATTCCAAAGGACTTATAAAATGAAATCATCAAAAAGTTCCCAGCTGCACAAGTCTTTTGAAACTTTTCTGTTGTAACAGAGTCTGCGTTACACATTACAAAAACACGCAAGGGGGCTTAAAGATAGTTTAACAAAGAGACTAGAAAAGAGAGACTATCCAGGTGGCTTTTTAAGTGTGGAACATAATAAAATGGTGTTTGGCAAGTAGTATAAGATGTAGTAACTAAAAAACAAGAAAGTCCACTTAGAAGCTGAAGTGGGGCTTCGAGTCATAAATAGAAGAAATGTTAAAAATGCAAGAGAAAAAACAATAATAGCAGGAGTGTCTAGTAAATGTGAAATGAAGAGAGGAAAAAATCTTACAGATGGGAATAGCAATGGGATGTGTGTTTTGGACCTGTCCTTTCAGGTCCAAAGGCTTTAAGGCTTTGGAGTAGTTATATCATTTACCAGTGTTGTCTCTAAGAAGGGAAACTGCATATTTAAGACAGAGGGGCTAGGTGCAGGCAACTGATCACCCAGCAGAAGGAAAAGCCAAAATGCTCACCAGCCACCAGAGAAAGAACTCAGGAGATTCGCTCTCAGGAAAGCAGGAAGCCACAAACTCCATCTGTATAGGGGCCCAAGAACCCAAGGGGAATTAGAAAAAGACTCAATGATTGCATCAGATAATGTCCTAGCAAGATGAGGCACAGGAGCAATACCCTGCTCTCTTCCCCCTCCTGTCTCTATAGTCCACTAGTGTCTGTCTAAATCATTCTCAGAGTGGCAAGTCATCTCCAGGGCTCATTTTTTGTTCAAGGCAGAACAAGATAGAGAAAAGGTGAACAGAAAACCCAAGGACAAATAGGGCCAGGACAATCGCTACTGTCTGCATTAGTAGATACTGGCCCTATGGGATGGTGGGGCATGTCCACTAGGAGAGAGAGCTGCATCCCACTGGGAGGACCCAGACGCATTGCTGAGCAGTCTCCTTGCTGCAAGCCTCTTCATCCATGCTGACCTCTCTCCACCATCTTGACTGTGTGGCTCTGCTGCAGTACTTAAAAGTACTATTTCCTTTTGTCCATACACATTTTTAAAGGGCCCATTTGGCTCATAGTCTGGGTGTTTTGCTGTTAACTCATCCACTGGCCTTTGGGCACAGCAAACTTTATAGCAGAAGCAAGTTAAGTGGAAGTCCAGCTGGAGAGCTGTCCATGGCACCAACCAACTAAAGATACTAAGAGATAGGGGCAGGGGGTGGGGGAAGGGGTACAGGGGGAGGGGTGGCATTAAAACATCTGTGAAAATGCCACTAGCTGGGGGGAAAATCAACAACTTGTATTTCTTAAAACTCTTCTGAGAGATCTTATCTGGTTGGCTTTAAATTCACTTTACCTTACCCTTTTCTCTTTCTCCTTCTGTTTTGTGCTGACACAGTACCAGGGCTTGAACTGAGGGCCGCAAGCTTTCACTTGGCTTTTTCACTTAAGGGTGGTGTTCTACCATGTGAGCCAACCACTTCAATTCTGGCTTTTTTTTTTTTTTCAGGTGTTTGAGACATGAAGGTCTCTTGAATTTCTGTCTGGACTTGCTTGGAAATGAGATTCTTAGATCTCAACTTCCTGAGTAGCAAGGGTAATAGACATGGGCAACTAGTACCTCACTATTGTATTTTGTTATTACTTTGTGGTGTACAGATGTTAACATTTTCAGCAGTGACACTGTTTTATGGGCAACTGTTAATATTCTCTAGAAATCTTCTAAGTGGAATTAACAATCATAATTTATATACTATACTACTGATTAGCATAGAACAAAAGCTCAAAAAGTGGGACCTTCTGTGTTATTACTGTCCAGATCAGATTCAACAATCAAATAGATGTTTTGTTCAAAATGGTAGGCTCAGGTAATGATTAGCCTTTTTTTTTTTTGACTCCAGTCGTGAGGCCCTGAACTCCGGGTCTGGGCGCTGTCCCTCAGCTCTTCAGCTCAAGGCTAACACTCTACCACTTGAGCCACAATGCCACTTCCGGCTTTTTTCTTTTTGCTTATGTGGTGCTGAGGAATCAAATCCAGGGCCTCATGCATTCAAGGCAAGCGCTCTGCCACTGAGCCACCTTCCCAGCCCTGATTAGCCTTTTAATGTGTGTATATGAGATTACAAAAATTAGAACACACATGTATTTTGTAAATCCAAACCCAACAACTTTCTCTAAGCTTAAATTTTGATGTTAAATTCTTACCTATATTGTGAAGGGAAGAAGAGGCAGAACCTCACCAAAATAAAATGGAAACTGTTTCTTTCTTTTGCCCAACCTATAGAATCCAGGGTGGTTTTTTTTTTTTTTTTGGGTCGTGGGGCTTGAACTCTGGGCTTGGGCGCTGTCCTTGTGCTCTTCAGCTCAAGGCGAGCGCTCTACTGCTTGAGCCACAGCACCACTTCCGGTTTTCTAGCGGTTTATTGGAGATAAGAGTCTCACGAACTTTCCTGCCTGGGCTGGCTTTGAACCATGATCCTCAGATCTCAGCTTCCTGAGTAGCTAGGATTATAGGCATGAGCCACCGGCGCCCGGCCAGGGTGGTCTTTTTTAAAATTATTTTTAATTTTTGTGTGGCATTTCTGGGGCTTGAACTCAGGACATACAGGCTGTTCCTGAGCTTTTGTTTGCTGAAGGCTAGCACTGACACTTACGCCACAACAGTTCCACTTCCAGCTCTTTGGTAGTTAATGGAAGGTTAAGAGTTTCACAAACCTTTCTGCCTGGACTGGTTTTGAACTGTAATCCTCAGATCTCAGCCTCTTGAATAATTAGGATTACAGGTGTGAGCCTAGACTGTCCAAGGTGTTTTAAGATGATCACTATGTCAAGGCAAGGCAAGACATACAACAGCTGAATTAAAAAAAAATGCAGCCTGCCAAAGTGAAAGCAGACATTGAGCAGCTTGAGTGTTGCTTGTGGATATATATGGCTTCTGATCAGGAGTTCTTTCAGAGTGCTTCTGGTACCAAGTAACAATACACCAACAGTGACTTAATCTATCTTAACACTTTTTATTCACCAATTACCAGGGCTCAGTATTGGCTTGGTAGCTCTATGGTGTTACCAATTTAGGATCTTTTTATTTTTCTATTCAGTCAGAACTGTAGTTGTCCTATTAACAACCATCAAAACAGAAGTGAGGTATCTTAGGAAGAAGGAAGTCAGGCACAGAGGATTATGCACCATGTACAAGTGTGTGTTTAGAGTCTTGTGCCTTTCTCCTTGATGGGATGAGGAGAGGGAACAGGAGATAAGGAGGGGATGAAGGGTGAGCAAATGCAGTGATCTGATTCTATGTATATTATGTAAAAATTAACTTTTAACTTGAGATTGGGTCAAGAATGGGAAAATGGGAGTAAAAATAATGGAAGCATTGTATGTATAACCTGACTTATGGAATTGTAACTTATAAAAGAGAAAAAAGAATATGAAGGGGAGGGGGACCATAGATGAGAAGATGAGAGGACAGAATGTGAGGAATGGAGGGGCATCTTTGCAACTGTAGCTCTTTAAACTGCTATAGTAATAGGACAAGAAGACAAATTCCATGTGTCTAAAGATCTTGAGGACTACCATGAGAAAAATACAAACTTTAATTTTACACATGGCAACATCAATTTCTTCACTTTATAGTCAAAATTTTTTCCTACCAAGGGGAACAGTAGAATAGAAGGGAATGTAATATGAGTATAATAAACAGGATATTCAAGTACAAAAACAACTGTAAGCACATATAGATTCTTTATTAAGATAAAAGGTTTTCCATTATATTTATCTCTAAATCCATCCTAGTCCAAAATAAAATAAATAATAAAAATCCATATCTTTAGGAAGATTTTTAACAATATAGCTTCGTAAATCTAAGATTACATGTCTGTCGATTTTATATTATTACAATTTAGATACATTCAATTATAATACAACACCAGGAATGTTAGCCTGAAAGGTAACAGAGTTTTCCTACTGGGCAGTATAGTCATGGTAAAAGTTATAGTTCAGTTTCACTTTTTTGTGTTGACAAAGTCTTAATCGGATGTTAGAATGGAAGGCAGAATTCTTTCTTGGTGCTGGATTTTAAATTTTGACAAATGGATTTTCCTCTTCTTTGAAATACTGGCTGGTATTCCATGTAGGAAGCAGGCTCTTAGGAGAAAGTTAGGTACACAGGACTCTTTCCTGGGGGAGGTTAGGGGTGGATGGACAGGGGAGTTCCAAGGGGAGGGGTAGAAAGTACAGAACCCAGGGTCTTTAGCCACAGTTATCAACAAGCCCTTTGTTTGGCCTTACTCAATTTTAATCAAACTCTATAACCACCAAGAAGCATCACCTATAAGGCTATGTATACCACCTCATTTCTCAAATTGCCTTTTGGTAATTAAAAATATTGTTCAGCACTGGTTTTCTAATTTTTTAAATATCCCCAAGGCTTCCACTACCTAAAAAGACTAATTCCATTATTTTACACTGTATCTCCCACAATAAAGAATTGAGACCATTATCTGTGAATGAAGAAATGGAAAATTGAGGTAAATATCTGAGGCAAAAATATGGGCTGTCTAAATTGTTCAGAGGATATCCTAGAATATGATACATTTCCAATCATTCTTGATACAGGATGTCATGCTTTATAAGAAACTTTAGTCAATGAGCCAAGTGCTGGTAGCTCATGCCTGTCATCCTAGGATGCTGAGATTTGAGGGCAGAGGTTTGAAGCCAGCTTGGTCAGGAAAGTCCTTGAGACTCTTAACCTCAAAAAAAAAAAAAAAAGCTAGAAGTGAGACATCTCAAGTGGTAAAGTGCTAGCCTTGAGCATAAAAGCTCAAGGACAGTATCCAGGCCCTGAGTTCAAGCTCTAGGACTGGCCCAAAAAAGAAAAAGAAGAAATGTTAGTCAATGTTCAGAGAGTAGAATGTCCCATATCAAACCACACTTCTCTTAAACCAGCCACATGACTTTGAAGTAGCATGAATGATATTGGATAAACCTGCTCCGCAGCTTCCTCTTTTTTCTTTTTTAAATGAATGGCTTTTATATAATCAAAAAACTTAAGTAACATTTAGTCTGACTGTCAGGCTATTCTGGTATGAACGTAATATGGAGGCTAGTGGAATAGCTTCTTGTGTTCGATGTGTCTGAAGAAAATCCAGTGATAAATGCTACCCAACGTGCAATGTATGTATAACAAACGTGTGGCTCTAGCTGTGTGCAAAGGTCAGATATTTACATGGAATGTTGACCTTGACTTATAAAACTACTATTTTATATTATGCATCTTTACATACAATTTATGAATAGCCCCATTTGATAATTAAAAAATATGCCTCTTGGATATCTCATAAATATATAAAATTGCATTATTATTTTAAACATGACATCTAAACTGTTTACAAAGCAACAAAAATCATTTCTTTTGGAGGTCACAGAGCTGTAATTCTCCCCTGGCAAGACTTCATGCATGCAAAGATGGCATGTTTTCTAACAGAACTTGAGGGCATCTGCAGTGTTTTTACTATATGAAGATCAGTAGTAACAAAGGAAAACAAGAGGTTCCATCTAAACACTTACAAAGTAAGTGTTGTTCTTATCCTACTTAACAATGCCAAAGTTATGACAGTGTCTGATCATTTTAGTGACAAAGACATTAACATCAGGTAAGTTTTCCCAGTGATTAGGAAAGTAATACAGACAGGGAATTTGATCAAAGTACATTATATGTATCTATTGCTTATCTGGATGAAATTCCCTTGTACAATTTAAACAGTTCTCTAAAACACATGTTAGTACAATTTAAATGAACTGTGACCAAGTATAAAAACTGGAAAAAATGCCCACGTTTCTTTAACTGTATCACTAATGTATAAAATGCACTTTAAATATTTTAGAATACAAATCATATATTTATGATTTACTGAGAAAATCCAAAGTTAGAAAATGAAAAAAGAAATAAATAGAAAACCTTCTGATAACTCCAGAAATGTCTTCTGAATCTCTGTAAGTAAAAAAAAAAAGTCCTTTTTAATCATTTCTTACCCTAAGATACCACCATGCTTACTAATACCATAAAGGGTTTTATGTTTGTAATAATGTTTAAGTCTATTTTCCAAGCTGGGTATGGTGACATGTGCCTGTAATCCCAGCAACTACAGGGGCTGAAGCCAAAGATTCAGGAATCTGAGGCCAGTTTGGATAGCACAATGTATTACATTTTCTACCATAGAATTGGTAAGCACTATAAGACAAAGACTACTTGCTCAAGGTCCATTTTTTAGTTATTCCTTTAGACTGTAAAATGTATGTGTTATGAACATATTGCATATGCAAGGAAACATTTACACTTCTGAAACAGTTTGTCTCATTACCAGCCTCATTAGATTTAAAAGGATTCACTTGGAAATAACAAAGGGACTTATCTATCTGGAGCCATTCAAGGTGCTCAATTATTACCTTCAAGGGCAATGTGCCAAGTGAAGGTCACCACATCTGGCTCACTGAAGGATGGCACTCCTTCCTGTCTATACTGTCTAGGGATGTGTTTGAAAAAATTCAATCTTACACTGCAGATTGAGTTATACTAAAGACATTAGAAGGTTCAGAGTTTTTCTAAGAATATAGAATTGTGAAAATGTGGACTTATAGATCTTATAGTCACACACTGTTTTAAATAAGGAAGAAAAAAAGATATACAACTAGTACTCAACTTTACCAAGATTGTATACAATGCCAGTGATACAGATTTTAAAAAGAACAACAATAAACCTCTGCCACTAAAATGGTAACTGATTGGATCATGCACCTTACAAAGATAATTGTGGAAATTTCCCTTAGTTATGAATGCAACCAGCTCACTGGCACCCAATGGGTATCAGTCTCTAATTTGTCAAAAGTTGTTTTTAGCTCATTAAATGCCACCGTGAGATCATCATTTACTATAACTTTGTCAAAAAGATGGCCATATTGACTTTCCATTATCTGTGCAGATTTAATCATTTCTTGGAAGTCTTCTTCCTACAAAAGATTAAAAAAATTCATTAACTAGGCAATTAAGTCAGCTCACATTAATGAAAACATCTCACCCTGGGTTTACCTACAGCTGTTGTGGGTTTACCTACAGCTGTTGTGGGTTCAGAGTTGCATGTTTTGTCAGGAATAAAAATCCCCTTCTTTAACCATGACTCGTTTACAAGATCACTCTGTGTGTGTGTGTGTCTCTGTGTGTGTGTTGATACTAGGGTTTGAACTCAGAGCCTGGGCTCTATTCCTTACCTTTTTCACTTAAGGCTGGCAATCTACCACTTGAGGCACAGCCCCACTTTCAGCTTATTGCGTTTAATTGGAGATAAGAGTCTTATGGGCTTTCCTGCCCATGCTGGCTTCATACCTCAAATGTCAACTCTGAGCCTGCTTGGTAGCTAGAATTCCGGTCATGAGTCACTGGCTTCTAGCTTTGTTTATTTCTGAGCTAAAGGTAGAATACATTATCTTAAGAATGGAAATAAAGACCAGGAAGGGCAGCTTCCCTTCATGCATATCATGACAATACATGGTACAAACACACCACTTCTGGTGTGCAGTCATGGAAAATATATGTTGAATGTTAGTATGCTAATTCTATGCCTGAAATCATACTTACTAAATGTGATTGTTGATATTAGCAGACAAAGCAAATTACTGCAAGCTTCATTGAGATTATTCACAATAAACTAACTGATTTTGGTGTTTTAAGCTTTAGAAGTTAAGACTATTGGCTGAACACTGGAGGCTCATGCCTATAATTCTATCTACTCTGGAGGCTGAGAACTGAGGATCATGGCTCACAGGAAAGTCCATGAGCCTCTGACCTTCAATTAACTACCAAAAAGATGGAAGTGGAGCTGTGGTTCAAGTGGTAGATACTAACTCGAACACAAAAGCTCAGGGACAGTGCCTAGGCCTTGAGTTCAAGCCCCAGGTCCTGCTCACAAAATTTTTTTTAAAAGAAAAAGAAGGTTATCCTAAGATAGAACTATTCTTTTATATAAATGTTTGGCTTAGGAAAAAAACTGTAACATGTACATTTAGATAGAATCTAGCCTGTGTGTATTAGGCCACTGAATTATGATATTCTTAACAGCACAAAATAGTTTTGAGTCAATTTAATTATTAAGCTCCATACACACACACACACACACACACACACACACACACACA
>NW_012267240.1:3265952-3298020 GCF_000151885.1 Dipodomys ordii | reverse complement strand
CCCCTCCCAAAAAAAGAAATGTACTCATTACACAATTAAGTATTACTGTTACCCCTCTGTACAACACCTTTACAATAAAATTAAATTAAAAAATAAGATAGCAAAATGGGCCTTTATCTTACTGCTATCAATGGCTTTTAAAAAGTATATTTTTATTATCATTAGTTGTACAAAGGAGTTACTATTCAATACATCAGTTTATGAATACAACAACATCTTGATCTGTATCACCCTCTTATCATTCTTCCCCCATTCCTACCATTCCCAAACCTCCCCCCTTCAATTTTCCTGGTTCCATGTGATACACATTGGATATTGTAACTACACTCTCCCTGCTCCTCTCTTCCTCTATTTACCCCCTCAAGTTCCAGTGTCCCGGTTTTCTTTTTTTTGGGGGGGGAGTCAGTTATGGGGCTTGAACTCAGGGCCTGGGAGGTATCCCTGAGCTTTTTTGCTCATGGCTAGAGTGTAATCACTTTGAGCCACAGCTCCACTTCCGGTTTTCTGATGGTTAATTGGAGATACGAGTCTCATGGACTTTCCAGCCCAGGCTGGCTTTGAACCATGATCCAAAGATCTCAGCCTCTGGAGTAGCTAGGACTACAGGTGTGAGTCACCAGCACCCAGCTGGTTAGACTCTGAGTTAGTTTTTCTAAGGACAGATACACCATTTGAATTTTTGCCTGCATATACCACACTTCAGGTTAATATGTTTTGTACACGTGCACATGATCCTGTG
This sequence comes from Dipodomys ordii, assembly GCF_000151885.1. NCBI lineage: Eukaryota > Metazoa > Chordata > Mammalia > Rodentia > Heteromyidae > Dipodomys > Dipodomys ordii. Next base: position 3,297,281 of record NW_012267240.1, on the reverse strand, counting down.
TTTGTTTGTATATTTATAAATTAGATCTAGCTTCCATATAGGAGAGAAAACCTAAGTCCTTTATCTTTCTAGGCCTGGCTTACTTCACTTAACATAATTTAGAAGAGAAAATTCTTTAAAATTATTGTGTAATTCAAAGTTAGCAGGTCTTGGGATACATTCCATTTCAATCATTTCATTTTACTTATTTTATAATACTGGAACTGAACTCAAGGTCTCAAAATTTTTAGGCAAAGGCTTTACCACTTGAGCCATGCCCTCAATCCTTTTGCTTTTAGTTTTGTTTTTTAGATAGGGTTCATTGCTTTTGCCCAGGCTAGCTTCAAAATGAGATTATCTTGTCTCCGTCTCCCAAGTAGCTGGGACCAGAGATGTGCGTCATCATACCTTGTTCGGTTTTGATGCATATTTTTGCTAACTTTGTCTGGGGAAAGTATGATCCTTGTCCTTCTGTCATCCAAGTAACTGGGATTACAGACATGAGTCACCACACTTGGCTTTATGTATTATTATTCAATCAGTTGTTGACAACTAAAGGCTACAAACACCATAAAAGGAAGCCAGAGAATGTAAGTTGCATATATGTACAACATCAACCAGGCATCAGAGCCTGTGATCCTAGCTCTAACTTTGACATCTGAGGATCTTGGTTCAAAGCTAGCTCAGGCAGGAAAGTAAATGAGACTCTTATCTCCAATTAGCCACTAAAAAGCTACAAGTAGAGCTGTGGCTCAAGTGGCAGAGGGCTGGCTTTGAGTACAAAAGCTCAGGGACAGCACCTAGGCCCTGAGTTCAAGCCCCAGGACTGGCACAAAAAATAAGTGGGTTTTTTGCCTAACTTTGCCCTCCTTTCCTTCCTTCCTTCCTTTCTTCCTTCCTTCCTTCCTTCCTTCCTTCCTTCCTTCTTTCTATCATTAAGTAGTTGTACAGAAAGGTTTCAATTCAACAAGTCAGTTTATGAGAACAATGCATCTTGATCAGTGTCACCCTTTTCATCATTCTCTCCATCTCTCACACTTTATACATTTTTATTCCTCAAAAAGGGCTGTTTCAAATTATAGTGGAATGACTAGTCTTTAACAGTGCCTTACACTGAAATGCTCACATGAAGCACAGGAGATTACATGCACCACAAGGGTACTGGTAGCTTCCTTTACTTACATGAGGTTGAACATCCAACAAACAAACTTTGTTTTTAGCGAGGACTGACCGAACTGAGTCTATACTTGTGCCATAGTAGTTGTTTTTATACTCGCCATATTCAATGAACCTGTGGGAAATAAGAGATGTATTAGAATCATTTGTTAAGTTTTAAAAAATGCAGGTGGCAAAGCTGTAATTCATAGGTAAAAGATACTTTTGCTGAACATGTAATTTTTCTACTGTGTTGAATAAAATAAACAGGGCCAAGTACTTCAGCAAATGTCAATTTTAAAAAATCTTCTACATTTTCAAATCAGTAACACTTGCTTGTGTTACACTTAAGCAGGAAAAAAAAAGTACTTTGGTCCAATAGAGACCTAATGCTTTCCATCACCCCCTCTTCCAGAACTAATGCAATGCAATAAAACAGTGAATAAGGCAAACAATAGAAACTACTGGAATTTCATTGCCTACAGAGTAACCAAGCTGGCCTTCAGCACTCCAGGAGCGGGGTGGTGGCTAATGGAACCAGGGCAGCGATTATGTGCTATAAAAACACAATCATTGCACCAAAAGTGTAGAAAGTATTTTGATGTTTCAATAAAAAATCCCACAATCCTACATTCAAATACGCATTGCTTTCTGATACCCTAAAATAGTCAGGCTTAAACAAATGAAAACCCTGGGCATGTGATAGGGAGGGGGAAATCAGAGCTAGCTAAAGGGGTGCTACATGTAAAGCTTTATTTCAAGCTTTTGAAGTGCCTATGTGAGTCGAGGGCATGTATGAAAGAGATGGTGGAACTGGCAACACACGACATAGTTACCCACTGGTTTTTAAAAATAAAACTGTACCCAAGTTAACATGTTGAGATTCAATTAGCGGGTTGGAAAGAGGACAAGGTACAATACGAGCAACCTTTTCGCATGCTGAAAAATAATTCTTACCCATTGAAGTTAGCAGAAAACCATCTAAATTATGCAAAAATTAGAGGTGAAGCTTGGGAACAATTATGATGATCACTATTTATGGGTTGCAAAGATTATGACCAATTAAAATGCACTTCAAATGGTGAAGGGGTACTATGTAAACTGTGTAAAGGTTGACATGCTGGAAAAAAACAACACGGTCAGATAAAAATTCGACAGAGTTTCCACATACTTGTTATTTTGTACGTCTGTTTCAAACAAATGCTTGGAAATGAAAATATATTCAACGCCATCGCTCTCCTGGCTTCGTTTTGCTCTGGTGGTGTCTGTGATTTGATCGGGAAAAAGCAAAAAAAGGTTAGAAAAGATACCATCAAAATTCCCAAAAGAAAAAAAAAACCTTAAAAATAAATCATTAGATGTATTTAAAACCATTTTCTTCCATAGGGTTTCAAAACATAAAAAGCACATTAGTGAACAAAATTATGGAAAGCGTCATCAACTCAGATTTTCCAATAAAGTAAAAATTTAAAGATGGACTAAAAATTCAACTGCATTGTATGTCTGTGTTATTCATTATAAGGAAAGCTTTCTAATATGATAAATAAATACATAAATAAAAGTGGCATTTAATTCTTTCAGGAAAATGCCTTTCTTTCACAAACATTGTACTTACTATCTTTAGTTTCTGGTCTTCCACTGAAATAGGTAGGCTTCTTGTCTACTGGGTTGCAAGGTAAACTCAGAAATTACTTTATTATCATCCACAGGAGTATGTATCAAAGTTCTGTTTTACCAGCTGACTGAAGTCAAATATTTCTATGTACTTAGTCACCACTCCTTTGTAAAGCTGTAAATTGTGTCTTCTTGAACTACCACTCAACTTCTCATCAACCAATAATTGTGTCTAATTGTTTCTAATGAATTATATAGAAGCAAAAGAAGCCAGATTCATTATAAACAACAACACAAAGTTTTCCAGTATTGCTATGGTGAGTGGAAGCCCACTACAGCCCATCCTTCCTCCATCCCAACTAAAACCTCTTCAAAAATACATCAAACTGATAGACTGCAGAGGGGTGTTAAACTGTATGGGGAAGAGCTTGACTTCATTTTTTTCTTAGAATCTCTGATACTTTGCTGAAAAGAGATGGGGGTGGGGGGTGGGAAAAACGGAGATAGCCCTTATGGGTTGAAGAATATGGAGGAAATCTAAATAGGGAGAAAGCAGAGAAGGAAATATTTTAATTCTATGTATGAATGAACATTAGTTTGTTCTGCCTCTCTTAGACATGCAGCTCTGATTCAAACCAACATTGCTGGTTTCATGAAAATGAGCTGTAATTAGCATATACAACTCTTAGCCTAACTCCTGAATGATGGCAACTTGTTTGTACTCAAACCCGAAGAAGAAAGAAAATAGAGCCTTGAACCTATACTCAAGTCTCAGACCAACCCCTGAGCCAGGGCAGACCCACACCAACACAGGACAGGTAAATGAGATAGAACTGAGGAACTACATAGAAAATAGCATAGTTGATTGCCAACATCTAAAAATGCAATTTGAAATTATACAAAACAAGGGAAAAGAAAGATGCAAACCCTGAATGCCCTGGGAGCTGAAATTAACACAGATATGAACACAATTTCCTAACTCTGCTTTATAAGGTAAAGGAAAACACACCAAAACAGTAGTCATAAATTCTTAGCAGAGAAATACAGACTGTAAAAGAAGGATCAACTGGAACCAAAAAATCTGATCACGACCAATCACTACACAAGGTCACAGCAGAATAGAGGATGGAGCTAAGCGCCAGTGAAACTAAAAACATAATACAAATGACATAATCTGAATTATAAAGATAATAATAAACATAGATATACAAAATTCACTAGCACACTATGCTAAAAAACAGATAAAGGGTGTTTTATAGGCTGAAGAGAAATGAGAAGAAAAACTTGTATATTCAAGGAATGGAGGAAGACTAGATAGTTGAATAAATATAAAAGACTATTTTTTTCCTTTTAAATACATGAAAATAAATATGACTGTTGCATTAGAATAGTTTCTAAAGTATGCAAATACAGTACATTCAAAGTAAAGATTAAGGGAGAAAGTAAAAAAGGGATTCATATTGCTACAAGCTTCCTACCTATGTGAAGATATTGAAGTATGTAGCATATACGTAATTGGGGTGCTAGAAGGAGGGAAGAGAGACTGGGGCAAAAAAAATGATTTAAGGAAATAAGAACTATGGATGTATAAAATGTGGTAAAAGGCCCTGTGCCAGAGGCTCATGACTATAATCCTAGTTACTCACGAGGCTATGGCTGTGATTTGAGGATGTGATTCAAAGCCAGCTTAGGCAGGAAAGTTTGTGAAACTAATCTTTAATTAACCAGCAAAAAGCCAGAAGTGGAGCTGTAGTTCAGGTGGTAAAGTGCCAGCCTTGAGCAAAAAAGCTCAGGGACAGTGCTCAGGTCCTGAGTTCACGCCCAGGACTGGCAGGTGCATGTGCGTGCTTCTCTCTCTCTCTCTCTCTTTCTCTCTCTTTCTCGCTCTCTCATTCAGACACACACACATTTGATAAAAGGAAACTGAGCAGATAATTAGGACAAATTCAGGGAGGAAAAATCCTAGACATATTAAAACCAATGATTAAAAACTAAATTAAATTAAGAAATCTTAAAAGTGGTTAGAAAGGAATACTGACTTAAAATTTCACAGGCTTCATAATTCACAGAAACAAGAAATTGATGTGATAATATCTTTATAGTACTAAAAGAGAAGACTTATCAACCAAAATATCTTTCAGTAATAAAGTAAAATAAAGACTCTCAGATAAGAAAAAACACAAAATTCACTAGCAGACTATGCTAAAAAAAAAAACAAAACAGATAAAGGGTGTTTTATAGGCTGAAAAGAAATGAGAAGAAAAAACTTGTATATTCAAGAACTGCTAGACAGTTGAATAAATATAAAAGACTACATTTTTCCTTTTAAATACATTAAAATAAATATGACTGTTTTAAAGTAAAATTATATTGGAATAGTTTCTAAAGTATGCAAATATATTACATTCAAAGCAAAGATTAAGGCAGAAAGTAAAAAGGGATTAATACTGATGGCAAGCTTCCTACAGTTTATGTAAAAATGACACAATTAACTCTAAGTAGATTGTGAATGATTAGGTGTGCATGTTGTAATCCCTAAAGTGAGAGATAAGAAATTAAAAGATATAAATCAGAGTGAACTGATACATTAAAATGTAATAGTGGAAATCATTCAGCTAATCGGAAAGAAGGCAGAAAAAGAAAGGAAAAGAAAATTAAGCACACAAAGGGACCCAGATCACAAATAATAAAATAGTTGCTTAGATTCAGTCACATCTGTAATTCTGTAAGTGCTTATGGAAATACCAAAATTACAAGGCAGTTTATTTGTTTATATAAATTTATTTAGGTAGTTCTGGGATTTGAGCTCAGGATCTTGAGTTTGGCCAAGCTGTTCACTACCGTTGACCCTCACCTCTAGCCTTGGTGTAAAAGGGTATAATCTCCTTGGAGAACCATCTGTTAGTGTCATTAACAATTAAACCTATGACCTAGCCATTCCACTTATTTGCCTAAGAAAAGCAAACACGTCCATAGAAAGTTTGGTACATAACTTCATCTTAATTACTTTACCAACAATGAGGGTCATGGAGGAACCTATAAATATCCATGAACAAATAAACAAATTGTAGTATTTCTATACCAAGAAAGCAACTAATGAACTACTGACCTATGAAACAGCATGGGGAATCTCAGACCCGTGCTACACAGTACAAAACTGCACATGGAGTACAAGAGTTACATGATGTATAATCCAATATAAAGTACTGATGATTCCAACCCAAAGGAATTAGTATAATAATCTGGGGTCACTGACAGAGGGCTGGACTGCAGAGGCATAGATAATTTTGGCGGAGATAGAATTGTTTGTTATGCTGTCTCAGATGAAGGTTTTACATGTGCATACATGTATTCAAACAGATCTAGCAGTACATTTCAAATATGTGCAGTTTGTTTATCTCAATTATATTTTAATAATATCATAAACATGTGAAGTGGAAAAAAGTAACCTAGTACAAAAAGAATGATTTTTTCCAAAGCCTAAATAATTGAAATTATACCCTAAAATTGAGTTCCTTTTTATTGAATTACCAAGCATATTTTATTAGCATGATGATCAAGCTCTCTTGAATTATCAAGCATATTTTACTTGCATGATGCTCAGCTCTCCTAACAGTTCTTCAAAATTGTTCCACTTGTGGCTCCCTGAGAGACAGAATATAGCCTTTCCAGGAACAGGGTGAAATACTGATAAAAATTTTTTTATTCTATTATAAAAAGTAAGAATAAAATTCACAGCAGAAAAATGCTCTTTTGAGCCTATTGTATAATACATATCCAAGAACATGACAGTTACTAGAATTAGTAGGATGTTCTTGGAAATATGGCTAAATTCATTCATTAATTATGTTTATTTGTGGGGTTTGGCATTATTGCTTTAGCAAAGAGTAGGCTTAAGAAAAAAAAAAGTCTTATTGGAAATTCAAACAGAATATTCTGGGCATTACTTTGTCAAGAAGGGAGAAAAGATTGTCTTTCTCCAACTGGAATAGCAGAAGCTGGTTAAGACAGTTTAAGGATCATCACCCTCAACACATAAAGTCTCCCTCAAGGATTAAACATATCAACTGGTGTTTGGAGCAAGACTATTCTGATACCACTGAAAAAGGAGTATGTTTACTGCCACAGTGCTTGCATGTATTAGGATGAACCTGATTTAGCCAGGTTTGATATGAGTTCATTGGTGAAGTGTGTTAAGGTCTAATTTGAACCTCATAAACTCACTAAGGAGATATTGTTAGTAAGATCATCTGAATTCCTTTGAGAAGATTACAAGGGTTATTATGAGTTTTGTTGTTGTTATAGTTTATAGTGTTTGGTCTGCAAAGAATAATCGTGTATGTTAACAAGTACTCTACCACTGAACTGTATCCTTAGTCCAAGGGCTATATTATGACTTTGAAAATTCCGTTCTAGAATGTGGACACTTTTAAACCTCTCAGATAACAATCTGATATAAACCTGCATAAGGAACACAGGAAGTGATTCCCAGAGGAGAGTAGTTCCCCAAGTCCAGCCTACACGGACTTTGCAATCTACCAAATATTTGATATCTACTAAATAGTACCTTTTGAGAACTGCTTTTCAGCCAAACAAAAGCCCAAGAATAATCACATTTACCTGATCTGGCATTTTTAAACATATTGCCTTTTGCTTCAGAATGATGTTTTGCATTATGGACCTCACATTCAATAGAAGTCCCATATAGACAGACTTCTGGTGATGCTGTAGTTAACTGACTTTATGTAAGTTCAAGTTGTGAAACTGCTTCCTGACACATTTCTTGGGACTTAACATTTAGAAGTTACGTGATAACTGCTTTTTGGAGAAACATGAAATTGTTATAAATTCAAAGTAGTTACAAACACAGTACTGAAGTGTCATTTCTTTTTTTTGGGGGGTGGTCCGGTTGTGGGGCCTGAACTCTGGGCCTGGGCGCTGTCCCTCAGCTCTTCAGCTCAAGGCTAGTGCTCTACCACTTGAGCCACAACACCACTTCTGGCTTTTTTCTTTTTGCTTATGTGACGCTGAGGAATCGAACCCAGGGCCTCAGGCATCAAGGCAAGCACTCTACCATTGAGCCACCTTCCCAGTCCCTGAAGTGTCATTTCTTGACTTCCTTGGGGAAGAGGTAGATAACTATGACACTTTATCTAAACAAAAAAATAATTGACATCAGCAAATTACCAGGAACTAAATAAATATTTCTTTTTAATATGAAAAATCCTGAGTATGGCCAGGGCATTTGCACTTGTAATCCTAGTGAGGCAGGAGGCTGAGATCTGAAGCTTGCAGTTCAAAGCAAGCCTTGGAAAGGTAATTCTCGTCTCCAATGAATCGCTAAAAAATTGGAAGTAAGACTCTTATCTCCAATTAACCACCAAAAAAGCTGGAAGCCAGTTGTGACTCAAGTGATAGAACATTAGCCTAGAGCAAAAAAAGCTCAGATAGTAGTACCTGGATCCTGAGTTCAAGTCTCCCTTCCCAATAAAAAAACTCTGAGTATGACACACAGACAGCAAGGTTCACATAGAAGTCAAAATACACATATAATTATCCTACAGCTTAATGAACTCTCATAGATCAATATGCCCACAGAAGTAGTACTTTGACAAGAACCTAGCAATCACTGCCTCAGTTGTCTTTCTCATTCATTTCTTCCACTGTTCTAATAGTGCATACTACTGTTGCTCTTTTATTATGGTTATAACAGATGGAGCTATAACACATACTCTCTTTCCCGCCTGCCTACTTTTTGGTCAATATACTGCCTGTGAGATCCATTGGCATTGTTCTGGCCACTTGTGGTCCATCTGTTCTCACTCTAGGATTCCATTGTGTAAACATGCCATAGTTACTCATCCATTCAACTGCTGGTAGGCATTTTGGTAGTTTTCAGTTTGTGGTTCTTATAAATAATGTTTTTAAGACTATCAGAATATACCTACTCAAGAGGTTGCAATCTGAGGAACCTCGTGTGAAGCTAGCTTGAGCAGATAGATAATCTAAAAGACTCTCTGTCTCTCTCTCTCTCTTTTTTTTGTCAGCCGTGGTGCTTGAACTCTGGGCCTGGGTGCTGTCTCTGAGCTCTTCAGTTCAAGGTGAGGGCTCTATCACTTGAGCCACAGCACGATTTCTGTTTTTCTGGGGTTAATTGGAGATAAGAGTCTTACGGACTCTCCTGCCCAGGCTGGCTTTGAACTACAATCCTCAGATATCAGCCTCCTGAGTAGCTAGGATTACAGGCATGCGCCACCAGCACCCGACACAAAAGACTTTTATATCCAGTTAATCAAGGAAAAGCTGGAAGGGAGGGCATGGCCCAAGTGGTAAAGCACCAACTGTGAGTAAAAAAGCTAAAGAAAGTGCCCTGTCCCTGAGTTCAAGCCCAGGTCTGGGGGAAAAAAATGTCCTGATACATGTCTTTTGCTGGATGTACAATATGCACTTCTGTTGGGTATAATCTGGGAGCATGGCTGAGTCATGTAATGTGTGTTTACACAGCTTTTGCAAATATGGCTGCTTAGGTTTCCAAAACACTGAGTTAATTTATACTTCCTTCATGAGTGTGGAAGGGTTCCACTGCTTGAACTCTCTTCACTCTCCTTACTTTGGTGGATACTCAATGTATGTTTTGGAAAAGAACATTATAGAATTAAACATCATATTTCAGAGTCCATCCTAAGTATTTTACAAGCATGACAATCTAAATTACAAAAGTGCTTCTAAACTGTATTCTTTTTACTAATTATAAATCATCCTATATTGAGGCTATTTCCCTATTTCCTAAATAGCTCTAACATTCTGAATTACTTGTGGTGCTTGCTTCTTATAAAAACAGAATGGGGCATATCATTCCGTAAGAATGATTCTTATCAGGCAAATCCAAAAAACATCGTTATTGTAAAATATTTGGGGAAGTGAATCACAGTGGGAAAACAACTGTGTGGAGGACATCTCTGGAGAGTCCAAACCCAGAATCTTCTGAGGCAAAAATTGTAATGGCAAGATAAGCCAAGGCCAAACCTTTAGTACAACTAACGCCATCATGGTGGGTTATGTTTGAGAGATGACCTTTCTCACATTTATCAACCTCAAAAGGGATCAGGTTTAACTGTAGCTTGATAGAATTCTTGGGACTATCCAGGAGAAATAATATGAGAAGTGAGATCATAAAACATGGCTTCACATCTAAGTGCTGCTACTGTCTATGGAACGCTAACCGGATCAATGCATCCTTTCTTCCCTGTTTCCTTCTGTGGGGAAGGGAGAAAATATCCTCCATTTTACACTGTTGTTAGGACTGCATAAATTAAGACGAACAAAGAGATGAAGATAGAGTAAGAAATTAATACATTTGTTTTTTCACCTTCTAGATTTCTCCTGTAACTGCTCACCTGCCAGCTTAATAATTGTCTTGTAAAATTTTGTTTGTATGTTACAATTCAACTTCCGTAAGAGAAGGGAATTAAAGTAAAAAAAAAATTCCTAATTCCACATTTTCCTTGCTTTCATCTCCCTTGGTGAAAACCAACAGTCCTATAACTTATGGCTGAAAATGATTACAAACAATAATTCGGAAAAATGCAGTAAAAGAAAGAACTTGAGGTACTAGAAAACTATAATTTTAAAACAAAGTTGAACTCTTCCAAAGCTAAAGAACATTGCTAAGGGCAATATACAAATGATTTTTCTTTCAAACACTACTAAAACCACTTGAAAAAGCCAACATTTCAATTTAGTCTTTTAGAGAGCTTTCTAACATCAACATATTAAGTAGTCAAATGGCATTTATTCTGGAGATCAAAATGTTTCAAGCATCATATTTCATTTGTAAAAATGACTAGGAAAACCACTTTTATAAAAATAGATCTCATTCGGGGTACAGAAAAGAAGCCTGCCATATTTGGCCTGTATAGCCATTAAAAAAGCCCATTTGACACCACCTGCCAATTACTACATATAAAAGGTAATTAAGAAAGTTCCCGTTATGAGACCTCTCCTCCAGCTCTCTATGATTTGGTCCTTCTAATTGAAAAACTGCTGGAAAAAAAAAACCCTCTGGAAAACATTAGCACTTATTTTAGGAAACAGAATAGCAAGACCTGTACTCAGACAAAAATTTGTAAATAGCAAGCTGATGTCATCTGTGTATTCATGTTCATCATAAAAATCTGAAACTAGGAATCTGACATTAATAAATATCCTGCCAATAATCTGTGAGATCCAAGGCAACTCCCTTATCCACTGGTGCCTCAGTTTCCCACTCAGCGTATAGCACAGGTTTGCTTGCAGAGGTGGGGTCTAGAGGGTGAGTGCTAGGAACAGTGTTAGTGCAGTGGAGCACTGTGAATATTTAGGGTCAATCTATGGTGTAGTCATAGAAACAGTGAACAACAGAAAACTCACGGGGCACCGTTACTCCATAATGCTGAGTGTCACTGATGAGCAGCTTCCGCTTCAGTTCATTCAGCCCCACGCCTACAGGGCCTGAAAAACAGGATAATGGAAACTCATTCAAATGAAACACCATCTAAGCAAGATGCAGGGCGGGGGTGGGGTGCTCATTCCTGTAATCCTAACTACTCAGGAGGCTCAGATCTCAGGATTGCAGTTTAAGGCCAGCCCTAGCAGAAAAGTTCATTGGACTCTTCTCTCCAATTAACCAGCAAAATGCCAGAAGTGGAGGTGTGGCTCAAGTGGTAGGGCACCAGCTTTGGGCAAGAAAGCCAAGTGAAAGAGTGAAGCCCTGAGTTCAAGCCAAACCACACCATCTAAGCATTTCTATAACTGCCACAAACCCATCAGTTAGACTGAGAACACAGGACCAATCTTATATTTCATGTAAAGAGGTTACTTGATAGGTAAGCTGCATAAAAGAACCAGTCAGGACTTCTTCCACTGTCCTTTTTTTGTTTGTTTTCACTTCTAAAGTTTACATTCCCACAGAAAAGGTTAGACATGCTTTCAATATGTTTTCAATAATAACTCAAGAATATGTGAGTATATTACTAAGGAATGGTATTTACAAGAGTGTAAAAATATATTAAAAATTATATGCCAGTCAGGCACCAGTGGCTCATGCCAGTAATTCTAGCTACCCATGAGGCTGAGATCTGAAGATGGCAGTTCAAAGCCAGGCCAGGTAGGAAAGTCCGTGAGTCTCTTATCTCCAATTAAAAACCCAATACAAAAACCCGGAAATGAATCTGTGGCTCAAATAGTAGAGCACTAGTCTCAAGCAAAAAAGCTCAGGGATAGCTCCTAGCCCCTCTACCCCCCTGCCCCAGATACTGGTGCCCAAAACACAGAGATTTCAAATGTGAGCTGAGATCAAAAGTTAGAAGGACTGAGCTCTAAGGAGCTGGCATTCCTTTTCCAAAGCTTCCCACGTCTGCCTTTAGAGACTGTTAAGGACTATGTAGTGCAGTGGGCACAGTAGTCTAGAGGGCCAGCCTGCTTTGAACTTGGCTCCTGGCCCCCCCTCCCCCAGTTCCCCTCCAGCACTCCCTTCCCAGTGAAACTGCATGAGGCAAAGCTGCAGTGCTTGAGCAGATGTTATGCTGAGTGGCAACGGTCCATTTCTTGGAGTGAAAAAGAAATTACACACAGTGCCTGCTGCTGAACTCAGGTACTTGAGTTGTATCTGCAATTTACCACCAGCTAAAAGTCAGACTGGAGGTGTGTTTCAAGGGGTAGAGCAACAACCTAAAAAATAATCTAAGGACAGCACCTAGGCCCTGAGTTGAAGCTCTACCCAGTACACACACACACACACACACACACACACACACACTCCTCAGCTGTCCCCCTAGTGCTTTGAAGACAGTTATACACTACTGGCTTTGACTTTTAGGAGTAGTGTAAGAAACCTACTCTGAACTAGGCACCAGTAGGTTCACACCTGCACACCTGTAATCCCAGCTCCTCAGGCTGCGATCTGAGGTTAAGGTTTGAAGCCAGTGGGGCAGAAAAGTCTGTGAGATGCTTATCTCCACTATACTACCAAAAAGCCAGAAGTGGAGCCATGGCACTAGTGGTAGAGTGCTAGCCTTGAGTAAAAGCAGCTCAGGGACTGTGCCCAGGCCCTGAGTTCAGGTCACAGAACAAGTACCCAAAAACAAAAACAAAAACAGAACAACAACAACAACAACAACAACCCTACCAGCCTGGGAGATGGGCCAGTTTCAGTGGTACTAAAGATTGTTACCTGAAAACCCTAGCATATTCTTGGCTCCCAAAGGTTTAGCCTAATACTGGGACATGCACATGAGACCTTGGTTCCACTGACAGGTCAAGCATTCTGACAGTAAGAACATGGTGCTGGGCTGGGAAGGGGGCTCAGTGGAAGAGCCCAGGCTCTGACTTGAAGCCCCAGGACCAGCAAAATAAAACAAAAAAACAACAACAAAACCCATGGTGCCCTCCACAATGCTTCTTACTGTACAACACAGGACTGGGCGTGGCTCAAAACGCTGGCTCTTCCTCTCTCACCTCAGGAGCCTTCACTTCAACCATGACTGGGCACACCTGGGCTTTGCCATCAGTAAGGGCAATACTAAATTCCAACTTCCCAGTGTGACATCACTTCCTGATCCTCTTAAGAGTTCTCCCAGGTATGATTACATGGACCTCTAGTGCATTAATTTCCTTCCTTTCTTTTTATCCAGCTGCCTTTCAAATCTTCACCTTTTTGGGGCCATTGTATCTTCCACTAGAGTTTGCTAGGAGATCTTCAACTCCTATGCATGGTCCTTTCTAGCATACTTGTTAAGAAAGCTTCCTAGGATCACTCAGTGGCACACCGGTACGTGGATGGCTGATTGCAGAAAACCCTCAAACCTCCACAGTTGGTATTACCACACCTTTAAGTCTCTACATATGACCTAGGTGTGCCACGGCTTTTCTATATTCCCCTTACCAGTTGCATTTCTGTGGTCCCCACAATGGTAACTTCCATCCTTCTCCATTCCTGTACTGACACACCCAGAAGCCTTCTTGTCACTTCCTCCAGATCTATGATTGTCCATCACTACTGCTGCCAGTCTAGTTCAGATCTTACTTCTGGCCCCTTCTCTTAGAACAGGCTCTTCATGGCTGTTCCAATCCACCATCATACTGCTATAGAAGTTCTTTTGAGAACCCAATCAGATCCTGTCACTCCTTGCTCCATGTTCTTGGATACGTAGTTTCCAATGGCTCTTCCAAAAAAAAGAGATCAACATCTTTATTTGGTGATACACCTGAATTCTGACCCTCAGAGATCTCATCTATTTCTGTAGCCCCAGGGACTTTTGGTTTGGGCCTTCTGTGATAACTGACGAGCCTAAAGGGAGCTGTGTCAGAGCAGGCTCACACAATTAATACTCATCTGTTCCAAGAATGGTCAGGGGAAACAATGTTATCTGAAAAAGTTCCCCTGGAGTATTCTAGATCACCACCAACTTCAAAGGTAGGGCTGTTGTCATGAAACAAAAGCTTAAAATATGAACATAGTTTTGTTCATTCTGATTAAAACTGTTCATGAGGCATGCAAACAGCATTTTCTCTAATGGGAGCCTTTGGGTTCTTCAATTCTTGGACATCAACAATTTTTTACTTGGAAAAAATGCAACATAGGGCTAGGCATGGTAATGTACACGTGTAAGCTCATCTAGGTGGGAGGAAGAGATAGAAGCATCATGTTTCAAGGTCAGCAAGAGCAAAAGGTTGTAAGGCCTTTATTGCACGGTGGTTAATCCTGTAATACTGGCTACACAGGAGACAGATGTCAGAGGATCACGGATAGAGGAATGCCCAGGACAAAAAAATTAAGATCCTGGGGCTAGGAAGGTCGCTCAATGGTAGAGTGCATGCTTTGCATGCATGAGGCCCTGGGTTCGATTCCTCAGCACCACACAAGCAGAAAAAGTGGGAAGTGGTGTTGTGGCTCAAGTGGCAGAGTGTTAGCCTTGAGCTGAAGAGCTGAGGGACAGTGCCCAGGCCCAGAATTCAGGGCCCACAACCGCGGAAAAAAAAAAAAAACAACAACAAAGGAAGGTGGCTCAGTGGTAGAGCGCATGCCTTGCATGCATGAGGCCCTGGGTTCGATTCCTCAGGACCACATAAGTAAAAAGAAAAAAAGCCGGAAGTGGCGCTTTGGCTCAAAGTGGTAGAGCGCTAGCCTTGAGCTGAAGAGCTGAGGGACAGCGTCCAGGTCCAGAGTTCAGGCCCCACAACCAGACCCCCCCCCAAAATAAAGCAAGATCCTATGTGAAAAATAAACTACAATCAAGAGGGCATCCACTGGTGGCTTGTGTCTATAATCCTAGCTACTCAGGGGGCCGAAAGGATAACAATTTAAGGCCCATTCAGGCAGGACATTTTGCAATGTGCACCCTCAAGATTACCAGCAAAAGGCTGGTTGCTGGAGCTATGGCTTAAGTGATAGAGTGCCACCCTAGTAGGTATGAGACACTGAGCTCAAACCCCAACACCACATTAAATAAACGAATGAATGAATAAAATGAAAACAAAAGCAGAAGCTGAGGGTGTGGTTCAAGTGGTAGAGTGCCTGCCTAGCATGCAGTCCTTAAGTTCAAAACCCCAGTACAAAACAACAACCAAAAACCCACAGTAAAAGAGAGCACAACAAACACTGATCATATTCCTATCCCGTATTCTTGTACTGTTAGATATAATCACATTTTTAGCTGCCTGTTTTATGTTCAGAATGCAAAACTATTTACATTGCAGGCAATTTGGGACTGTAAACTGAAGTGCAATCATATATATACCCACAACAAGATGGATCCTTTTTGCTCTTCAATACACACATTGGTGAATGAAATGCATTTAAATGTGCACAGATTAAAAAGACTGCTTTATAGCTGGTTTCCAACTGTGCTTGCTAGTGATTACATGAAGCAGAGGATTTAGACAACACATTTAAAAATGAAGCAGCAAAAAAAAAAAAAAAAAAAGGAGCAGCCTTTGGAATAATAACGATAATGACGGGGTAGGCTCTTTGCATGTGGCAGGCTTGGTCTACACAAATCATTACTAACCTTCAAAACATCCCTGGAGGAAAGTATCATTATCCTTATCTAAGAGATGAGGAAATTGAAACAATGAAAAGTTAGATCATTTTCAAAAGGTCATATGACTAGAATGTGTTTTAGCTGGTATAGAAAAGCTCCTCTGTCTCACTCAGAAATCTGCATTCTTTTCACTCTACCTATGATCTTGTCAAAAGAATGTGGAGAAAATGCGGGCAAGGATAGAAGTTGTTGCTCTGGCCATGATTGTGATCAGGAACTCCTGAAACATCCCAGCTGCCCATGCCTCTGATGGGGGGGGGGGGCGACATGTGTTTGTGGGCTGGCAGATTCTGGCTACAAAACTGGCACAAGTCAAACCTGCTGCTGTCAAATGTCATACAAGGCAGAGCCTCTGAAGGTTCAAATAAACTTAAATAGCTACGGCTAACACAATTTGAACTAATTAGCCAGGCTCAGACGACGTAATGTATGGAGCATATATCTATAAAGACCACAGGACTAAGAAAAATCAAACATAATGAAGTTAAAGCCAAAAAGATACATCAAAAATGATTTTAAAGCAGGTGCAAGTGCCTCATGCCTATAATCCTAGCTACTCAAGAAACGGAGATGTGAGGATCATGGTTCAAGGCCAACCCAGGCAGGAAAGCCCATGAAACTCTTTATCTCCAATTAACCACTAAGCAGCTAGAAGTTCAAGCACCAGCACTGGCACTAAAAAAAGAAAAAAAAATTAGAGTTCATTAACTTGAAATTCTAGCAGTGAAGCTGATGTGCTCATTAGCTCTGAAAAGAAAATGTTTCTAGGCTAATGTAACTAAATACCTGTTTTACTTGAAACGCATTTCCTGAGAATTCATGAAATCATGTTGGCAAAAAAGAAAAAAGCCACATATATCAATCCTTATTAGAAGTTCTGGGGAAAATGTGTCCAATTGGGTTATCAAAGTATTTTTTTAAAGCATACTATTATAGATCCATTTTTAATTTAATTAGCAATTCCTTATTGAAAGTAGACATGTTATATGCTATATGAAGTTCATTCATGTTAGAAAAAAAAATAGTCTACTTAAGGTGTTAATAAAATGATCCTACGGAACTTTGTCTCTCTTCTGTTTCCAACTCTTAGCAGCATCAATTAGTTGGCCAAGAGACTTTTACTTTAACATGTCCATCAATGTATGCTGATTAGACACCTACATCCCTATCACGCTCCCTCAGCTCTCTTCTCCCTTTCCAAACCAAGCTCAACAAGCTCACCATTTTGTTTTCACTTGTGTACATACAGTATTTTGCCCATATGTATCATCTGATCTCTTCTCTTCTCCTACTAGTATCCACACCATAGAATCTAGCTTACATCCTCTCATTAAAAAAAAAAAAGTTAATTGTTCAAAGAGGTTTCACTGGGATAGTCTCACACACACACACACACACACACACACACACACACACACACACACACTGTAATTTCATCAGATTGGCCCCTTTATTTAGTCTCACTTTACTGTTTCCCCTGTTGTTCAACAGCTTTCAGCTTTCAGCCATCTTCGATCACAAGCACACTATATTCCAGAATTGTTTACTTTCTCACATTCCTCCTTCTGATCCCCTCCAATGGTCCCACCACTAAAATATGTTCTGTGCTTGTGTGTGATCCTGAATGTGTTTACCTACATGTGTACCTTATCATTTTTTTGAGACAGGGCCTTGCCACATAGCCCACGGTGACCTTTAACTTGATATACTTCTGGAATTCTCCCATGCATATACTATACTTTAGTCAATTTGTTTGTGCATATATGCATCTGGCCCTGTATACGTTTTCATATATGTTTATAACAGATTTAACTTCTACATGAGAGAAAACACATGCCTTTTGTCTCTCTGCGCCTGACTTACTTCACTTAACATAATTTTTTCCACATCCATTCATTTCCCTGGCAAATGACATAATATTATTCTTCTTGATGGATGAATAAAATTCCACTATATATATGTCATACTTTCTTGATCCACTGATCTGTTGTAGGGCATCTGGGCTGTTTCCATAGCTTGACTATGGTGAACAGTGCAGCAATAAATGTGCATGTGCAGGTGCCTTTGCTGTATCTTGACATACAGTCTTTCATATAAATGCCCACGAGTGGTATCACTGGCTCAGAGGATAGTCCTATGTTTAGTTTTGTGAGGAATCTGAAAACTGCCTTCTATAGTGGCTGCACTAGTTTACATTCCTACCAACAGTGTAATAGGGTTCTTTTTCTCCCCACAGCCCTCCCAGCAGTTGTTCTTGTATTCTTCCTGGAGTGAAGAGGAATCTCAGTGTTGTTTTGGTTTGCATTTCCTTTATATCTAGGGACACTGAGTATTTCTTTCCATTTTGTTTTTTTGTTTCTCTTGCCTTATTGCCCTGGCTAGAAATTCATTTCATTTATGTCTCATTTATGACTTCAGAGGACATGAATGAATCACAACTATTCTACAGAACCAGCCCAGGGCTGCATCTCAACAACTGCCCCTGCTCAAGAGCCTTAGCTGACCAAGGAACACAGCCCATAGTCTGTAGCAATCAACCATCTGTAGCAATTGATTAACTACAGCCTGGTCATTTGGAAGGCCCAGATTGTTTACAAAGGAGTGTGGAAATCTAGAAGAGGCCTATTATACTTCTCAAACAGACCCCCTGCAGGAGAAATTTGAGACAACATTCAACACAGTTTTCTGAGGGCCAAAGTTTAGAAGAGTACTACTGGGCAGGGCTCAGCCTGTACCCATAGTTCCCTTCAGCAAGAAAAACTAATTTGCTTTGTTTGCTCTGTTCCTCTTCAGGATATGTTTGCTGTGTGATTTAAAAAAAATTGTTGTTGTTAGCTTTTATTTATGTGCCCAAACACTCTATTTCCTTCAACAATATTTCAGGGCTCTCACCATTATTTTCTATTTCTATTTCCTCATCTTTTCCTATCTTCTTACTTCCATCTTTTCCCCACTCTTCCCTTATATTATTTAATATTTCATTCTTATAATGCTAAAATTAAATGCTGTAAAATTAAATGCTAAAATTAAAAACTGTAATTCCCATTTCTTTATAACCTTATCGGAGAAGGTGAGGCTTCCAATTGCTTCTTAATTTAAATATTTAGATTTTTGTTCAATTGTGAACCAGAAAATAATTGTATTAAAATCAAAGAAATATCGTGTGTGTGTGTGTGTGTGTGTGCAAAACACATAAGCCAGATATACTGCTGCATCCTTGTTTTTGAGACCCTATCTCAAAAACAAAGATAAACACCCAACAGGACTCAGAGCATGGCTCAGGTGGTAGAACACTTGCTTAAGAGTGTGCAAGGTCCTGGATTTAATCCCAATCCCATCCCCAACCCCCAAACTCCCTCGACCCCCATAAAATGAAATGGCAGTCTACAAAGCATAAGCATGAAACAATATTTTTAAATATCGGACATCAAATTTAGGTGTAGTTTTTCCTAAAGAAAAACAATTTGATGAGTATTAAACTGAACTTAATAATCGAAATATGGAAGACAGACACTCATCTAAAGATTGTTGTTATGAAACGACAGTCCTGATAAAGATGCTCGTGTTAATACTCTATTAGGTTAATATTCTATTAGGGGAAAGAGAGACACAGGCAAGCAGAGTTTAGCTAAATTAGTTTTAACACTGTATTTTTATTTTTATGTAACAATCCTAATTCATACACTAATGATAAACTCCATCCTTATTTGACAGCCTTCTGTCCTTATTGGGATTTATGTCATAATATTATTAAGCGGTTTATTAGAGGGACATTTGTTGCATGGAGCATGTATTACTCATGTTTTCTACTGACCTTTGTATATCATGGCAAAAACATAAAAACATAAATGGCATATTACACAAGGAATAACTGACATGGATATAGCTTTTAATATTTGTTCGCCTCCAGTGTACCTGTATTGCTGAACATGAAAATTCTTTCCCATATCCCTGCAGACATTTTTATGATACTGGCCAGTCTGGCCAACTCTTACTATCCAGAAGAAAATAGCAGAATTACTGGAATCTCTGCAATAAATACCCAACCGCTTTGCTACCTGAAAAAACATATGTATTCATTTGATTTACTGCAAGATAAATTCAGTGAAATCTCTAGGTATTCCTTGGATCAGACACATAAAAAGTCTGCCTATTATATGGTAACACTGATATTTTGATAGTATAGGCATAAAGTAAAAACAAGCTATTATATCTGACACATAATCATAGGATCAACATATTAGTAGGTGGCTGGATTTGTGTTTGAAAGTGACAAATCTGTTTATAAAAATTTAAAGTTCCTCGGGGTGGGAGGCATGGCTCAGGTGGTAGAATGCCAGCCAATGAACAGGAGTCCTTATGCAATAGCCAGTTGGAGTCCTGGTCTCAGACAATTAAAAAAACAGTTTAAAGTTCTATTGGAAACAAACTATATCAAAGTAGAGCTACTTTGCAGTGTATAGCAAGTTCTGATAAGAGTCAGATTTCCTTTCCTCTGTCAATTTCAGAATGGGAAATGTTACAAGTGAAAAAGTATCCATTTGTCTAAAGAGAAGGGAGAAAAACAAAAATGTAGAGAAAAGGAGGAAGATTAAAAAAAAAGGAGGGGACAGAAAAGAGTGAGGAAAGGAAGAAGGGAGGGAGGGGGACTGAGAGCTTCCCGAAAAAGCCCAAACTTGTCCAGAGTGTAGTCTGTCTTAGTCTTACACAGAATAACTTAAACACTGGTTTTACCTCTATTTCAGCTATAGCAAGAAGGTAATCAAATTAAAACAGAAAGATATGGCTGGGGGCTGGAGGCTCACACCTAAATCCTAGCTACTCAGGAAGATCAACACTCCAAGCCAGCCTGGGCAGGAAAGTCTGTGAAACTCAATCCAGTTAACCACAAGAAAACTGGAAGAGGAGCTGTGGCTCAAGTGGTAGAGTGCTAGCCTTGAGCTAAAGAGCTCAGGGACAGAGCCCAGGCCCCAAGTTCAAGCCTCAGGACCAGCACAAAACAAAAACAAAACATCAAGATATGACCCTCGTAAATAATGCTGCAATAAACATAGTTGTGCTGGTAGCTTTAGTATGGTCTCGTTTGTGATCCTTTGGGTAAATGTCCCAAAGTGGGATTGCTGGGTCATAGGGGAGCTCTATGTGGAGTCTTTTGAGGAACCTCCATACTACTTTCCAAAGTGGTTGAACAAATTTACATTCCCACCAACAATGCAGTAGGGTTCCCTTTCTGTCCATATCCCCTCCAGCATCTGTTGTTATTAGATTTCTTGATTATAGCCATTCTAACTGGGGTGAGGTAGAATCTCAATGTTGATTTGTATTTCTTTTATGTCTAGAGAGGTTGAGCATTTCTTCATGTGTCTATTGGCCATTCTTATTTCCTCTTCAGAGAAGTTTTTCTTTAAGTCTTTAGCCCATTTACTTATTGGACAGTTGTTTGTTTGAGGATTTGTTGTTGTGGGATTTAATTTTTGAGTTCTAAGTATATTGTAGATATGAGATCCTCGTCCGATGTATGACTAGTGAAGATCGTCTCCCAATTTGTTGGTTTTCTATTGATCTTGCTAGCTATTGTCCTTTGCCATACGGAAAGTCTGCAATTTCATGCAGCATTATTTACTATAGCTAAGATATGGAACCAACCCAGATGCCCCTCAGTAGATTAATAGATCAAGAAAATGTGAGAAATATGTGTGTGTGTGTGTACACACACACACACACACACACACACACACACACAATGGAATTCTATGCCTCCATCAGAAAGAATGACATTGCTCCATTTGTTAGGAAATGGAAAGACTTGGAAAAAAACATATTAAGTGAAGTAAGCCAGGCCCAAATAAACACAGGTCCCATGGTTTCCCTTATTTGCAATAACTAGTATATGTCTAGGACAAACAGACAAGGTCAAAAGCTATGTACGTATGACCATATAAGATAATGGTACGTGAAATGAACCCCAAGATAGGGACACAACTTGTTTTTTTCTTGCTTGCTATTGTTTTAATGTATCTAAAATGTACTATATGATTTTTTTGTTTCTTTTGTATGTTCTTCTCCCATGTTATAACCCCTGTTTTCACTGTATTTGATGTTAATGCCCTGCATCTTGTATATACATTTTTCTAATTTGGGGAGGGGAAGGGAAATAACAGAATGCTGAAATAAGGACACAGGATGACCCATTGTAACAGTTAGAGTACAAGACACTATATAGAAAATGAACTTTACAACTTGGGGGGCAGTTAGGGAGGTGGGAGGGAAGGGATAGTAGCAGAAAAACAAAGAAGGGGGTAACAATGTTCAATAGGAAATGCACTCATTACCTTATTCATGTAGCTGTAACCCCTCTGTACACTATTTTTACAATAAAAAAACATAAATAGGGATACAGGTTGATCCATTATAACAATGAGATGTACAAGACACTATGTTGAAAAATGAACTTTACAATTTAGGCAGAGGGAGAGTGTAGTTGTGGAGGTGGGAGGGAAGGGAGGGTAGGGAAAAAATAAAGGAGGAGGTAACAATGATTGATAGGAAATGTACTCATTACCTTGCTCATGTAACTGTAACCCCACTGTACAGTATTTTTACAATAAAATGTATTAAAAAAGATTTAAAAAAACAAAAACAAAAAGTAAACATTCTAAAAAAAAAAAAAGATATGACCCTCCTCTAGCCAAGTACAGGGCACATCCTTTCCTCCTCATCTGCTCAGAATTTGAACCATTCACTGGAACTCAGGATAGTGACCAAGGTTTCATCATGGCTCCTTGTATTCTCCTTCCCTTTAACTCTTCTCTTTTTTACTTTCCTTTGTATAACTTAATACCCTCTAGCTGTGATATACATGGCTTTCTTATTCATCATCAACTTATTATACATATATTCTTGCTCTATCCTCTCCCAGGAAAGTAAGCAGCTTGAGGAGAAAATGTTTGAGCTATTCACTAATGACCGGATGTGTTCAGAACACTGTCTGGCATTCAGTACTCCATAAAAACCAGCTGAATGACAGGACCATGATTTATGCCTAGAAATTAAGCCTAATATAAATAAGGTAGATCTACGATATAAAAAGCCAACTGTGCTTCTACTAAAGATCATATTTGCCTTTTCCATACAAGAATTATAATTTTAAACCCATTATACACTCATAAATTTGCCCATAACTTTTGGTTTTATGCTTATCTATATAAACTCCTCGGGAGACCAATTCCTACAAGCCTTCCATCAAAGTTTGGCAAAAGCAATGGGAATTGTAAGACATTAACACTGGCATTCCATTTTGAGAGTATACTTTCTTCTCTGCTTTTGGGAAGGGACTTAGTGTTATGCCACCATTTTTATAGAAAAACACGACTTTCTTATAAACATCTGTTTATTCAACCATGTCTGCAAAGCAGTCTTCAGGCAACATGTGGGATTCAGCACTGGGGAAGACAGAATAGAACTTAAAGCTCAAACTGCCATGTGCAATACACAGCAAGATTTATTATTAGTTTCCTCACGCCTCATAACCACAGAGAACAAGTCACAAATTGTCTACATATCCACACACTAAATTTTTGCTCTCATTTTGGCGTAAGCCACACAAAGTGCTTTAGTGTTTTTCTAAAAAGAAAATACCAAAGCTTTCTTCTGCTCCTTCCTTTCTCCCCCCTCCTCACGTGATTGGACTTCGTTACTCTACTCTGTAAATAAGTCAGGTTTCACTAAAGATACAACTTGTCACAAAGGAAATTGTACTAAAATGTTTGACATTTGGTTTTAACACTTTTCAACTACTTTTAAATATAAAAAAGGAGCTTAACAGGAACGATCACAAAGATATTTAGTGCGTCTGGAATAATACATTTATGAAATAAAGGGAAAATGAAAATACTTTTGATCAAAATTCAAAGTCCTCCGTTGTCCTAGTTTTTGCTATGGTACTAACTTGGTCTATCTTCAATTCTTGACACCAGGTCCAAGAATAAAAATCATATAATGTTATGGTAATATTATAGAGAAAATAATACTCTGCTCCTCCCCAACATTATTTTCTAACACTTTCAGGGCCAGTATCATTTCTCCCGATCGCTCTGATTGGCAGAATGCCAGAATGCTTGAGTTCTCTCCATCTCCTGCCCACATTGTAGGGGTCAACATATATCCTAAGTAGACTGTCTTTCTTTACCATCATAAAACATAAACAGTTCACTCTAGAGAAATCTGGAAATTCCAAAGTATGTGTCCACTGCTGGCCTCAGTCCTTCAGATGATAAAATTGCTCAATAATCTAACTTATGTGGTTTGGAAACTAAGGTTTAAAACCAGAAGTCACCTACTCATATTTGAATACCATATTTTTCAACAATGTATAACATTTTTTAAACCTTATTAAAAGTACTAACAATTGGTCTAAGTGTTTAAAGAGATTGTTTTGTTTAACCCTCAAAACAAACCTAGAAGGCTCTTATTATTTCCATTTTTCAGATGAAGAAAAAAGTCCAAAGTGCTATGATGGTAATAGATGTCTCCTGCCTGCCTGTTGAAGGGCAGAACAGAACTGCAGCACCGCTGTGGCCCTGCATGGCCCATTTCTAACTCCTATGCTACCCTGACTCAAACCATACACAGGTGGGCATTTCTCCAGACTACAAAGCTGAAACTTCTAAGGCATCAGATGTGTTATGTAAGCCAGGCACTGGTGGCTCATGCCTATAATTTAACTACTCAGGAGGCAGAGACCTGAGGATTGTGGCTCAAAGCCATCCTGGGTAGAAAAGTCCAGGAGACTCTTATCTCCAATTAACCAGCAAAAAGCCGCAAGGGTCAAATGGTAGAGGGCTAACTTTTATCAGAAAAGCTTAGGGACAACACCTAGGTTTTAAGTTAGAGCCCCAGAAATGACTTACAAAAAAAGGTGGGGGGGCATATGTAGGGGCGGAAAGGTTTTCTGGCAGTGACTACACAGATGAAAACAAATGCTAGGCCCTATTTCTGGAAGACAGGTAAAACCTCTCAGGGCTGTCAGATGGCCCCTGGCATGTCGTTCCGTACAGAAGGGCACGGAGCATAACGGAATGAAAGGACACGTGTTAATATTCAGTCCGTGGCCCCAGGAGTTGACTTTTCCAAGCCTCCACCTGTCCAGGCATTCTTGATTTGGGCATGTTACAAATCTTTCCTTAACTAGAAACATTCCTAAGCAGTTTGCTTCAACATAACATATGTTCATCATTCTCGGCTTTTCCTAGACAGACATGGGATCTATTCTGCTCCCCTGGGTAGACTATATAATCTGACGTGACAAAAAGAACAAGCCTAGTAGTCTCCATTACGTCCACTTGGTTAGAATGCAGTCATTATCAACTTAAGAAATACTGCATCTTCTCAGCAATTGCTACAAAATGGGAAAACAGTGTTGGAGCTTAAAGAGTTTCAAATGAGAAGTTTTTCTTTTCCTGTACAATATTCAGAATAAAGGCTAAACACGATTACAAATCAGTGGACCTAATGTCACTGAGCAAATGTGGATAAAATGAAAACAAAGTGGGGAGGGAAGGGATGGTAGGGGAAAAACAAAGGAGGGGGTAACAATGCTCAATAGGAAATGTACTCATTACTTTACTCGTGTAACTGTAACTCCTCTGTACTGTATCTTTACAATAAAATTATATATTGAAAAATAAAAACAAAGTTTTTAACCATCATTAAAATGCAAACATGAGAAAGCACAAAACTGAAATGCAATGCCAAGAGGACAAATGAAAATAATTTGCACAGTTCAACTACCAACTGAAGAGGGAAAGCAAATCCATTGAAACCAAGTGACAAGGCTGCCCCTGTGTGCATGGGGATAGTTCTCACTTGAATTAGGACCAACAGTAATAGTAAAAAGCACAGCGCCTTTGTTAATCAGTGGGACCAGCAGCATGGCATTGTGGGAAACTCTGGCCCCTTATCTCAGGTGTATCAGTTCAGGAACTACACGTTAACAAGACCCCTGTGATGGAATGCAAGTTCAAGTCTGAGAAGCCCTGTACTAGGGGCTGAAGGTCAAGAGAAGGGCCAGAGCTTCTCTTTCTGCTCATTCATTAAGACTATCTGATACTACAAAAAAAAAAGTATAAATACTCTCTCCTTTCTGAGGACAGAGCAAGTAATTCCATCAAGCATGATCCCCCCCCCACAAGTGTCTGGGGGAATGCACCCAGGAGAGGTGTAGAAAATGTGAGCAGACTGCAGAGAGCAAGACCAAGGAAAGCAGTCGGGGGTCCTTTAAATCACCAGCAAACTATAAAGACAAAGGTGGTAAAACAAGAATGATGTGGAATGAATGAAGACCAAGTAGAGAATGAATACTACAGAGGAGAGAGGAGAGCCTAGAAAACTTGCTAAACCCACCTGGAAGCTTCTATGGAAATATATGACTCAGGGCATCATTTAGTGAACAACTGATGCATTAGGTAGAAACAAATCTACACTTTTACAAAATAAATATGTGGTATTTGTTAAGAAAATGAATGGATGGATCCTAAACCAAAAAGAAAAAAACAGAAAACAAAAGCAGGTCTAATAGGGCAAGCTAGCGTTGCCTTGTTTTAGAAGAAGAAGCTGTATTCTACAATGAGATGAGAAAGAAGGTTCTAGTCTCTAAGGCCCTACAGCTGACTCAGCTCTATAGCTTAGCAGCTGTGAGGTTTTGGACAACTTGCATATCTCTCCTTCAGTTTTCCTGTGAGTAAAATGTATATATAAGGTATTTATCAGAGTTGCAGTGAAGAGTGAAGGGAACAATAAGTAGTCTTCAGCCATTGTTACTATGTGTACAGCTGGACATGGTGGAACTAGTTTTCCAGGCACAAAGGAGAGCTCAGCATACGTGGATGAGGAGATACAGACTCTTTTAAGAAAGGAAAATTTGAATTTCCTTGAAGTATGCAAATATGTATTTATAAGCAAGGCATAAAATTAATATCTGATGAGGCAAACGATTCCTTCAGTGCCAGCGGATGTGAGACAGTGAATTGCTTCCCATGAGTCACCACCACCTGCTTCAGATTTTCAAAGGCCTTTCCCTTATAAAGATGGGGAGAGTCCCTACCTTCCCATTTATTCTGTAACTGTCATGTTGAGTTTATAAAGGAACAATTAGTAATAAACACCACATTCCTTTATTCTAAATTCCCAATGTCTTTGGCCTAGATCCTGGAAGCTGACATAGCCACATGTTTGTTTGTTTCATGCTATTACTGGGGCTTGAATTCAGGGCACAGGCTTTTTCTCTCAAAGCCAGTGCTGTACCATTTGAGGCACAGCTCCATTGCTGACTTTCTTGGGGAGATAAAAGTCTCATGGCCCTTCCTGTGTGGGCTGGCTTCTGATTGTAATTCTCAGATCTCAGCCTCTGGAGTGGGTAGAATTTTGGGCATGAGTCACTGTCACCCAGACACCCATCACATTTTTAAAGTTCAATAAGAGTGATTGAGGTTGTGAATGGTCATGTCCATGAAAGCAGGACTCCATAGAGTCTAGAAGGTTGATGTGAGTTAAGCCAACCAGTGCTGTGGTAATACCATATGCAAGCACTAACCACTTCAAAACACTTTTGTTAACTGGCTCTCCAGCTTGAAGTCCCTGAGAAATCTGTTGTAATACTTCATCACACTGAAGGTCTAAATGTCACAGAAAGCTTACAACACGGGTGCCGCCTGAAAGCAAGCTCAACAAAATTTTCACTGCCTTAAAAAACAGTTGTTTCTTTTACTTATTCATCCTGACATAGTCCACAAATCTCAGTGTTAACTAGTTCCCTTTCTAACAGCAGTTCTATCAATATCCCACAACCATTCATTAGAACCATCTTAAAAGTCTCTAGAAGCTGGGTGGCATATGCTTGCAATCTTAGCTACTCAAAGGCTGAGATCTGTAGGTTGTTGCTCGAAGCCAGCCTAGGCAGGGAAGTCTGTGAGATTCTTCTTTTCTTTTTTTTTTTAGTTTCAAGTATAATTTATTTATTTTATTTATCTGTGGCATATTCTTAAATAAGACTTTAATATCAATCCGGATATGAGTAGAATAGCGACTTTGATACTTTAATTTTTACATTATTTTTACCATCTGTAAGTAGATGTATGGAGGAATTGCTATTCACCAAAGTAGTTTATAAATACAGCACATCTTGATCAACACCGCCCCTGTCAAGATGCTTACCCACCCCTCCCAACCCACCTCCCATTCCTCTCATTTTAAAACTTCTAGGCTATGTATTCAGTTTTTTGCCATCTAACGAAACAGTTTATATAGACACTGCATCTTGATATGTGCCTTCACTTCAGCATCTTTGCCCTCCTTTCAACCTACCCATTCCCTCATGCTTCTCAATTCTGTGGTTTCTAAAATCAATAGTAAAGGGAAAAATGCAATAACAAAATGGTGAGACGAAGGACAAGAGGAGAAACAAATACAACCGTGATACTCACAAGAGCATATACTAGAAATAATCTGTACAAGTTGGGGGGATGGAGGGAGGGAAAGTAGGAGAAAAATGAGGGAGGGGGTAAAAAGTTCAACAAGAAATTTATTATTACCTTATTTATGTAACTGTATTTCATCTTGACAATAAAAAGTAAATAATAAATTTTTAAAATGAAAAAAAATGAACTGTGTAATGAGGAACACTGGGCTCTGTGAGACTATCTCCAATTAACCAGCAAAAGCTGGAAAAGGAGGTGTGGCAAGTGGTAAAGTGCTAGCCTTCAACTTGGGCTATGAATGCAAGGCCCACTACCAGCACAGACCCACAAAAGTCTCTAAAGGATGTATATGTCCAGATGATTTCCGATTTCACTCTGGAGACAAAGCAGAGTATTCAAGATGAGGAAATTTTTAGTTTGAAAATTCAACTACAATGTAAAATTTTACTGTATCACTTATTTCCTCAAAATCACAAACATGCTGGGTGCCAGTGGCTCACGCCTCTAATCCTAGCTACTCAGGAGGCTGAGATCTGAGGATCGAGGTTCAAAGCCAGCCTGGGCAGGAAAGTCTGTGAGACTCTTATCTCCAATAAACCACTTAGAAAACTGGAGGTGGTGCTGTAGCTCAAGTGGTAGAGCATTGGTCTTGAGTTGAAGAGCTGAGAGACAGCACTCAGGCCCAGATTTCAAGCCCCATGACAGACAAACACAAACACACACACACACACACACACACACACACACACACACAAACATTACATACTTACCAACCAAGACAACAAGCCTGTATTTGTCATTCATCTGTCGCTGATATGGTGTGACTTCTTCATATGTAGGCACATCAGCTGTATCATACTGATCGCTCTTCTTGCACTCATACATGGATTTATTTGTTTTCTTATCTTTTCTGCTAAGACGGAAACTTCTTCTAAAGCCAGCTGCAAATAAACAATACATATACTTTAGTAATAACTAAATATTAAAACCCCTAAGAGAGCCTTTAAGGCTGGGATAGGGATGTAGCTCAAGGCTAGAGTGAGTGTCTAGCATGTGCAAGGACTTAGGTTCCATCTCCAGTACCACAAAAAAACATAAAGCAAACCAAAGAGAGCCTTCAAATTTGGATTGTATTCTTCACAATTGATACAAGTAGCATTAGTAAAAGGGGGAAAATGCACACAATTTCATATAAACAGTAATTTATAGAGAACTACCTAACATTTATTTATGTACACAGTTACAATTTAACCTTGAATTTGGTTCTAAAATTAATGAGTTCTTGGAAATTGTTGGGTAGAATAACTATAAAAGAAAGCCAAGGGCTGGGAAGGTGGCTCAGTGGTAGAGCATTTGCCTTGCATGCATGAGGCCCTGGGTTCGATTCCTCAGCACCACATAAGCAAAAAGAAAAAAGCCGGAAGTGGTGCTGTGACTCAAGTGGTAGAGCGCTAGCCTTGAGCTGAAGAGCTGAGGGACAGCGCCCAGGCCCAGAGTTCAGGTCCCACGACCAGACCCCCCCCCAAAAAAAGAAAGCCGAGAAATCACGAAGTGGAGTAATGGTGTGGATTCTAAATTCAAGTGCAAGGAGTGCATCCACTTGCAAAGGGGCTAAGCAGGTGTTGCAGATTTTTCTGTGCATCCTTTTGGTGCATGCCTTCATAGCCACACCTCTGGAGGAGATGCTCATAACTCACCCCTAGCGCAGTAATTCTCAGACAAAGGTCTCTTCTTAATTTGCAGAACCAAGTTCCCATCTCACCTCTTTCTCAACCCTGTCTAACTGGATTTCTGACTTAGCACACAAATGACACACTCACTACAATTACAAGAGAAGTTCATGCTGGGTTCCATAGTGTTCTAATTTCAGGTTCCCATGGCTTTCATATCTTGGGATGTAATTAGAGGATAAACAGGTACAACTAGAAATTCCTTCCCAATTATTCCTTATAGGGAGGAAGGATTTTCCTTAAGCCACCACAGCCTTTGGGTACAGGAATGGGTACAACAAAAACATAAATGTAACCCAAAGCAAATGTAACCCAAACAGAAAATATGAAAAATTTCTGATTAGTACATCACAACTAAATGTTGAATTTTACAAGTAAACCTTAAGTGTTTATCTGAAGAGTTCTTACAATTCACCAAAGTTTTTTCTTTCACTACAGACAGTGGGAAATGAAGTCATTAGATTTCTAATGTGAAAAGACCATACAGAGTTCAGAGGACGGCGGAGTGAAACTACTTGTGTAGTGCTTGATGCTGAATAGGTTTGATAAATTTACCAAATTTAAGTGGGTGCTGGTAGTTTACACCTGGAATCCTAGGTATTCATTAGACTGAGATCTGAGGAACACAGTCCAAAGGTAACCCAGGCAGACAAATCTGAGAGACTCTTATCTCCAGTTTCCCAGCCAAAAAGGTGGAAGTGAAAGTAGAAATGTGATCATGTGGTGGAGCACCAGCCTTGAGTGAAAAAGGTAAGTGGAACTCAAGCCCCCATACTGGCACACACACATAGAAAAGAAAAGTTTACCAAATTTAATTTTAAAGGATTCAACAGAAAAATCTACTACTATATCTGTGTCACCTTTTTTCTAGGAATGTGTTTTTGTTAACAAGAAAGATTAAAGGGTATCCTTCCCTTCCCTCTTTCTCAATCTTTTCCTCCATATACATGGGTTCTGTGTTTATATACCACACCTTATATATGCATGCACATATATACACACAGCTCTATGCATACAATCACACAGACACACACACACACACACATATGCACACACACAGCACAGGAAAAAAAGAAAAGCAATACCATGACAAAAATGAAGGATATAACAAAAGATATGAAATCCAGACTCTTTCTTTGTGGTTATTTTTCAGACAAAACCAAAATGACAGGGGCTAGGAAAGTGGCTCAGTGGTAGAGTACTTGTCTTGCATGCAGGAGGCCCTGGGTTTGATTCCTCAGCACCACATAAGCAGAAAAAAAAAAAGCCAGAAATGGTGCTGTGGCTCAAGTGGTAGAG
>NW_012267240.1:3249069-3265902 GCF_000151885.1 Dipodomys ordii | reverse complement strand
ATGGTGCTGTGGCTCAAGTGGTAGAGTGCTAGCCTTGAGCTGAAGAGCTGAGGGACAGCGCCCAGGCCCAGAGTTCAGGCCCCACGACTGGACCCAAAAAAAAAACAACCAAAAACCAAAATGACAACAACAACAAAACTCCGCTATTTTCTAGACTCTGTCCTTCTCGAGTAGTTAAAGGTGATTATACACTTGTAATTTGACAGTAAAAAGCTAGTAATTTTCAAACTAAAAGGAAAACAGTAAGTTATATTGTCTATGCACATTCTTAAGACTAGGCTTCAATACTACTAAATCCTGTCAGGAAAAGATGGTCAATATTTTCTTGACTTCTGGTCTTACTTGATTTACTTATCAAAAAGAAGCTCCCCCCACCCCCCACTGTAGCTGTGGCAATAGGTATGCCCTAGTATGACCTACTGCACCCAGTTATAGATTGAGGTGGGATCTCAAGAACTTTTTGCCTGACTGGCCTTGAACCACTATCCTGCTCATCTCAGCTTCCCAAGTAGCTAGGATTACAGGGTTTGAACTACTGGCACCTGGCTCTGTTTCCACTTAAGTCCCATTAGTCCTTTCCAACCTAGCCAAATTTATGCTCCTGCATTTCTGAGCAGTCCTCTTTGCCATCATCTCTGCTCTGCATGGGAATCCTCTTTGCACAAGTGGGTTATTCCTCGTGTGCATGAAGCAATAAGGGACTTGTTTCTTTTTTGTCATTTTCCAAAGTGTGGACGGATCGCCAGTCAGAACTGGTTAAAGCATGCTGGCACTAGTTACCTCTCATTTATGAATAAATACATCCTTCTATTATAAATAAGTAAACAAAAATAATAAATAAATAGAGATGGTGCCAGCAAGGAAGGAAAGCAGGGAGAAATAGAGAGGGAGGGAAAGAAAGAAAAAGGAAAGATAAGGAAGCAAGGGAGGGAGGAAGGTAGGGAAGAAGAGAGGAAGGGAAGGGAAGGGGAAAAGGAAAGGGAAAGGGAAAGGGAAAGGGGGAAAGGAAATGGGGGTAAGGGAAAGGAAAGGTAAGCAGAGGGGAAGGAAGGGAGATAAGGAGGGATACAGGGAGAGAGGGAAGGAGGGAAAGAGAGAGAAAAATAACTTTTTTAAAGAATTAAAAAAAAAAACAGTACATGTGCCTCACTAGTCGGAGGCTAGGTGAGGGGAGTCAGAAACTGTGGACTTAAACTGAAAGTAAGCAGAAGATCTTTTCAGATCAATGTGAAGGAATAACATTTCATTTCCAAGTATTTCTCAGTAACTTAGCAACAGCTGGCTTGGAAACAAGAGAGGAAAGGGCACATCTATCAACAATGAATTTAGGGTAGGAGAACAAATTTACACAAAATGTGTTTTTTTCTTATATTTCACATTTTCATAGTTTATAATTGTCTCAATTTTTTTTACAGGTAGGTTTGTTTCCAGTGAGCTTACCCACATCTGCCAAAGATATCTGTGTTTGAAAGAACACATTTACTTTATTCTAATAGGAAAATGACTTCAGAATAAGACTGCATCTATGGGTTAACCGCTAATCATAGAAACATTGTGTATCTAGTATCTTCCAGTGGACACAATTTATCACTTGCTAATTGATCATTTAACTGTCTGGCTTAGCTGAAAGTACACCTTTTAACTACAAAGGAACATCTTTAAGCTGTTTGTAATTTGAAATAGACTCAAGTAAGTGTCCCTATGCATAGGTGTTCAAATCACTGGGAATTTCATTAGGACAAATTCCAGAAGCTAGGAAGATCTTGTCTAGTGCTTCTCCCATCTGTTAATAAATATCTATTTTAAACTGTTCATGTCATCATTCTTTCATAAAAGAATTGTGGGTTTGGGTTTTTTTTTCCCCCTTAGGGGTGGGTTGTTGGCGAGGCTTGAATTTAGGGCCTCTGTTCTCATTCTCTCTGTTTTTGCTCAAGGCTGGTACTCTATTTAAGCCATACCTCCACTTCCAGCTTTTTCATGATTACCAGAGATAAGAGTTTCATTGACTTTCATGCCCAGGCTGGCTTAAACTGTGATCCTTGGATCTCAGCCTCCTGAGAAGCTAGGATTACAGGTGTGAACCACTAGCACTGGGCTAAGAATGTCTAACCCCTTGTTTAACATCCTTAGTGACGTCACAAACAAAAAGTTGTTCATTACTGTTATTTTAAGTAGGTATCCAACTGTACAAGTTCATGTATTTTTCTTATTTGCATGTTTGTTCATTACTGTTATTTTAAGTAGGTATCCAACTGTACAAGTTCATGTATTTTTCTTATTTGCATGTCTTATTTTTTTCTGTAACTGGTTGGTTAGTATACAAACATGTTTTGATTTGGACTTTCATAAATCCAATATATATCTGTGTTAAGTCATGAGTCCTTTGCCCTAAGTAGCTTAAACCAATTTCAAAGAAGTTTAAAATGGTTGTGTGTTTGAATTTGTAACTTTCTTTTAACTTTTGGTTTCTTCCATTGTTGTAGTAGCTTTCCTATTCTTAGGGCTGATTAACAAACACGTATCCTTACTTAAGTTTTAAAAATGGATTTCATGGCTTTACACATAAGGTTTTATTCCTTCTTGAATGAGCTCAAGCCTGTGTAGTATGGCTGTCATTTTATATTTTTCTAAATAATTAACCAATGGTCAGTCCCAGACATACTGAATTATCTTTTTACTACTTTATGTTGATACATCAGTACTGAAGTATCAGATTGTTTATTATATCATGACAGGCAAAGGTGGTTCTTGGTGTGAAATTAGCCCATTCTCATTAAAAGATTAGTTCCAAAATAGCAGTTGTATTTACTGAGAATTTAGTAGATAATGAACTCCTGTCAAAGAACTTTATAAAGATATCTAGCTGAAATCCTGGAGGAGTGAAGCCAGCTAGGACAAAAAGTCTGCAAGCTTCCATCTCCAAATAGGGAGAAAGGGCCATGTTGGAAGCATGGTTCAATTGATAGAATGCCAG
This sequence comes from Dipodomys ordii, assembly GCF_000151885.1. NCBI lineage: Eukaryota > Metazoa > Chordata > Mammalia > Rodentia > Heteromyidae > Dipodomys > Dipodomys ordii. The sequence goes on along the minus strand of NW_012267240.1, from coordinate 3,262,928 downwards.
CTGAATGACCTTTAGGCCCCTAGTTTGTAGGTCAGTATTGGCCGAGCATTGGTGGCTCACACCTGTAATCCTAGCTACTAAGGAGGCTGAGATCTGAAGGCAGAAGTTAAATGACAGACTGAACAGAAAGGTTGGTAAGACTTTTACCTCCAGTTAGTTAGCAAAAAGCCAGAAGTGGAGGTATGGTTCAAGTGGTAAAGCATCAACCTTGAGCAAAAAAACCAAAGGACAGTGGCTAGCCCCTGAGTTCAAGCTCCATTTGTGGCACCAAAAAAAGAAAATGAAAATGTCAATACTGGAAGAAAGATGAGTGGAGGGGAAGGGAAGGGAAAGGAGGGAAGGGGAGAGGAGGGGAATACAAACATTATTCTCAAATGCTTGTCACTTGGGTTCTCTTATCGAATAGGATCTTGAATATAAACTAGATATTTGCAAGTCCTAGTGTTTTGAATTAATTTTGAATTTTCTCCTAAATAAAATAACAAACTTGGATAATGACGAGTTAGTGATCTTCAAAACTATTTTATTACATTATCTTTGCCTAACACATTAATCAAGGAAATGGATTCTAATGTTTGCAAATGTAATTTAAAAATCATGTATTTTAGTGTAAGTTTTCATACGAGAAATATTTAATACTCATCCACAATTTCAAATGTTAGTGTTCTTTCAAAATATTAAAAATTTTGGAAGCAACCAAGTTACACAGAAGTATGGAAATACTTAAATTATGAAACTTCTTAAAAACTGAGGTTACTGTAAACCTATTAAAGTTATAAAAGTATACGGCACCATTAAAGTACATTTGATATAATAAACAGAAAACTTGAATCGGATACAATAATTACATTTAACACTGTGAGTTTTATCATGATTTCATTCATAGAGAAGCAGGTATGGATACACAAATATAGAAAGAAATGCTTAAAAATGAATAGTTGTATTATGTAGGAAGAGTAAAACCCAGAGTTCATAATATATGAACAACCAATCAAAATCCAGCATAGACAGATAAATTCATGAAGTTAACATAAGACACAAAATATATTCCATATCTCAAAGCAGGATCTAGTCTTTTATACTTTGAGGGGATTAAGTAATCAGCCAAGTTTTCCACATTTGTGACAGTAATAAATTCAAATACAGAGAAATCAAAAAGCAACAGAAAACTATACAAATTAGAATATGGTATAAGAAAGACAAAGATAGAAAACTAGGAATCTCACCTGCAAAGGGAAGGAAGGAAGGAAGGAAGGAAGGAAGGAAAGAAGGGAGGGAGGGAGGGATGGATTTGGGTGGGTACTTTATTTCAAAAACTAATAAACTAATAAAACTGATGTGAAATTTTGTTTTATGAAATCACAAATTATCATATTTTTGTTCTCACAAATAATGACTTTAATATAAATTTACAATGCAAATATCTAGAAACTATCATGATATTGTGAACTTTAAGGCATTTTTATTAAAAGCCTAATCACTTAATGAACAAACACAGCAGGAATACTAAAGGCCCCAAATAAAGCAAATATTACCACTACTAAAGCCTCAGGAATCACGTGAGAGAGCACTGGCAAGACCTTGGCTTTCTGTAACTCAGAGAAAATAAACACTAAGCCATTATATCACCACCTAAAATGTTTTAGAGGGGACAGTTTCAATATTTGATTACATTTCTTTTATATAACCAACCTGGCCTAATAGCATCAGATATTATGCATCACTAATGTTTAAACAAGCTTTTAGTATGTTTAAGTTTCATAGATGTTTATAGCATAGGGAAAGAAGTCTGAATAAAATTTCTTGAATCATGACAGAGCAAACACAGGTCACAGGCACCTCAAGAATGAGAGTGTTATGGAAGAATTCGCTCTAAACGTTCTAATTAAAATGCAGACACGTTGAATAAAACTGCTTAATTTTCTAGGAGAATATGTGAATAGAACATTTCAAGTTCTTTTTTTCTATTTAAAGTACATTAAAATGTAGATGCAATTTTTTTAAATTGGCAGGACTAACAAAAACGCATGAAAATTATTTTGTGCATCCTAAAAGATGGAACAACTGACCTAGAAAATATTTAACAACTAAATAATTGATTAAATAGTTAACAATTGACCAGGTAAATATCTTTATTACAAGAAAGAGAAATTTTTACTATAAAGGAACTTTTTAAAGAGATGGGAGAAAATGATGGATGGCTGACATTGATTAAGATGCAACATACTCACAAACCGACATGTTGAGTTGAAACCCCTTTGTACAATTACTTACAGCTAATTTAAAAAGAATTAAGAGAATTAAAAAAATAGGTATTAATAAAAACTAAGCAGCTGGAAGTTACTATATAATGTTAGATTAAGTTCCTGACAATAAAATTGGTGAATACTTGTATCAAAATAGAATTTTAATATATTGCCAATGCTGTTATAATGAAAGAAATTGTCACAAACATTAAAAATCTTGGGGTAACAATTTTAATACAAAACGCTACTGAAAAATACATTCCATAATGTGGTAGTCATCAAACAGAAAATGCAGGATAATAATTTTAAAAATGCCTTGAAGTGACAGGTGAAAACTGAGAGGAGATTTAAACTGAGAAAACAATGCTAAAACAAATCTGTGCAGATTACTGAAACAGAAAAATACTGGACTAGTCATCTTCTATAACATGGTGTCGGAAAAGAAATCACCAAAGAAACACAGACAATGTCATGATTCTAGTAACCAGCCACATACATGCTAATTTTGTATAAAGGAGGGACAGGCTTTGAACAAATGAAAAGAGAATTCGTGAATGGAGCATCCCTGCTCAGGCTCATTTCTAAGCAAAGAAATGTTCAGGTCCATAAACACCCTGAGAATCTTTCAGCTCATTTCAAACTAACACTAAAAAACAGAAACCAACCTGATGAAACCATGGAAACCACTCTATCGATCTGTAATTTCCAAGGAAATAAATTATTTATATACATCTTTAAAATTTTTTCTCACTCTCTGACAATTTGCTTTTGTGCAATTTAATATTAAGGCATAGCAAAGCAGCACCATAACAGAAAAACAGTATGCGAATTGAGTTTTCTTCCAGACAGCTAATAAGAAAATGAATTCTTGTTTATGTTTTCAAAAAATAAGAATATGCAGTATATGCAGACAAAACTACATATAAAATACAGTTTTGAACAGGGGAGGGGAGAGGCTGAAATTGGACTAAAAACATTAGTATTTTTTTCACAGAGTCCATCCATGCAACCTAAAGTTCTCCAAGCAGAAATAGTTTCTTTTGGACAGAAAGTTATTTCCAAGTAGTATTCCAGACTTGTCGAGATTACGCAGTGTTGTTTTTTATTCAACAAAGAACCTACACTACTTTTGGAAGAATGCCTCTACTCTCTTTGTAAAAATTCTAGTTTTTTTGAAAAATATTCAGGGATATATTTAGATACAGCTGTGATTACCTACCTAACACTGCTTAATAAATGATTGGATACTAAAGAGAAATTTTTACCAGATTCATTAATTCAGCAGGGTGGCTTGCTGAGGAGCAGTAGAGAATGGAAAGAAATAAGAAATAGCAATTAGGGAAAACAAAGAAGCAGAGATGGATATATAACACTAAAAAAAAAAATCACAGGAAGCAGGCAGTGTGGTGTTTTGGTGGTGGTGTTGTTTAATTTTAGGCTAAACATGAGTTAAATAGAAAAAACAGTGTTAGTATCCATAAGTCCCCAAACTGGTCTTGTTTTACAAGAATGCATGAAATACTCCAGCAAGGCCAGACGTGGAGAAAAATTGATTTTTCAGGAAACATTTGCAAGGAAGTATGTTCGAAAACAGATGCTTGATAAGTAGTACTTAGTGAGCTGATTATAACAAGACTTTCTTATAATGAATTAAACAGAGGAAAATATTCTGTTTTACCAATGCTAAAAAATAATTGACTCTTCATTATGAACTACTTTGTTGTGCAGTTTAGAGAGAGAGAGAGAGAGAGAGAGACAGACAGACAGACAGACAGACAGGCAGGCAGGCAGGCAGACAGACAGACTCTTAAAAGCTGTTTTATCACTGAAAAGTAATTGTACTTTCTGTGTGTGAGTGCTAGTGCTGGGGCTGGAACTCAGGGCATCATGCTCTCATTTTGGCTGTTCCTGCTCAAGGCTGGAGTTTTTCCACTTGAGTTACAGCTCAACTTCCAGAAACTACATTTTGGAAGTCAGAACACAGATGTAGACAAAAAGCACACGAACTTCCATACAATTCACCAAAGCCAATTGAAAGTCAAGAGCTTATGAGACAGAAATTGATCCTAATAATTCATATATATACATACACATGTATATGGGTTTCATTCTATACATCTATGAAGGGAGACCTTTATAGAGAGACAGCTCTTGCCTTCAACTCTAAAAGAGGCAATTTCCTCTGATTAATATTTACAGAAAAGAGACAGTCTTTGAAGTCACAGTTACTTAAAACATCTAAAAACTGTTATGCAGTCTTTAAAAACAGGCAGATTTTTGAGTGAGGAGACAATCCTCAATTCTGCAATTTTCAAAGTAGCTATTCCTTCATTTTACTCTTTTAGTCTCTTTGTTAGATATGAGTGCCAACTGCAACAAATGATTATTTTTGTGGTTTATGACTATTTCTTCCTATTTTTTTCAATATAACACACTACACTATCAGCCACCTTTCCTATAAGAAAAAGATTCAGAAGTTTTGATCTAATGTAATATTTCAGATACATGAGTAGGAATACTCTACTTTGAGGATTTACAGGTTAAAATGTGTTTTTGCGCTGTCCGATATTTAAATATCTCCTGTAAATGAACACAAGTGGAAAATTAAAAAATATATTTACAGAATACTATCAATGTATATTCATGGAATTATAAATGCGAACTGAATACAACTTACAAGGCACGTTTTTCCTAGTAAAAACAGCCAAGCCTTTTTTTTTATGGATAAATAAGTTAACCTGTAAGAAATTAGCTTTGTTATACATCAGTAAGAATCATACCTCATTATTAGCGAAGCTTTATTAAATATGGTTTCAATGTACATTGTTATGAAAATTCATATATTATGATTTGAGTATCACCTTATAAATACTATACCATAATGTTACTTCGCTCGAAAGTGTTAACTTAGATAATTCTGATGTGGAATTTGATTTTCAGAAATGTAACCTGTTAATGAGTTAAAAATAATTTAGATGTCATCTGGAGCTTGATTTGAGGCACTTCAAATAAACTGAAAATGATAAAGTATCTTCCCTGATTTATGGGCTTGATTTAACTCCATCTTGGTCATGGCTCTACAGAGCATTATTCTAAGGATATTCTGGCCACAGGCTAGGGCACTTTTGTTTTTCCATTTTCTGAGGAGACAGGAGACAGAGGCACAAAAGTGCATAACAGGTGAGAGTTAGGTCCTAGAGTAAGCCACAGCCTCAGAAATCCTTTTTACTTATTCCTAGAAAATCGCGGAATGAGGTCAAATTTCTCAGCTGTTTCCCAGAACTCTCCTAGCAGATAAACATGGCATATGTGAAGGAGAAACCCAAGCCTATCCTGTATATGTAGATGTTCTTCAAAACCATGGAACTAAAGTGCACCTGGGTAGGAAGGAGGCCGCATCTGTTGGAGGTGGATGTATCCCAGAGTACTGTGATCCTTTATACGACCACCATGGAGAAATCCTTTTCCATCTTGTTGGCTTGTAGCATTAATTAATGTAGTGCAGGTACTAGGGTATAAAGAGCTGGGGCATGATTATTTAGCTTTTTTGCTCAAGGCTGGTGGTTCTACCACTTGAGCCATACCTCCACTTGTGGAGTTTTGCTGGTTACTTAGAGATAAGAGTCTCATGGCTGCTCAGGCTGACTTTGAACCACAATCCTCAGATCTCAGCCCCTGTGGAGTAGCTAGGATTACAGTTGTGAACCACCAGAATCTGGCTCAATTTGTACAATTTAAATCTCTCATTTTAGTGAGAGAAATATTTGATGTGGAAAACATTAGGTCACCAGTGGGGAACTTTTTTTCAAAGAAACAATCACCAGAGATATACTTAAAAGCATTATGGGAAACTGGGTACTAGGGGCTCACTCCTGTAATCCCAGCTATTCAAGAGACTGAGATTTGAGGACTGCAGTTCAAAGCCAGCCTGGACAGAAAAGTCAAGTCCATAAGACTCTCATCTCTTATTAATCACACACACACACACACACACACAAAGCCAGAATGTGCTATCCTTGACCAAAAGAAACTCATGGACAGTGCCCAGGCTCTGAGTTCAAGCCCCCTCACCCCAGAACTAGCCAAAAAAAAAGTATTATGGGATAAAGTGCTGGTTAATTTTAGGCATCAAGTTGGTTATGACAGGAAGAAATGATGTATGCTGCAGTTTGGAACTGGAATGTCTCCCAGTGTCTCCTTCCCTTCCCCCCCCCCAAAAGTGGCTCTACTGAAAGGCAGCTCTTTAAGAGGAGAAGTCGAGTGGGAGAACGTTAGGCCTTATAATTGTACTTTATAATCAGAGGTTGCAAATTCAAGAGTCTATCAAATTTGGGACATGTGCTCTAAAGGGATCTTGGTCTCTCCTTCTCCTTTCACTCTTGGCCATGAAGTGAATACATTTGCCACATATAGCCATCACAGACTGAAGCCCAAACTCCTCATTATCGCAGTATTTGTTATAGTGACAGAAAGCTAACACATTACACATATATTGAATTATATTGGTCACATTTTTCCCCCTTTGACACCATAATTATGTACAGGAAGGAAAGTTCTGTTTCTAAGACAGAAATCGAGTGGGGCAAATAGCCATACTGTAGAAGCAGGTTATGCAAATTCAAGCCAACCAAATGCAAAAAATCCCACAACACAATCTGCTAAAAATAATGTATTTATCCAACTTTTGGTTCTTAAGCAACACGTGGCCTCATTTTCCTGACACCCTGTTGGTTACTTTCCTTTCCCCATAGGTTCTTCTGCCCAGCCTGGCTTCCAACAGTAATCCTCAGATCTCAGCTTCTGGAATAGCTAGGAAAACAGGTGTGAGCCATGAATGCCCTACTACTGATCATTTCTTCACTTTTACATTTAATTTCTCTATCACATGTTTATTTATAAAATCCTTACATGCTAAAAGAAACAAAGCCATATTCTGCACAATTTTATGCAAGAGCAATGTTGAGTGAAAAATCAGGAAAAACTTTATTTAGACTACTATGTAAGATTATTTAGCCTACTGAGTAAGAGCTGACATCAAGCAATCAAACCACACTTCCTGCCCTGTCGTCTACATATCACTTAAATTTACATATGCTTTGTGCTCTGTGACATTTAGCTTCTTTCCCTGGAGCTGCATTCACATTTATCCCCCGCTGTGAACTAGAATTCTCAGTGACCACAGTACCAGCTCTGATACCCTCTCTTATGAGGTGACTCAATCGAAGTAAGCTGGCGATCATCTCCTTCTTTGAAGCACAGCATGAGACGCAACATACATGTAGCACACTGCATGAAAGGTATCTACTAGAAGCATATCCCCTCAACATCTGATCCACTGAGCAGGGACAGTAAGGTCCCCATTTCGATTTTTTGACAGCAGCAGAAACATGTCCTAATGGCTGTGTTTTTGGGCACTCCTTCTGTATACAAAGCTCTCAGGTAGCTTCCTTCTGCATTGACACTAACTAGGCCAAAAGACTTGCTTGGGTCAAAAGACTTGCATGATGTCAAAAGTATTCAAAGACTAGAAACTGCTTTCTCTTGCTGCAGTCTGGAACTCTGAAGCTTCTGTATTCTCAGCTTACTGGTGAGTAAAAGACCATGTGATTCAGAAACAAATTCACCCAGCTCTCTTAAATACAGCCAGACCCTAGGCAAAACACCAGAATGGAAAGTTAACAAGCTGACCCAGACCAGAAGAACCATAGAGTTGACCACAGTCAGTGAGTTCTAGGTAGTTCTGCTTTTATTCTTAACAGCCCTTGACATCTCCAAACTAGATTTGTTTCCTTCCAACAGAGATCTGAAAGTTGATCATGAGGCCTAATTGTATTTGGCGCTGAATGTTAGTTATTTGAAGACTAGGGGAGTAACAAATCATAAGAAACTATTATCTAAGAACTTAGTTAAGAATAAAAAGCCATTCAGAAGTTTTGAACAATTCACATTAAACCATTCATTTAGAAAATATTTAGCACAAACAGGATGCCTTTCAATCTTCTATCAAAAAACAAACAAAGATTGAAAAAGTATGCTGTGGAAGGCTTCTTGAATTATAACCAAAGCACATGAAGAGATCCTTTGTGTCCAGCCCGCTGAGCCTGTTTTGACAGAGGTACATGCTGTCACCACTGAAGATCAGAGCATGCTAATGCACATATACTAATTTCAGATAAAATAACGACTTTGAAGAAAGCAACAGAAAGGAATCCTCCTCCATGACCATTGCTCACCTATATAGGTTCCACTGTGATTAGCAGCATTTTCAGATTCCTCTGGATGAAGGGTAAAAGCATTCAGAACAAAGCCAAGAAACAAAGCAGAACAGTTAGAAGCCCAGCCACAGATGCAAAAAATAAATCACTCAAAACAATTGTGTGAAGCACAGCAAAGAACAGCCTTCACAATGCCACTCTTAAACATAAAACACTTTGTTTTATATTTAAGTGTTAATATTTGGAACCATCATGCAGTTGATTTTTTTAACCTTCTTCAGAGGTTCTTTGATGCAAGCCCCCAAAAAATTACTTTAAAATAAAACCTTATCTGAAATGTTTATGCTTTCACAGTTAAGAAAATTATAGCGCTTGATTTCCAAAGTAAAATTACTTTCGTAAATCAGGCTCTTTGGTAAAATGTACAAGAGAGCATGCGTGCTTGGCTCATTGGATTAGACAGAAGGGTTAAGATTAAAAATACATCTTTCTACTGATATGTAGTGATTCCATAATAGGAAGCAATAAAAATAATATTCCCACTTCCATTTTTTTTAAAGAACAGATAAAATTCATTTAAAGAGTAAAGAATATGCTATTATTTTGGGGAATTAAGTGAATACTGAGTTTTGTATACATTTAAAAGTGAATGTAAATAATAGAGTACTTTATCATACTGGGCCTCTAACATTTACATAAGTATATGCTTGGAATAACCCAGAGTATCCAGAAATCAAACCGTTGCCAGAGATATGGGATGTAGCTCAGTGATAAAACACCTGCACAGCATGCGTGAGGACCCGGGTTCCATTCCAGAAGCTAAAAAACTTCCAGTGTACTTGAAGAACACTGCTTTCTTCCTTCGCCTTTGTTTAGCACAATTGGCAGAAATACAAGTGTGATGTGTTATTTTTGTTTATATTCTGTATTTCTTCCCTATGAAGCACAACAAAAAAAGGATGTTATTTCCCCTCCCCTCAGAAAAAAGTCCTACCTCTGTGTTTGGACTGAAATGTCATAATGAAAGTAAAGATGTAAGTAAACATCTCTTTCATTAACTGCTTGATATGTTCAATTTGACCCTAAACTTATGTGCACCAAATAAAATTACTAGACTATGCACGGAAACTTTTATACATGTACCTTTAATTTCCTCTGAGAAGCACAAAGAAAATAAGAAAGGAAATGGTTAGATGGGCAGAAAACACAATTAAACTTTAAAGATGTTGCATCCAAGAAAAAAACAAAAATTCACCTACCACACTCAATTATTTCCTCATCTTAGAAAAGCCAAAGGAAAGAGATAAACATTTTAAATATATCAAAATTGTTAATTAAGAAATAAATAGAATTTTAATTTCCACTAAGTCTTGTTCTATAAAGTATGTATATACTTTAGTAGATAGTATTGTATTATGGCTTTTTTCTTTGATGAATAAGAACATTTTATGTTTACTGATCACAAAGATGCTTTTCTCAAAATGTCTGCTCAAGTTTATGCTATTTTGTTCTATTAGGTTTTCTACTGATTTCTTGTTAGTTATAGAATTTACACATTTGGGGAATGTGCAGTGGTCAAATAAATGCAAGATCATTTTTATGTGAACAAAAGAAGTCTTCATAGAGCTCATGAACAATCAAATGAGAAAAAGTAAACCAATAATACCTTGAATATGATCATTCTATTTTCACAGAATGGTTTTGTTTATAAATTAATCTGTTCAAGATATTGAAAAAATTCACAGAAGACAAAACAAAAAAATTCTTATAAACAACAAATTTTCCATAAAATGTCTAAATTTCCTGTTAACAAAATTTCCTGTTAACAATACCCTGTTAATTTAACAATATCTATCCTGACAAGGATCAATTTAATTAGACATATCAATGAGTCAGACAGGACCTTTTGTTTTCATTGTATTATTTGATTATTAAAAGTTAGGTTTGAAGCTGGGGATGTGGCTCAAGTGGTAGAACACCAGCTTAGCAAGAACAAGACTAAGAGTTCAATAATGGCACTAGTAAAAAAAATGTCAAGTTTGACTAGGAATAAAAAGTAGAAAAAGTACTGGCAATATATTAGAAGTAAAACTTAAGCTTGAATTGAGGTAGAACCGATTTTACAATGTGACTTTACAGAGAAAAAGGATTCATCTCCCCAAGCTACGGACTGGCCATCAAAAAAAAAAAAGGTTCAGAGAAAGTACATACACTTCACTTTCACTCTTCAAATAGCCATGGGTCTTTTAACTGTGTTGGCTCTACTTGACTAGTATTAGCCAATCTGAGAAGTTACTAGTTTTCAGGCTCAAAAAATAATTTATACACATTTTTAACACTTCTAAAAACTCACGTATATCAAAACAAGTGATCAGAAAACAAAGATTAGATTATGTGATACACATAGACATTTAGGCATGGTGGAAATAAAATAAACAGTGCTTAAGACTGATAACTGGGAATTTTCATGCATTCTACTATCACATGGGATATAAAATCTATCCCAGTTGTGGGGCTTGAACTTGGGCCTGGGCGCTGTCCCTCAGCTCTTCAGCTTAAGGCGAGTGCTCTACCACTTGAGCCACAGAACCACTTCTGCTTTTCTGGTGGTTAATTAGAGATAAGAGTCTCACAGACTGTCCTGCCTGGACTGGTTTTCAACTGTGATCCTCAGATCTTAGCTTCCTGAGTAGCTAGGATTACAGGTGTGAGCTACCAGCACCTGGCTGGCAAATATTTTTGATTGAACTAATACAATTATTTGAATACTGAACCCTTGATGAAAAAAATCAGTGTCATAGTAACAATAGTATAAGCATGTCACAAAAGAAACAACAAAAATACTTAAAAACACCAACAACCAACCTATAATATAATCACAATGTACATTGCATTATATATATGTGATATAAACTACTATCACTTATATATACTAATGTATATTACATATAAAATGTGTCATATATAATAAGTATTAATACAAGTTAATACAACTATATTTATTATATAATATATAGTTTGTATTGTAATAAAAGGTCAAAATTGCAGAAAAGAACATTTCTCAATACAATTCTTAAGAAAGAGATTGTTTAATCCACACACATATCCAATAGTATGTTCATGCTTAATAGACATCTAGTAGGAAAAGCAAAGAAATAAAATAAATTCCCTTAGAATTAGCAGGTTATATAAAAAGAAAAAAATACCAAGAATTGATCTGGGATGATAGATGGGGTAATTTCACATTTCTTACTGTATACAAGGCATTTTCCTTGGCTCACTAAGTATATAAAGTTACTCAGTTCCCCAACAATCTGAGGCCAGGACTACTGTCCCCACTTCACAGATGGGAATGTGGACCCAGGTTGTCTAGGTATGTTTAACTTTGATGTCAAAATTACCCCTAAACCACTTTGTGGGTACTGAAACCTAGGCAAGAAAACCATCAATCAGGGGCGAAGTCAGGAACATGTTTGTTCCAAGTCTCCCCTTGCCTCAAACATGCCTTCATGTCCTTTTCTCACTGTCAACACCCCATGGTTCTCCTGACAGGGGAGCCTGGAAAGGGCTAACCCCTGCCATCAGCAGTGCTAACAGGAGCCCAAAGCAGTTAACAATGGAGTGCAGGACAGAAAAGTTGTAAGACCACAGAGGAGACTAGGAACATAAAGAGACAAATTTGCAGTCTACAAACAGAGAATGAACTGAAAGGTCTCACAGTAGAACAAATGAATTCTAAGTGGGACAAATGAGGCAGAGCAGATACTCTTGAAAGTGAAACAATCTAAGATATGGAACCAACCCAGATGCCCTGCAGTGGATGAACGGATCAAGAAAATGTGATAATATGTGTGTGTGTGTGTGTGTGTGTATACACACACACACACTCACACATACATACATACATACATGCATACACACACACATAATGAATTCTATGCCTCCATCAGAAAGAATGACATCACTCCATTTGTTAGGAAATGGAAAGACTTGGAAAAAAATTATATTAAGGGAAATAAGCCAGGCCCAAAGAAACAGGTCCCATGGTTTCCCTTATTTGCAATAACTAGTATATGTCTAGGACAAGCAAAAAAGGTCAAAAGCTATGTACATATATGACCATATTAAGCTGATGCTAAGCGAAATGAACCCCAAGATAGGGACACAAGTGGTTTTATCTTTCTTGCTATTGTTTTTAATGTATTTATAGTGTACCATGTGATATTTTTCTTTCTTTTGTATGTTCTTCCCCCATGGTATAACCCCTGTTTACACTGTATTTGATGTTGTGGTCCTGAATCTTGTATATACATTTTTCTAATTTGGGGAGGGGAAGAGAAATAACAAAATGCTGAAATAAGGATATAGGTTGACCCACTGTAACAAAAACAAAGGAGGGAGGGAGGAGTTGCGGAGGTGGGGAGGGAAGGGATGGTAGGGGAAAAACAAAGAAGGAAGTAACAATGCTCCACAGGAGATGTACTCATTGCCTTACTCATGTAACTGCAACCCCTCTGTACAGTATTTTTACGACAAAAATATATACAAAAAAAAGTAAGTGGAACAATCTATCCATCTATGCTGGTGCAGTACTATTGACACAAGCATAGCTGTATCTGCTTCCTAAACACCCTCCTACCCCTGAATGCATTCTCCCCTAAAACAGTCCTTGGCCACATACCAGCCTCCAAGCCAACTCTTTCTTATGTGCATGGCCCTAGACCCCAAAGACAAAATTAGAACCTTGCAAACTACAAGAGTTTATCCTATGTAATACTAACAGGCAGAGAATAGTTTACTGAATAGGCAGAAACACCTCAACCATCTCCCTATGGGGTAATTAAGCATGAGATTTACAACTTAGTTCATCTATACCTGTTTCCACACACACCCTGAGCCTGAGACTCCAACACATAGTATTACTAAGTATTACAGTATTCAAGTTTGAATCTGGAATGACCTCCAAAGGCCTATAGAGCCATACTATAGGAAATGGGAGGAACTTTTAAGAGGGAGCTTAGTTGTAGGAGGAATCTGACCCTTGGGGATGTGTCCCTGTATCTAGGATGGTGGGACCCTAGAAATTTCTTCTTCCTCTCTCTTCTGAATCCTACCACCGACGTGAGCAGCTCTGCTCTATTGTGAACTCAACTCCTCACCATGATATGCTGATTTGTCACAAGCCCCCCAAAAAACTTTTCTCTGGACATGTTGATTATCTCAGGGGGTTGTTAAAGTAACAGAAAGCTGACTTAACATACAGGACAAAGAATACTTATTGTTTTTTTAATTTAATTTAATTTGTGAACATACTGTACAGAGGGGTTACAATTACATGGGCAGGATAATGCGTACATTTCTTACCAAGCATTGCAGCCTCCTCCTTTGGTTTACCCTT
>NW_012267240.1:3185199-3248244 GCF_000151885.1 Dipodomys ordii | reverse complement strand
ATTTGCATTTCTTTTATGGCTAGGGATGTTGAACATTTCTTCATGTGTCTATTGGCCATCCTTCTTTCTTCTTCAGAGAAGTTTCTCTTTAAGTCTTTCACCCACTTATTTATTGGGCAGTTGTTTCTTTGAGGATTTGTTGTTGGGGGGCTTAATTTTTTGAGTTCCAAGTATATTTTAGTACTTATTGTTTTCTCTTGTGTTTGTGTGTGCTGATACTAGGACTTGAATTCTGGGCCCGGGTACTGCCAGTTAGTTTTTTTCACTCAGGGCTGGTGCTCTACCACTTCAGCCACAGCTCCACTTCTGGCTTGTGGTGGTTAATCAGAAATAAAAAGTCTGGTGAACTTTCCTGCCCAGGCTGGCTTTGAACCACAATCCTCAGATCTCAGCCCCCTGAGTAGCTTAGATTACAAATGTAAACCACAGGCACCCAGCTCTTATAGGTATTTTTAAAATTCCATGTGTTTCTGTTTATAACTTCCCACCAGCATCAAAAATGTTTTACAAATTTTTACACATAACCTAATTATAAAACATATGCAGTCTCTGTTTCGGAACTAAATCTGTTTATGAAAACACTAAATGATTTTTCCAAGTCTTTCCATTTCCTTATAAATGGGGCAATGTCATTCTTTCTGATGGAAGCACAGAATTCCATTGTGTATATATACCATATCATATTAAGTGAAGTAAGCCAGACTCAAAGAAACACAGTCTCTATGGATTCCTTCCTTTGTAATAATTAGTATTTGTCTAGGATAATCCTAGCAGAGGATCACAATAGCTCAGTAGCTAAGTACATATGACCACATAAAATGATGCTAATCAAAAGGAACTCCAAGTATGAAAACAAGAGGGTTTTTTTTAAGATTTTGTTTTAGTTTTTCGTTTTTTTGTAATGTACTGTGTGAAGTTATTTCTTTTCTCTTTCATTTTTTTCCCCTTTGGCTTATCCCCTGGTATCACAGTTTTTTGATTTTGGTACCCTGTGTCTTGTATATATGTTTATTAAATTTGGGAAAGAAGGGGAATAACAAAATGGTGAGACAAAGGGCAAAAGGTGAACCAATGCAACAGCGATACTCACAAGACACTATGTTGGAAATGAACTTTACAATTTGGGGCGGGGGGAATCAGAGGGGAGGAAAAAAGGGAGATAAATGGGGGGGGTAACAGCGTTTGACAAGAAATGTACTCATTGCTTACTTAAGTAACTATAACCCCTCTGTACATCACCTTTATAATAAAATTAAATTTAAAAAACACTACATGTTTATTGAAGATGACAGAAGAAAAAAATATACTTGACTTGAACAGCTTTATTACAGAGTCCTACCATGAGTTTTTTTTTTTTTTTTTGATCAGTTATGGGGCTTGAACTCTGGGGCTGGACACTGTCCCTCAGCTCTTCAGCTCAAGGCTAGTGCTCTACCACTTGAGCCACAGAGCCACTTCCAGTTTTCTGGTAGTTAATTGGAGATAAGAGTCTCACAGACTTTCCTGCCCAGGCAGGCTTTGAACTGTGATCCTCAGATCTCAGCCTCCTGAGTAGTTAGGATTATAGGCATAAGCCACCAGCACCCGGCCCATGACTTATTCTTAAATGCCTGACTTTCAACCTAAATGATTAATATCATGTACCACAAATACCTTCTTTTATTCGTTGTCTGCCTATTTCTAATAGATATTCATCATCTGCAGTTAAATTTTATCCGCACAATAGTAACAACTGGTTCAAACAAATTCAAAAATATTGTTTTTGTGCTGTTATTTTTTATTTCTGCATTTTTATGTCTCTTATAACAGGAATTCTACAAGAGTTACTTTATTAAAGAAAATATCAAATTACTACTATTCAATTTGCTGGATTAGAACTGTTTGGGTATTTATACTTGGATAACTAAGAAAGGAAATAAAAATAGCACTGAAATATTCTGGGTTTTGTTGTTGTGTTTTCAATTTTTTAAATGTTTTTATTGTGAAAATACCGTACAGAGAGGGGTTACAGTTACATGAGCAAGGTAATGAGTACATTTCTTATCAAACATTGTTGCCTCCTCCTTTATTTTCCCCTACCATTCCTTTCCATCCCATCTCCACGACTACACTCACCTCCCCCCCTCCCGCCAAAGTTGTAAAGTTTGCTTTTCAACACAGCATCTTGTACATTTCACTGTTGCAATGGGTCCACCTGTATCCCTATTTGAACAATTTGTTTTTTCCCTTCCCCTCCACAAATTATACCAACATTAAATACAGTGAAAGGTTATACCATGGGGGAGTGACATACAAAGCAACAAAAAAAAAAATCACCTTACAAATACATTAGAAACAATAGCAAGAAAGAAAAAAACACTTGTAAAATAAGATATGTAAACAGTTTTTCTCCACTCTTTCTGAAGGCTCTTACAAGCTGGGTTTAAATTACATTGTATCAGTGTGAGCCAGTGGCTCCTGCCAGTAATCCTAGCTACTCAGGGCTCTGAGATCTGAGGATCATGGTTCAAAGCCAGCCCTAGCAGAAATATCCGAGACTCTTATCTCCAATTAGCAGCAAAAAGCCAGAAGTAAAATTGAGGTTCAAGTGGCAGAGAGCCCATCTTAAGAGAAAAAGCTAAAGGAATCATGTCTAGACCCTAAGTTCAAGCCCCAGTACTGGGATAAAAAATTTTAAAAACCACCTATTAAAGTACATTAATGTTTATATAATTAAGAAGACTTTTTAACTCATATAATTGTATATATTTCAACAGAAAAAGAGCAAACAATATCTCCAATAAAGAAACTCATATATCTTTCTTAAAGGCAAGGTGATAGCATATGTTTTATATAAGCAAATGGACAACAAAAATGTTAGGGTACTTTAAATAATATTGACATAAGAAATGCAAGTTGCCAAGTTTCCATCAGGAAAAACTATTCCTATATGCTACTTGAGACTTAAGGTTTGCTTTCACCCATTTCCAGAACACTTAAGCTGACTCTTTTATGCAATAATCCAAAAGCTAGTCATATCAACCAAAATCTATCAGACATCTAGGTCTGTTCTTCTGTGTTACTCATACAAATCCATTATGTGAAAACCATATCAGATGGCAGAGGGAAGGAAAATACATTTCTATTACAATTTTTTTGGTTGGATAAGCAATTGTTCCAAAATAGACGGGGGACAGAGAAAAGGAGAAGAATCCTCATATCATTTCCAAGATTTAAAAATACATTTAGCCAGTGCTGATGGTTCACACTTGTAATTCTAGCTACTCTGGAGGCTGAGATCTGAGGATCAAAGTTCAAAACCATCCCAGCCTGGAAGGCCCCTGAGAATCTTATAGCTAATTAAAGCTGGAAGTGGTGCTGTGGCTCAAGTGATAGAGCACTGACCCTGAGCAAAAAACCTCAGGAACAGTGTACAGACCCAGAGTTTAAGCCCCATGACTGGTATACATACACATAGAGAACATTTTCATTATAAAAGTTTACATTTTCATTTTTAGTAATGCTTAATTTTAAAAAGCCCATTATTTTGTTTGAGAAGCCTATTGTTTGGGCATGTGTTAGTTATGCCAAGCCTCTTGAAGGGAGTAGTAACAAAACATCAAAGATTAATATTGCAGTGAAGAGTTTACATAAGGATGTTAAGACCAAAGCCTGAAGAGGATATGATTATCATAATGCCTGGTCTGATTTACCTTGGAGCCAGAATCAGAGCTCTTCTACAGATGGCCAGACTAAAACTTGCCATTTCTTTCTGCCTTTATGATGATATTTACATAAACTCTATACTACAGTCATCTTCACAAACTTCATCTCCTTGAAAACTCTAGTGATAATGACACACTTAAAAATCAAATAACAAATAAAATCATAGTCATATAAGTAACCACACAGTGATACAAGGTGATTAGTTAGACCAGGTGCCAATGGCTTACATCTGTAATCCTAGCTATTCAAGAGGCTACAACCTGGAGGATCATTGTTTGAAGTCAGCCTGTTTGAAGTCAGAAAGGTTTGGGAGACTTCATCTCCAACTAATTAGCAAAAAGCTGGAACTGGAGACATGCTATAGAGTGCCAACCACAGGCACAAAAGTAAAGTAAAAGCATGAGGCAATTGTTAAAGATGCCATTATAGAGACCCTTTGCATTTGCTCATGCACACAAGTATGGACACACATGTGTACACATACATACAAACACACATCTAAATTCACACACATTGAAATCAAGTATAGTTGGGAAGAACTACTGAAAAGCAAATTTAAGTAAATGAAAATTCATAATTATATCGAATTATAAATCTCCAAAGTGTTATGATTCAAACGAAGTGAGTACAGATTTAGACTGGAGTGTCCTCATATTTCTAGTATTTTTCAGTAGCATGCTTTATTCCAAGGAATTGCATATATCAGAACTGCACAAACATCCCCAGGACCAGATCCCTCCAAAAGCAAGTCAGGGGTGTCTGAAAAGTTCCTTTCTGCTGGAGATGCCACCAACGGAAAAGTAGGCATACTTAGAAAAAAATGCAACATTAAACTTTAAGCATGCTGATGTCTTAGAATGCCACGTGCATTATGACAAGTGCTTTTTCCTTCTGCCCAGACTTAAGTAGCAAGAACAAGCAGGCTTTTGAATCAGTGTTGCACTTAAGTGTTTGCTTGCTGTGAGATTTATACTTGGCTGTACTTTGGCTCTCTCACTATGAGATTCCTGGGCTATAAGCTTCTACATACTGACAGAAATTACAGGAGATGTGAAGAACACAATACTAAAAACAGATGTTGATGTAAAATTCCAGGGCCATTTATTTGTTCATTTTGCTTTTTAATGTATGGTCTTGGTGCTTCAAATAAAACAATTTTTAAAAATTCACAAAACACCCCAAACCAGGAAACATTTAGGAGTGTTGAAACAAAAATTTATGAGATAGAGGCAGGAGAGAGCAAGGAGTAAGAAGCTGAGAGAAGGGTTAGCTGAAAGAAAAAAAAAATCCTCCTCAACCCACATGGCTTTTCAGGAGTTCTACATTGTCCTTTTTCTTACCCTCATTAACATTTAATTTAGGTTGGTGAAAACTCCAAACAAACAAGATAAAAGGCCAGTTACTATGATTGATGGATATGAAAAGAATTAAGTAGGCCAGGCACCAATGACGCTGCCTGTAATCCTACTAAAGAGGCCAAGATCTGAGGCTGTGCATTCAAAAGCAGTTCAGATAGCACATGTGTGCACATGCATGCACACACACACACACACACGCACACACACACACAGAGCTGTTCTTAATGTTTTTGCACCCAAGAAAGTATTAGATATTTTTTCCTCAAATCTTTCCCAAGAAATACCTTACCCAAAGCTCTTGGCTTTGGACAAAGGAAAGAGGTATATTCTAGGTTAAACTTATTAAGTATCTAAATTTAGAAATTAGTGAGAGTTGTGGTTACTACTTTTTTCCCTAAAGAATGGACTATGATTATAAACAAATCTTTTCTTTCAAAGATGCACAGCAATATTCCTATTGTGAATATCTTCTGAGTTTGCTTCCAGAGAAAATAATGCTCTTAAAATCTACTGCAAGATATTAGGATTCCTTCTTCCATGAACACCTGCTTTAACAGTCAAAATCAAACAGCAGGATTTGGTTATCCTACATTCTTATTAGCAAACTTACATGATTTCCTGTTGGAAGCTTTCAAGGGCTGAACTGGTATTTCTGGTCGTCTCAGAGCCAATCTCCTGGAGAAAGAAAAGGTCAACGTGTCTATCAATGTTCAGTACACGTTCAAGGTTAAGGTAACATCAAAATATTAAAAATCTTAAGGAAAAAAGTCTTGAGAAGGGAAAAAATAGTATTTAAATGAAGAAACAATTCTTCCAACTTAGGATTTTTTTCTTTTAATGCCAGTACTTGGCTTCAACTCGGGGTCCGTGTGATGTTTTTTTAGCTTTTTTCCTCTTAAGGCAGGCACTCTACCACTTGAGCCATAGCTCTACTTTTGGCTTTCGGTGGTTAATTAGAGAAAATAGAGTCATGCTGCGTGGGCTAGCTTCAAACTGCAATCCTCCTATCTCAGCCTTTTGAGTAGCTAAGATTATAGGCATGAGCTATCAGGGTCTGGCTCCAACTTACAAATTTTTGTATATTTCTCTTCCTACTAAAATGACTTATTTTTTCCTACCTTTCACCTCAACATGAATTCTGATATTAATATGCCATTTTTTCCATTTGCTTCATAACAAAAACCTAAGATGACCTGGTAGTCACATTATTTTTTTTTATCGTTCTTTATACTTTAGACAAAACAGAAATCCAAACCCAAGGGATGATGAATTCAAAAGCAGGGTTTTAGAGCTCATTTAATCACAGTCATTCTGGAACAATATTCTGCAGAGAACAAAAGGTCACTGGAAGAAAGACCACTGCTTCCAGCCAGTAGCTCACCTTTCCTGGAAGTGCTTTGAGGGGATCAGGCCGGCTCTGGGGTTGGCATCACCTTCATGCTTCGCCTGCCACCACGTTGCATCATCCTGGCTCATAATCTGAAGAATATCTCCCTTCTTGAAGGAAAGTCCAGCCTCCTTACATGGGATTGCCTTGTCCTCATTAGGGTCATAGTCAAAAAGGGCTTTGATAAACATCTAGAAGGAGATTTTATTGCAGAAAGAGTAACAGAAAGAAAAAAAAATGAAACGGCCTACATGGGTACAACCAAGATTTAAGAAAAAAAAAACATTATTTCCCCTCACCTACAAAAAGTATCTTTAAGCAGTGACTAACCTTGCCTTCTTTAGATGGTGTCTCTTCTTTGATGCTGGGTATTATTTTAAATGTAATGGCTCCCTGAGACTGAGCCTGGTAGCAGAGAAAATAGAGAATCATTTTTAAAAAGCGGAATCAAAAATAGTAAGATATAAGAAGGAGAAAGTTAAACACATCTAAGAATTTACAAGCCTGGAATTACTATGGTTAGACCAAACCATAAAATTCCTTTTGTAGATGTTCCAGTAATGTCACAAGGGTCTCAAGTTTGTCAAGTTAAAAACTATTAGCCACTATATTCACTTTTTTACTTCCTGTTTATTTTAACATACAAATGAATATGATTATATCCATGTCAAGTTAACTCAAAACAAAAGTACAAAATACAAATAGTGCCTTAAATAAACATAATGTCAAAATGACTAAGATAAGGTCCAAAAATCAGGCTATTACATTTCATAATCAGCATCCATGGTTTTAGAGATAAAAATCCTTTTTTGTCAGTATTATAGCTATAAAGATAAGATTCATTTAGTGCTAATGTCCATCAGGAAAAAATAGTAAAAACACTTTTGTGTATTATATTCTGGTTGATGAGTATAAACATATTAGACTCCAAAGATAAACAGACTGAATGTAAATTCTAATGGCAATATTGTTATTATGAAATGAAAATATCATTATTGCTTATATCATAAGGCTAATTCAGAAATCTTAAGAATTCATCTAATACTAAACTCCACAGATAGACAAAGCAAAATCTCCTCTATAATTAACTCTAGTTGTATAGGTGTTTCTCAAGTGGAAGTTAAACCCTTTACAACAGTGTCATTAAGGGTTCAATGAAAGTTAACAATGATGAGTATATTATTATTAAGTCACATAATCACCTAGTCATCTACACAGTGATCCCTCACCTTTGGCAAAATAGCAGTGTTATAAAGTGCCCCTTGCTACATCGCAGTTCACTTATTGCTACTTTACGGGGGTCTTTGGAACTTCACACCATGATAGGTGAAGGATCAATATTTACTTTTCTTTTCTCTTCAAAAAACTCGCAATACAAGGGCTAAGAAGGTGGCTCAGTGGTAGCATGCTTGCCTTGCATGCATGAGGCCCTGGGTTTGATTCCTCAGCACCACATAAACAGAAAAAAGCCAGAAGTGGCACTGTGGCTCAAGTGGTAGAGCACTAGCCTTGAACTGAAGAACTGAGGGACAGCACCTAGGCCCAGAGTTCAAGACACACAACTGACCAAAAACAAAAAAAACACAAAAAATTCGCAATATAGTAAAGCCACATATATATAGTGAGGGACTATACGGTCCCCTATTGTGACTGCCTGCCAGTAAGTTATCAGTAGGATGAATGGTCAATCCAACCTTCTCAATGGTTTCCAAACCTCTACAAAATATTTTGCTTAAATATATTTGCTAAGTTATTTCCATAGGGTCAATTTTCAATAATTGAATTACTTCATTAAAACATATGGACATTCACTGGGCACCAGTGGCTCACACCTAGCTACTGAGGAGGTTGAGATCTGTGGATTGTGGTTCAAAGCCAGAACAGATAGAAGAGTCCACATATTCTTATCTCCAATTAACCTCCAAAAAGCTAGATGTGAAGTTGTGGCTCAGTGCTAGCCTTGAAAGAAAAAGCTCTGAAATAGCACCTAGGCCCTGAGTTCAAGCCCCAGGACAGTCCCCAAAAGAAAATATAAACATTCAAAATTTTGAGTTTCAAATGGCTGCTTAAAAAATCCATATTATTTTCTCCCATCACCAAAAATATACAACCACAGCTACTTTCCCACACTTTGGTCAAGTCTAGGCAGTAGGAAGCTTTTATTATAGTCTTAGCTTACAAGTTATTTTAATTGCTAGCATATATTGCTTGTACAAAAATGTTTCTTTGTGAAATTTCTGTATACATGTAATGTATTTTGCTCATCTTCACTCTTCTAGTACTTTCTTCTCACTCATCCACCGCTTTCATCTTTTTTTGAACAATCTGAATGGCTTCTGGGCTAGTTTCATGCACGCATGTAATGTACTTACTATATTCACTCCCTTCTTCCATTTTTCCCTTCTCCCTCCTACAGATCCCCCCAAACAGACTCTCATCTATGTGTATGTTTGTGTATATATACGCACACACATAGATGTATTGACACACATGTATATACATATATATATTCCACATATGAGAAAAACATTCCATACTTGTTTTTTGAGTCTGTCTAATTTTACTTAACATAATAACTTCTAGTTCCATTTGTTTTCCCCCAAATGGCATAGTACCTTTTTAAAAAAATATAACCATCCAACTCTTACGCGATGCACTTAGATTTTTTAAAAAACCATTGAAAGTACATTAAACTAAAATGTTGACAGTTCTTTTGTTTTTGTTTTGTTTTGTTTTGAACTCTGGGCGCTGTCCCTCAGCTCTGCAGTTCAAGGTTAGCGCTCTACCACTTGAGCCACAGCACCACTTCTGGCTTTTTCTGCTTATGTGGTGCTAAGGAATCAAACCCAGGGCCTGATGCATGCAAGGCAAGCACTCTACCACCACTGAGTCACCTTCCCAGCCCTGAAATTAGTTGTTTTATAGCTCCAATTTTGCTTCTGTCAATAATAGTAGTGTCCTTAAGTAAACTGTTAGCACAGTTAGGAGTTATTAGTGGTATCTTTAAGATAAGGGTACTTCTTTGAGAAGTATTCATTTGCTCACTTATTAACTGGATGGTTTGTTCTTAATTTTTTGAATTCTATTTATATTTTTGAGATTAATAGCCAGATGAATAGCTGGCAAAGATACTCTCCCATTCTGTAAGCTGTCTCTTCATATGGTAATTGTTTCCTTTGCTATACAGAGCTTTTTAATTTGATGGAATCCTATTTGTCAATTGTTGCTCTAATTTCTTGAGGGATTTGAAGCCCTTTTGTCAGAAACACATTGCCCATGTCTATATCTGCTAGTGTTTTTCTACAGTAATATCCAAGCTTCAGTCTTTCATCTATTTTGAGTTGATTTTGGTACATTATGAAAGCATTTTGTTTCAGACTTCTGCATGTAAATATCCAGTTTTCCTAATGCCATGTGCTGAATATGCTGTTATTCCTCCACCATGTTTGTATTGTTCAAGATCAATGGCTATAGTTGCATGGGTTTATTTCTGGGTATTCAATCATGTTGGTCTATATATCTGTGTGTACAAGTGTCATGTTGGTTTTATTACAATGGCTCTACATTACAACTTGAAGTCAGGAACTATATCTCCAACAATATTCTTTTTGTTCAAAATTAACTTGGCAATTTGGGAACTTCTGTGCTTCCAAATGAACTTTGGGATTCCTTTTCTATTTCTCTGAAGAATGCCACTGGAATTTTGATGGAAATTACACTGAATTAGAAAACTTTTAAACTGGATGCTTGTTTCCTGCTTGTAATCCTAGCTAATCAGGAGGCTCAGATCTGAGGATCACAGTGAGAAGCCAGCCTGGGCAAGAAAATCAGTGGAACTCTATCTCTAATTAATCACCAAAAAGCTGAAGTGGAGCTGTGGCTCACATGGTAGAGTGCTAGTCTTGAGCAAAAATGCTCAAAGACAATGTCCAGACTCTGAGCTCAAGCCCTAGGACCAGCACCAAAAGAAAAAAAAAAGTTTTTACATCCCAGAATATTCATTCTTATTCAGGTGCTCTACCACTTGCACCATACCTCCAACCCAAGACATCCAATCCTTCAGATACCCATTTTTATTTTCAGATACTCAGATCCAATTTTCATTATAGGTTTACATTTTCAGACAAAAAAAGGACCCATTCTCCATGTCGTCCTTACAAACTAATGTTGACTGAATAAATACTACCCAGGTCTAGAACAACTTAAGTCTCCTCAGATCTAAATTACTATGACTATTTTTATACTTAGAATTGCTAGCATGAAGTACAGAGAACAGGAGGAGGAGAGATGATACATCACCAAAAGCACTGCAGGTACAATCTATTAATACCTAAATTCTTTATCTACATCACTTCCTTTAATCCTCAAAATGAATCTGGGAGACATTTAATTCTTATTTTATTCTGTAAACAAAACCCTGGGGTACAAATCGGGACTAAGAACTGAGTGATGGGAGGTGGGATTTAAAGACTAGACTGCAAATCCTATACATTTCATGCCCAATCTGAAGAACCAGAAATACTATGATCTAATTTTATTTTCACTGCAGGTGTAAAATTAATTTACTTCTTACCAAGATCTGTATTATTTCCTCAGGTCTCTTATCCTCCACTGGTATCCCATTCACCTCCCTAAGCTCATCACCAACACGAATAAGACCTGAAAAATACAAATTCACGCTGTATATCACCTTTATAAAAAAGTTTAAAAAATACAAATTCAGGAAATCTGCATGCTACATACAAAAAGAAACTGTAATTTGTGATTGTTTCCATAATCAAAGAATCATTAGTTTCCTTAATAGATTAAGGATGAAAAAAGCAACTTTCAGACTTCTTGAGCATTGGAATCTGCACCTGTGACAGTGAATCAAGAACGGCTGGCAAAACACAGTACCAACATCTTTACTTAGAATAGTAAATCTGCTTTTAAGGCTGCACAGTTTTACCAGTATTTTTAAAATCAGAAACATTGAAACAGCTAGGTAGTAGTAGCTTATGTAATCCTATCTACCCAGGAAGCTGAGATTTAAGGATCGAAGAAAGCCTGGGCCAAAAAGTCTATGAGACTCTTTATCTCCAATTAGTAAGAAAAAAAAAAAAGGCTGAAAAGTGAAAGAGTGCCAGCCTTGACCAAAAAAAAGTCAAATGAGAGCACAAGCCCCTGAGTTAATATTGGCACCACACACACACACACACAGAAAAGAATGAAAGAAAAAAAAAAAGAAACATTGAAATAGATCTTACTACAGCTTCACAAGCTTGTGTATAAAATGACAACACATAAAAGTTAGTCATTGATTTATACAGGTTCCTGAATTCTGACAGAAAACATGTCATACTATTTGTTCCACTGTATTAGAACAGAAGGTTGTTATCCTTCAAATTATGTACTGGACCTGTTGCTTTCTAAACAATATGACTTGTCCATCACTTACCACTCCTGTCTGCAGCCCCTCCTCTCATGATTCGAGCCACAATGATTGCCCCAGTCTGCTCATCCTTTTTAATGGTAGCTCCCTTCCAAACAAAATAAAACAATCACAAAAGCATTCCTGAGTAGATTTGTCCACTGCACTGTAGGAAATAAGGACATTCATCTAGAGAAAATAAAAACAACTTTTAAAAAATTAATGAAATGAGCCGGGCACAGGTGGCTCACGCCTGTAATCCTACTCAGGAGACTGAGATCTGAGGATCGAGGTTCAAAGCCAGCGTGGGCAGGAAAGTCCATGAGACTCTTATCTCCAATAAACTACTAGAAAACCAGAATTGGCGCTGTGGCTCAAGTGGTAGAGCACTCGTCTTGAGCTGAAGAGCCCAAGGACAGCGCCCAAGCCCAGAGTTCAAGCCCCATGACCGACAAAAAAAAAAAAAATAATGAAATGAGATAGAGTAAAAACATGGAAACAGCTGGATGCTGATAGCTTATGCCTATATTTTCAAAATCACTGCCATTAATAACAGAATGCCTGTTATTTTATTTGGCTTCATATTAATTTCAAATTGTGTCCTCTACATACAAATATAAAATATGAAGACACAAAGGAAGTAAGGTGATATGAGGCTGTCCAATATGGATACATCATGATATTTACTCATATGTACACATAAGACGTAGATCAATCTCACCAGTGGTTCTCTGTTTTTAACCAGACGGATTATTTTCACAGAGTCCTCCTCCTCATCAATATCATCAGGCATAGGGGGCAATATAGGATCATAATTCTTTTGAGCCACTGTATCGTGAACAGAGAGCAAAGCCTATAAAATGCAAAAGTTGATAAAAAATTAATAAAATACAAAACCCCAAATATATCAAAGTATAAATAAAATCAAAATCCTATGATCGCAAGTTAATATACTAATGGTAATAAGACACTACTTGGAAAAGGACCTCTTACACACAGTTGGGGAGTGGCACAAGTGCAAAGGAAGACAGCCCCACTTAGCTGCACCTCCCTCTCCAAGGGCACTGACTCACAGAATCCACACCCCAGCCCCTCTGTGTATTTCCTGCTTTATTCAATAAAGTAGGATGAGGTGAGCAGTTGGAAGAGAAAGTGTATACAGCTATCAACATGCTGGGAATGAGCCAATGGGAGCTTGAGACGATTGATATATTTGATTTATTTTATACTCAAAAATACTTTTTTTACCTGGGCATTAGTGGCTCATGCTTGATATCCCAGCTACTCAGGAGGCTGAGATCTGAGGATTGAAGTTCAAAGCCAGCCTGGGCAGAAAAGTCTGAGATTCTTATCTCCAATTAACCACCAAAAAGCCAGAAGTTAAGCTGTGGCTCAGTGGTAGAGAGCTAGCACTGAGCAAGGAAAACCCAGGGATAGCACCCGGTCCTAAGTTCAAGTCCTAGGACAGGTACAAAATTTCCTTCTTTAGTATTTTTCTCCCATCAGCAGAAAATAAAACTGATCAATACTATTGACTCTTTGTATTCTCATTTTAATTTTTCATGTGATTGTGTATACAAAAGTAGCATTTTGACTTATGACTGTGGAGGTAAAACACGAAGCATTGATATAATATTATTATAGATGATAGAGAACCTAGAACCTGGCATATCACTATTTAGGCAAATTAGTTTTGGATCTTCTGCTTTCTCATTCCCTAACTAGCATCATCACCATGACCCACAGGTTATTAAAGCCTGGAGCCCAGAAACCATCCTTGAGATGTCCCCTCTCCTCTCAAGTGCTTCCCCAACATCAAATACATAGTCTACTACCCTAACTTTCAAAATGTATCTAAAAAATTGTCTCCACTTTTCTAGACTAATCAGACTGGAAAACCATGCCACATGTTTTCTTGATAAAGTTTTATTGGAACACATTCATACTTATTCATCTGTGTATTGTTGCTGCCATGCTACAATGCCAAGCTTAATGGTAGACACACACACACACACACAGAGGCTTTTTTTTCTTTTCAGTACTAGGGTCCGAAATACAGAGCTTTCTACTAGCTAGGCAGATGTTTTCCTGCTTGAGCCACAACGCTAGCCATGGTTTTGGGGGGGGAGTGTGTTGGTCCTGGCATCAGAGCACAAATGCTGCCCTTCAGAGTCTTTGCTTAAGGCTAGTGCTCTGCCACTTGAGCCAAAACTCCAATTTATTGGAGTAAGAGTCTTGACAAGCTTTCTTGACCTGACTGGCTTTGAACCATGAACCTCAGGTCTCAGCCTCCTGAATACTGCACAAATACCCTGGACTATGATAATCATATTTACACATCCCTCTCTGTATGATAAAGTGTCCAGTATTGGTTAAGATAGAGTCTTGGAAGCCACCAGTGCCTGACTTCAAATTCATCATTGTAATAGCTTTACTTTACAAATACTGCTGGCCAGTAACATTTTTATTTGGGACAAGAAAGTCATTTTTACATTCCATGTTCCTATTTTAACTGTGGTAATTTTTATTCTTCAATATACAGATTTTTCTTCCAAAAGGCAATACTTAAATAAAATTGTGTTTCCATATGCCTTAACCAACCATCACAACTGATGGGTTTACCTGTAGTTCTAAAGAATCTGCAGGAAATTGAACACTGGGCCTTGAAACTCATCGAGCTCACAGACACTCACTGTCTAGGACCCCCTGGAGTCAACACTACCTTCTAAGTATCTGTCGGGTCCACAGAATTAAGTGTCCAGCTCGTAAGGATGAATAACATTGATAAATCCCTCCAGAAGGAAGCTTAACTTTTCCCTTTCAGAAGCTTTAATGAAGACTCATTCATCCTGCATGGTTAGACTGTGAGTAATTTCTAGTCAGTGACTGTTTTGGAAAGCTGAAAAATTACAAAAAATACTTTTATTTTGTTGCCTTAAAAAAAAAATCTAGGAGTGAGGTAAAGTAGGAGAAAAATGAGGGAAGGCGTAACAAGTTTGACAAGGAATGTACTCGTTACCTTACTTATATAACTGTAACCCCTCTGTATATCACCTTGACAATAAGGAAAAAAAGGATTAAAAGGCCAAACAGTGCTTAAAAACAAAATCTAAGTGAAAGAAGGGGTAACTTTGCCCCAAAAATGAAATATACTCATTACCTAACTTATGAAATGGTAACTATTCTGTACAACATCTTACTAATAACAATAAAACTATATTTTAAAAAAATCTAGCTGGTGCCAATGGCTCACAACTGTAATCCTTGCTACTCAGAAGGCTCAGACCTGAGGATCCAGGTTTAAAACCAGCCTAAGAAAACAAATATGACATTTTTTTATCATCAATTAACCAACAAAAATCTGGAAGTGGAGGTATGAGTTAAGTGGTAGCATACCAGCCTTGAGCAAAAAAGTCAAGCGAGAATGTGATGCTCAGCATTCAACCCCAAGTACTAGCACACACATACACATACACACACAATTTTAAAAAGTACTGCAAGGGGGCTGGGAAGGTGGCTCAGTGGTAGAGCGCTTGCCTTGCATGCATGAGGCCCTGGGTTCCATTCCTCAGCACCACATAAGCAAAAAGAAAAAAGCCGGAAGTGGTGCTGTGGCTCAAGTGGTAGAGCGCTAGCTTTGAGCTGAAGAGCTGAGGGACAGCGCCCAGGCCCAGAGTTCAGGCCCCAGGACTGGACCCCCCCCCAAAAAAAAAGTACTGCCAGGCACCAGTGGCTCACACCTATAATCCTAACTGCTTAGGAGGCTGAGATCGGAAGATAGTAGTTAGAAGCCAGCCTGAGCAGGAAAGCCCATGAGACTCTTATTTCCAATGAACTTCCAAAAAATAATAGTAGTAAGATAAAAGTGGAGTTGTGGCTCAAGTGGTAGAGCCCTAGCTTTGCCTGGGGGAGAAGGAGAGGATATCTCAGGAGACAGCATCCAGGCCCGCCCGGGCCCTGAGTTCATGCCCCAGGAATCTCAATCTCTCTCTCTCTCTCTCTCTCTCTCTCTCTCTCTCTCTCTCTCTCTCTCACACACACACACACACACACTATCCACCAGTTTCCCTAACCTAAATTATGACACTATGTTTTACGGATGGTGACACTTTACTGGCTTATCAAATAAGCCTCTGGATGATACTACACAGGTTAATTTGTCTTTACTACAGTAATTTGAGACTGAAGAGTGGTCCTTATTTCTAGGCTCCTGGAGTAGCCACCTCAGCCCTAGCTTTCTCATCATTTCTTCCTTCTTTTGTTCTTCACTGCTCTTCTAGACTTCAAAATCTTAACAGCAATATTGAATTTTGTAGATATTGCTGACTAGGCAGCATAGTTTTTATGTGGTAGCTGATCAATTCATGTTTCTTTGGAAATCTTCGATAGTTCTCAAGTAAGGCTACTATTACATAATGACAAGTTGTCCACATCATTAGAGACTTAAGGTCAGTAAGACAAAGGTATCAGCACTCTTCAGAAGCAATAGATGGCTAATAAGAGAAATGATCACATGTTTATACTATTAAAAATTATAGAACATGAAGGGAAATTTTTAAGGCCATATGAATGTACTGAAGTATCCCACAGGAAGAGATTTAAGACTAATAATGGAACACAAATTCTGAACTTTTAATAATTTCCATTGACTTCAATTTACTGGGAACCCTATATTTCAAGCATAATGATGTCTACTAGAGACAAAGGTTCATCCATCAGTAAGAAAGGCCAAGTAGCATTCTTTGTTGATTACACAACACACACACAGACACACACAGAGGCACAAACACACATAGACATACATACACATGCTGATTACAGGTCTGCTTTAGTTTTTGGATGCAAGGCTTTTTGGTTCTTCTTTCACTATTTCAAGCATTTATCTTATTATAATAGGATACAGTAAGGAGAGATGGAGGAAAAGATGTAGAGATACTTTTGGCTCCCCAGGTAGGAGATAGAGATTAAGGCTTGAAATAGTGGTCCTTATCTGTAGCCTTCAGACTTCCTGAGATGAAACAGGGGAAAGCTTTGGAATTTTAATTTCCATAGCACTGAAAATAGTATTAGCAAGTACTAAGGTTTCATCCCAGAGATAACCCATGAGAGTTCTTGACAAAAAAGCCTGTTCCATACTAAATACTTAATGCTATAATTAATTGTAGTGTTTATCTTATGTCTGCCCTATTCACAGTGATACCTTTGCAATTAATTACATTTAATTGCAAATCTGTACACAACTATTTTTTGTCATGTCTTAAAAGTGAGAAAGTATTAATTGAGCTGAAGGTGACTCAACAATAAAGTGCCGAGTTCAAGCTCTAGTTTTGGCATCAATCAATAAAATAAAATCCGCAAAACTCAGCAAATTAAGTCAGACTGGGAAAGGATCAAAACTCACTATAGATATTGAGAAGTAAATGTCAGTGCCAACAGGACATAAGCGTATTTACTCTTAGGCTTTTATCATTCAACAAGTATAAAATCTATATGCAAAGTACTCAACTGAAAAAATCAAATAGGAAAAAATAAAAATAATCTGAAGGAAGATATAGACAAAAATAAATATAAAAACAGAATTGATAAGATAAAGATATAGCTATTTTATTTTTAGGAACTGGGTAAATAGTCAAGATTCATTATGTACCACAAGCAAATAAAGAGAGACAATGTATACATTAGCAGTATGGAGAAATAAGGCTGAATTGTAGATAGCAATCAAGTAAGAGGAAAAAATGCCTAACACTATTCCAATATATCTGCAAGTAATGTTACATTTTTCAGAAAAATTCATTTTAAAAATCCAGAAAGAAAGGTTAGAAATCAGCTAAAATCCTTCACTTCACACAAACCTGCTAAATCCCCCCATCCATCCTGAGATGGACCTAGAACCAGATGGCTACGTATTAGATTTTTATGTTATTTATACTATTCCAACACACAGAAAAACATAAAAACATTCCCAATTCCATGTCACTTATGAAACATGGTTTTGTTATACTACTGAGCTGACCCCAGATTCTTGAGCTCACAATATCTTCCTGCCTCAGGACAAATTAAACAGATAATATGTTGATCCAGGGAGCAGTCTGCAACATATCAAAATGTTAAAAACAAAAATGACAAAGTAGTGCATTCTATGATCCTGTTTATATGGGAAAATGCACATTTAATAATCATCTATAATGTACTGCAGACAATTCATATACCCTCTAGGTATATGAATGCACAGTTCATGGAAGAAACTGAGTTTTTAGCATATTAAGAACCTTACCCTAACTAAAAACCAATGCAGGTACTGTTTCCCACTGTCTCGTTGTTTGAATTAGAAACATGTTATCTATTCACTTCTGTAAACATAAGTTTGTCCAAGGTAAAATTAAAATGCAAATAATAAACTACATGCCTTACTAAGGACAAGTATTATAAATTATTTTCATTTAGTATTTTTTTCCTTTGGTGTCAGTACTGAGGCTTGAGCATTGTCCCTAAACTTATTTTGCTCAAGGCTGGTACTATACCACTTGAACCACAGTTCCACTTCCAACTTTTTGATGGTTAATTGAAAATAAGTGTTTCACAGACTTTCACAGACTTTCTTTCTCAGACTGACAGAAACCATGATCCTCAGATCTTAGCTGCCTGAGTAGCCAGGATTACAGGCATGGGCACTGGTGGCTCACTTTTATGGGTGTCTGTGTTCATCTATGCTTGCAAGTACTTCTCTATCTCATGATCATATAACTATTTTCTACATAATATATATGTGTGGATATATATGTATATATGTCTATATATGCACACAAACACATATATATGCATATATATACATATATATATATATACACACACACACACACACACACACACACACACACACACATATATATTCTTTTTTTTTTTTGGTCGATTGTGGGGCCTGAACTCTGGGCCTGGGCACTGTCCCTCAGCTCTTCAGCTCAAGGCTAGCACTCTACCACTTGAGCCATAGCACCATTTCTGGCCTTTTCTATTTATGTGGTGCTGAGGAATCGAACCCAGGGCCTCATGTATGCAAGCCAA
This sequence comes from Dipodomys ordii, assembly GCF_000151885.1. NCBI lineage: Eukaryota > Metazoa > Chordata > Mammalia > Rodentia > Heteromyidae > Dipodomys > Dipodomys ordii. Next base: position 3,229,322 of record NW_012267240.1, on the reverse strand, counting down.
GCACTCTACCACTGAGCCACCTTCCCATCCCCATACACATATTCTTTTTAGTTTTTGCTATGCTAGGTCAAACGCTGGGACTCATACATACTAGGCAAGTATACTTCCTCTGACTAATACATCCAACCCTGATAATATTTTTCTTTTTGGTGGGTGGGGCCTGAACTCTGTACCTGGGCGCTGTCCCTCAGCCCTTCAGCTTAAGGCTAGCACTCTACCACTTGAGCCACAGCGCCATTTCTGGCTTTTTCTGCTTATATGGTGCTGAGCAATTGAACCCAGGGCCTCATGCATGCAAGGCAAGCACTCTACCACTGAGCCACCTCCTAGCCTACCCCCCCCCTTTTTTCTTGCTAATATTTTAGTTCAATTTTTTACATTTCATATATTTGAAATTCATTCCTGTTTTTATTTTTCTTATTTTTCCCCCAAATAGTAGCCCATTATCCTAGCACTGTGTGTTCAAGTTATACCTCACAATGATCCATGTCTCCCTCCCTTTAACAAGGCCACAATCACATTTCACTTGAATTATTTCCACAAAATCCAAACTGGCATTCCTCCAGTCACATTCCTCCCATCCTCTACTAGGCTCCACCAGGGGGGAAAACTGCTCCGTATTCCATTTAGAGGTAACTGTATCACTTCCATAATTAAATTATTTCAATAGCTTTCCATTGCACTTAGGATGAAATCCACAACTAGGGTGACCATATAATTTATCATCAACCTAAGACAACCATTGAAAGAGAAAGAAAGGCTATTCATAATAATGCTGGACAAGCTCTGCTCAAAATTCTGGTGACCATGACCTGCTTCAAACTCTTGCTTCCTCTTCTTTTGCAGGCAACTAGTGGCAATGAACTTATTCCGCCTCTTCAAATTTTATTCCTTTAAAGTCTCTGTGACACTTCACCTGCTAGTCACACTGCCTAAAAACATATTCTTCATCTCCCACTCCTACCCACTCCCCTCCCGTGGTTACCTCAAATTCAACCTTCAGATCTAAACTCAATGCCTGTATAGCTTTACAAATATGGATTTAGCATTCCTCTTATGTGTTCTACACTTGCCAGCAATTCTTCTACCACCTTCAGAAATCTTAATTAAATCTAATTAATTAAATCTAAGTCAATTAATCTAATAATCATCTATAAGTTTATATACAATAGATATTCAATATATTCTTATTCAATAAGAATGAATTAAGATATCAAGTGACAAATTAGGAAAATCATAAAACATTTTAAAAACAAACAGCATATTTGCAGAATACATGCATTTTCTTCACACAGCCACTGTGTATTTGGTTGTATATATCTGAGTGTGTTTGATAAGAAACCTCTAATATTATTTTGGAGGTATATCTTGGGTCCTGTTTCATTATAGTGAATCAAATATTCAAAATAAAATAGCAGAAAGAAAGGCACATGTCTATGTGCATCTGATCATGTACAATAATATTTACTGAAATGATCTCTAGGAAATGGAAATGAGGTTTTTTATCTTTTCTGCTGTTTTTGTTTTCTTTTATTTTTGTTCTATTTGTTTATTTATATGTCTTTGTGGGACGGTAAGGGGAGGCACAGAAATGGAGGGACAAAGGATAAACGGGGAGGCACAGAAATGGAGGGACAAAGGATAAACAAATGCAGCAGTGGTACCTCATTGGATACTATGTTGAAAATGAACAACTTGTGGATGGGAAAGGGAGGGAAAAATGGGAGAGAGCAAAGGTAACACTGTCCAAAAACAAACTCTTGAATACTTGCTTAGCAAGAATAGGACCTAAGTTTAAAACCCTGTACCACAAAACAAAATAATGAAAAAGTAGAAGAAACATACTTTCCTCCCAAGACTGGATAACTAAACATTGCCACTGCCTCCTGACAATGTTTCATGCAAACTCCTCGCCCATACTTTACTCATCTTGCTACATAAATGTGAAGAATAAAAGATTCATCTAAAATATTTACCATATAATGGACATGACCTATTTTATTACTATAAGATTTCATGCCATGGATGTTCATAATACCCTTTAAGTTCCAGAGGAAATGGAATGCCAGTTTCCTATAGTATGATTTATTATTAGCTATTCTACCTCACTGTTGAACGGGACATTAAAATGATCTACTTTGTCTTGTGTTCTAGTCTAAAACATTCCACTTCAATTTCTTGTGCTTTTGAACCACAACAATAATCTCAGATGAACCTAAAAAGCTTCTCACAGTCCACTGCACTCTGTCTGGTTGATAGGAACTTCTTACACACAGTCTAAGACCAAATGAAGAGCCGGCTCATGCCTGTAATCCTAGCTACTCAGGAGGCTGAGATCTGAGGATTGGGGTTCAAAGCCAGCCCAGGCAGGAAAGTCTGTGAAACTCTTATCTCCAATAAACCTCCAGAAAACCGGAAGTGGCACTGTAGTGCTAGCCTTGAGCTGAAAAGCTGAGGGACAGCACTTAGACCCAGAGTTCAAGCCCCATGACTGACCAAAAAAAAAAAAAAAAAGAAGAAGAAGAAGAAATCTTCAGAGCATCCTCTGCCTAAAAATCTCCTTGGAGATCTTCTAGGAGCCTAGCTTTTTAATATCTTTTGTCTTCAATATCAAGAAACTTTTCTGCTCTACATTGATCCATGTTCTTTCAAAACTAAAATTTAACTTTCTGAGTCACAACAAATCAATTACCCTTAAATAATCACTTTGCATCCAGGCAGAAATTGCCATTCAACATTCTATATACGCTTGCCTGTAAATCATATTAGATAAAGGATCATATGAAAATACAGAATACTGATGAAATACTGTTTTCTATACAACTGTAACACCGCCAGGTCCAAAATTGCTATAGGATTTTAATCATGAATCATCTTAGAACAAGAGTAGGAGAACTGTGAAATCCCTTCTTCTAAACTAATTACATTTGAAAAACAAACAAGACACAAGCTTGGGAAGAAGTGGGAAGAGAAGAATGAGTCTTTCTACTAATAAGTTACAGGTCTTTTACACCAGAAAACTGCTCTGTTCTATACAGTAGAAAGCCATTTTGAAATATAAATTGTAAGAGGGACAGACAACTGGGAGATGAGGGGAAAAAGATGGACAATGTGAAACAGTGGAAACAGATTCATTTATTTAAAAACTTGAATATCATTAACTGACCATGTGAAATAAACCTAAGCAACAACAAAAAAAATAGTAGGTTGTATATTCTGTACTTTTTGGTGTAGGGAGTGGGGAGGGATTGGTTGTGGGGCTTTAACTCAGGGCCTGGGTGCTATCCCTGAGGATTTCTGCTCAAGGCTAGCTTTCTACCACTTTGAGCAATAGCTCCACTTCTAGTTTTCTGGTGGTTAATTGGAGACAATAGTCCCACAGACTTTCCTGCCTGCAATCCTCAGATGTCAGCCTCCTGAATAGCTAGGATTACAGGTGTGAGTCACCAGGGGCCCACATATTCTGTATGCTTAACTTCACTGAAAAGGACAATGACCTCAAAGCCACACTATATTTGCCCAATTCAAAATCTGAGCTCCCCAATTAAACTCCTGGGTAGTTTATTATAATTTTTTTTTTACACTCTACTCTTTTTCCTTAATAGGATATAGGCTACTAGCATACTGCACACTAGTTGAAAGCACATTCACTTGAAAATTGATGCCTAGAACAATTCATCTGACAGCTCTGAAAGTGGCCCTTTTGGAAGGTATTTATTACAGGGGTAACATGTCCTCACCTTCACGTTGGGTTTTGACAGCAGTTTCAACAGCTCTCTGACCTCGCTGTTTAATGGCTTGTTCTGTAGCTCTTCGGCCAGCTGCAAGGGAGATTACATCGGCATAAGTAATGTTTAGCAAGAACACTGTGAGTGTGCTGGGTCACAAGTGAGAATCGATTTTGCCGGAGGTTGTTACTCGCCAGTGTTACAGGACAAGACAGTAGGAAAGAAAATTAATCAGTGTGTCTTCACAAACTCTCAAAAGACCAGATCCAAGCCCAGGTTCTTGGCTGGGCACAGCTGAAATAATCATGTCAGCCAGATCACATTCAGATTTACTGCCATGAGGGCAAATCACAGCACTTCATCTGTGGAACGGTCTTTTGCAGGCAGACAAAGGACCATTTGTAATAAAGGATTGGATCAAGCTTTGACAATGTACAAAGAGAAAGAGTTGGAGAGCTTCTCAATGAGGTGGTAAAATCCACAGGGTTTCCAAAACCCTACAGTAGCTGTGCTGTTTAACACTGGAGTAAAAAGAAATAGAATGGTCCTAATAAGAGTAAATGACCTGAAACTTTTATTATATTTACTTACACAGACTAAGAAGTCTTTTAAATATAAGCTAAGTTCATCATAAACTCATAACAGTTTAACAACTACTCTGGTTCCAAAAATGCTGACTCTATTTAATGATGAAGAATTCCCATTTGTTGATTCTATCTAAAGAAAAGATTGGAATTTTCAACCTGCCACATGTTCAATATCAGGAGACTTTAAATAGTCTCACCACAAAGAAATGATATATGTTTGATACAATGAACAAGCTAATTATCTTGACTTGATTATTTGTGTGTGTATGCATACACATGTGCATGCATGCACATATCAAAGTACCACTCCTATACCCCATAAATATATACAATCATCATCTTCAATAAAAGATAAAGATAAAACTTAAAAGGAGATCTTCCTACAAAGATTTCTGTTCAATTTGGGGCTATAGGAAAGATAATATAAATTTTATAGTAAGAAAAGCATGCCATGTATAATTCAGAATATATGGATTTATTTTTACTTCAGAACCCTTTGTAAAACATACCATGTAATGTCCACTTGCCTATATTGTTCCTACCAGGTTGAAAATGATAGTTTCTATCTCTAGAAAATGACTTTTCTCTAAAAGAAAGTGAAATCAGAGAAAATTGTTAGATTCATTAATTAATTACCAAAAAATCACTTTTACCTTAATAGAATGTTTAACTTACAAAGAGACATAAAGGGCTCTTCATATTCTTTAGTCACTTAAAACATAATACATTTTAACATCAAATGCATTGCTTGGGTGACATTTTATGGTTTATTGTAATTACATAGTATTTTTTTTTTGAGGCTAAAACTCAAATGCCAAGGCCTCATACACGCTACCACAGAGTGATAGCCCCTGGCTGAGATTCTAAATTTTTAAAAAGAAATATTATATTATGACTGGGACTCAGTTACACTGGTTTTTACACAAATGGTTCCCCTTAAAACTTTCAGCAATAACTATTTTCGTCTTTTTAAAATTATCTTTAGTTGTACAAAAGGGTTTCAATTCAAGACATCAGTTTATAAATACAATGCATCTTGATCAATATTGGCTCTTTCATCCATCATTCTCCATCTCTCCCAAGCCCACCCTATCCCCTCAACTTAACTGGTTCAATTTTTGTACATATATATAGATAGATAGATATATAGATATATGAATACAGTCATCATATTCAATACATATTGAATGTTATATATATTGAATATTATATATATTCATATATTATATAAATATTGAATATATATCCCTTTTTAAAGTAGGTTTAAACTGCAACTGAAGTTTACTCATGCAACTATATTTAGACCTTTATTTGCCTTCATTTCAAGAGTTTTGGTTTCTGTAATGCAAAAAGTAAGCTTCCTCACTAAATGTAGGCACTAAAACCTGTTTATGTCTGTAAATAAAAATGCAAGGGAAATGTCTGAACACTAAACAACGCACAACTTGTTCAAACATCACATGCGCTTTATTTTCTAGCCAAGAAAATCAGCTACTAAAGACAGTTTTTCTTCTGTTATTTTATGACTCTGATACTTTACTAACCTGAATTACCATTGACTTGAAAAATAAAGATAATGATCACAAGTAAAAATTATAATAAAGAAAAAATTAAAATCAACAAATACGCTACAGGCCTAAGCTACCACAACACCCTATAAGCACAGTTTGAGTGTAGCTGAGTGTTCTTACAGTTTATCCAGGTGTGCTCTCAACTCATCCGAGGCCGAAACTTAACAGTGGGAACTGCAAGTTAGTCCCCTCTCCCAGGCTTAAAATAAAATTATAGCTACAGGAAATTAACTACTCCATCAATGCCAACTGCTTCTCAAACGTATTTTTTGGTTAGAAAAGGTAATTTGGAAAAGTCTAATATCCATAAATCATCACTATGCTTCATAATCCATTTTTTAAAACTATTCTGTCTTTTTACATAGGCCTCATTCCTATCCTAGTACCTGTCATTTTTTAGTACTGTCAGCAATATAACTATCTCATTTATCTTTATTTCTCCAAAACATTCCCTTTGTGTGAGATTTTTCTCAGAATACCAATGCCTGACAGTTTCTCTCTCCTCATCGACTTTGAAGTCTAAAAACTTCAAGGCATAGAGGCATAGAGGGTAGCTACATGTACCATTTTAGAACAAGAAAGTAGATGGAAATCAACATAACATCATTAGCATAAACTTGCAATGCCTGGGGCTTTTGGAAACAGTGCAACTTCTAGTTTTCTCTCCTGGGACCACACTTCTCTGTGGGCACTGGGGTGGCTTCCACGGTGGCAGACACATGCAATGCCCTCAGGAAGGCACACTTACGTCATCGGCCAAAGCTGCTGCACTGTGAAGAATGGGCACAGGACTCTGTCTCTCATAGTAGTGCAATTTTTCATGAATCTGGAAGGAAATCAAAAGGATCTGAGTTTAAATGCAACAAGAACAGATAATTCGATAATTTTATAATTGTGAATCAAAACAGGCCCCTAGAACTTTCTAAAGTCATGTGTTTAAGTATCTTACAGATGGCACATATGCATCTATAATTGATTAATTACTATGATCCAGTGCATACAATGTGACTCAGCTGGAAAAAAGCCTCCTCATGGAAACCACATTCCTCCTGAATAAACAAGTTAGAGTTCTGAAATCTATAATTTCTAGAAATACATTGTGTCAACATTTCAAGTATCGCTTGTCCTTTGTACGTCTACACAACACAAATGACGAATAAGGCAGAAGTGAGAAGCCCGCCGCCACCAGGTGAGGGCCACCAAGGGGGCATCAGCTGGCACTCCGCACACTGGGGTTCCTCTTACTGATGGTTCATTCTTTCTGATGCCATCTTTCCCCAAAATTCAAATTTTGAACAGAGGCATTTCTCACAATACTTAAGTAAGATCACTTTCTCATGTTATAAAACAAACCAATTACATTAATAAATAAAATAACAGGTCTTTCACTTCCTATCATCAGGACCCAAGAAACAGGAAAACAAGAACCTATGCAATGGAAGGCAATGTTTCTAAAAGTCTTAAATCTAAAGAAGTGAAACAAGGTTTTATAAATGCATAAGCTTAGAAATTTCAGTTTACTCTCTTTCAGCTCTTACATAGGAGTCCTTTACATTTATACTAAAAAAAAACACTTCAGCCTCTTACTCATAGTTGAAGAAACCGGTCTCCCATTTTTTATATATTTTTTTCTAATTTTAAAAGGTATCAAATAAATACACTCTTTAATTATTGTTAAAGTTAAGCAAACGCTGTAAAAGTCTGGAAGATGGATTTTATTTTCATTATCCCGATGCTAGGAGGAGATTCTATTACCTTTCTAGCAACCTGGTTCTTAATAGAAAGCATCAGGACAAGAATTTTGACAGCTGTGATATTATCAATATGATCCGGGCAATATTTTGACATAATTCCATGGAATTCATCACATTTTAGGAATAAACAAATTTGAAAGAATGTAAGCTATAAAAATGAATACAATGTAAGTTAGTGCAAAACTATGGTTTGAAACAAAACCCAGCTGTACTAAAAGCTAAATTAATTTTGTTTAAGCAATTAAAACGTGGTGGGTCATCTCAACATACAGTTATACAACACTGAACTTACCCCAGTACCAAACTCATCCACAACACAGAGACATGCCACAGAGGGTTACAGTCCAGGATGATACAGGAAAAAAAGCACAAGACCTTAACCAAACAATAATCAAAAGGACAAAGGCATGACACCAGTGGTGCAGCACCTACCTAGCAGAGATTAGGAGAATCACAGGACAGGGGAGATTCTGATGATTAAAAATGAAAGTTCATGGAACAGAACTGCAGCCTAGAAGAGCTGAAAATCACATACTATGTTGTATAAGAATTTAAAAAGTAGGGGCTGGGAAGGTGGCTCAGTGGTAGAGCACTTGCCTTGCATGCCTGAGGCCTTGGGTTTGATTCCTCAGCACCACATAAGCAGGAAAAAAAAAGCCGGAAGTGGCGCTGTGACTCAAGTGGTAGAGCGCTAGCCTTGAGCTGAAGAACTGAGGGACAGTGCCCAAGCCCAGAGTTCAAGCCCCATAACTGGACCAAAAAAAGAATTAAAAAAGTAGTGACATGATAGTCTTTTAAGAAGATAACAATTTAATCTTTCTCCAAAAATGAAAAACAGTGGAGATCAAAAGAAAAAAGGGACAATACATAGAAAAGAAAATTTAACCCACGTAAGACAAAGTATAAACGGGATGAAGGGAACAGTGCAATCATTCATTATCCTTTTCTAAGGGAACAGTGCAATCATTCATTATCCTTTTCTAATGTTAATACATCAATCTTCATCATTCTTTGGCTAATTTTCTTGGTCAGTATGTCCAGGGAAAATTAACTATCCAAAATTCACTGGCAACCAAAAGAGTAATGCTGATTTTAAAAGAAAATAAACAATATTGCTTTTGCTGATTTTGTTAGCAGCCCAAATTCTTGTTTTCCTGATGTCTCATATATTCTTTTTTTTTATTTTTTGGTCAGTCCAGGGGCTTGAAATCTGGGCCTGGGCTCTGTCCCTTAGCTCTTCAGCTCAAGGCGAGCATTCTACCACTATCAGCTATGAATACTGATGCAGAAATTCTAAATAGAATGTAAGCTAATATAATATCATGATACATTAAAATAATACAGCAGTATGTGCTTCAAAGACATTTAGTGAAGTTGAGTATTCCTCCTGTAAAAAAATTCTTGATAAATTTAAAATGCACGAGTACTGATTTTACATGATAGTATATATCTATAAAGAACATATAAGAGAGGGCTGGGAAGGTGGCTCAGTGGTAGAGTGCTTGCCTTGCATGCATGAGGCCCTGGGTTCAATTCCTCAGCACCACATAAGCAGAAAAAAGCTGGAAGTGTTGCTATGGCTCAAGTAGTAGAGCACTAGCCTTGACCTGGCACTAGCCTTGACCTAAAGAGCTGAGAGACAGCACCCAGGCCCAGAGTTCAGGCCCCAGGACTGACAAAAAAAATTTTTTTTAATTAGAGAAGTATGCCTTATTCTTTTTTTCCCAGTAGTTTGTATGATGCACGGAACTTAATTTTTATGTATGTAGGGTTGAGTTGCTTAAAGAAGAAATTATTTAAGATTAAAATAGCAAAATAAAAAATTACTAAGTGAAAATGGTATTAAAAGATATCTTTCTTTTAATTTTCTTATTTTTGTTGGTGGTACAGCTTGAACTCAGGAGGCTGAGATCTGAGGATCATGGCTCAAAGCCAGCCCGAGTAGGAAAGTCCATGAGACTCCTATATGCAATTAAGCACCAGAAAACTGGACGTGAAACTGTGGCTCAAAGTGGTAGAACACTAGCCTTGAGCATAAAAGCTCAAGGACAGAGCCCAGGCCCTGAGTTCAAGCCCTGCAACCAACAAAAACAAAACAAAACAAAAAAAGATATAGAAAACTGTTTATTTTCAACTTAATGACCCTTCTTGCTAAATATTTAAAGCACTTTAGGTTGTTTTTTTACAAAAAAGCAGTAAGTCATCAATGTTTTTGTGTTAATTGAAAACATAGTATCCTCCTTAAAACTCTTCTCAGAACATTCTCCATATTTCAGATTTCCTTAGTCACCAAAATAATATTCTAGAGAAAGTAGCCAATACATACTTTGGAATGTTTTAGTAATTCAACAACAAGAAGAAAACCTGAATTACACAAGCCAGAAATATTTAGCCTGCCACATTATGAAAAGTATATCTTAATACTTTACCTACAAGAAACCAGCAACAAGCTGGGCGCCAGTGGCTCATGCCTGTAATCCTAGCTATTCAGGAGGCTGAGATCTGAGGATCGAGGTTCAAAGCCAGCCAGAGCAGGAAAGTCTGTGAGACTCTCATCTCCAATAAAAGCCACTAAAGTGGCGCTGTGGCTCAAGCAGTAGAGTGCTTGCCTTGAGTTAAAGAGCGCAGGAACAGCGCCCAAGCCCAGAGTTCAAGCCCCACAACTAGCCAAAAAAAGAAAGAAAAACCAGCAACAACTAAAGGTAAAAATCAAAACAAGGTTGGCATTTTCTATGCCTGGTTGAGAAAACGCATTTCAGCAGGGAAAAACCAAACATAATACTGGCTCCTTGGAGCAGAAGCCCTGAATCATGGCTGTGACAATAACATCTAGATGGACACAGAAAAGGCAAGTGAAATGAGAATATAGGATCAAGCTGAGAAAATCACATGAGATTTCCAGGCAAGAAGAAGTTTGTGATAAAGTGTGTGTGTGTGTGTGTGTGTGTGTTTGTGTGTGTGTGTGTTTGTGTGTGTGTGTTTGGGGGGGGCGGGGGGAAATGCTGGTCCTGGGGCTTGAACTGAGGGCCTGGATATAGTCTATCCCTGAGCTTCTTTGTGCTCAAGGATAGCGCTCTATCACTTGGGCCACAGAGCCATTTCTGGCTTTTTTTCTGAGTAGTTTTATTGGAAATAAGTGTCATGGACTTTCCTGCTTGGACTGACTTGGAACCATGATCCTAGGATCCCAAATTCCTGAGTAGCTAGGATTGAAGGAATGAGCCACTGGTTCCTGGCTTACACTTTATTTTTGTATTAGTACTGGGACTTGCCCTCAGGGCCTGGGTGCTGTTCCTTGGCTACTTCACTTAATATTGGTGTTCTCAAGCAACAACTCTACTTCTAGCTTATTTTGCTGATCAACTGGAGATAAGAATTACACAGCTTGTTCTGTCTGGGCTAGGTTGGAGCCCTAATCCTCAGATCTGAAGCCTCCTGAGTAGCTAGGATTACACTGTGAACTACCAGAACCTTGAGCCAAGAAAGAGGCTCAGTGATAGCACACAGGCCCTGAGTTCAAGCCTCAGGATACACACACACACACACACACACACACACACACACACACACACACACACACACACACACACACACACACACACACACACAACCAAGGGAGCAAAAGGGTCGCTACTGCTTGGCCTGATGATGATGTAGGAGTCTCCTTTGGGTTATATGAACCTCACTGAAGCCATTTTGCTAATGATCCATCCAGCAATCCAGTAGCACATTAGCCAAACAGACAAACTAGCATCAAAAGAAACAATCAAATAGCTAATTAAGTACGGTATTTCCCTTCACTTCCCTTCCCCGTGTGTGTGTGTGTGGGGGGGGGGGGTTCTGGGCACTGTCCCTGAGCCTCTTTGCTCAAGGCTAGCAGTCAACCACTAGAGTCACAGCTTAACTTCCAGCTTTTTGGTGAAGCTAAGAGTCTCATGACTTTCCTGCCTGGGCTGGCTTCTAACCATGATCCTCAGATCTCTGCTTTCTGAGTAGCTAGGATTACAGGCGTGAGTTAGGCAGTCCCTTTCCCCAGTACCTACACACTGGAAGAAAAGCAATCTGTCCCCCCAAGCAGAGGAGGTGTAGGACAAAAGAAAAATGAACTGTCTATCTCAACTCTCCCACCCTGGGCTAGCCCAGAGAAGTTAAATTTAAGTCAGATATGGAGACAAGAGATTAGTAAAGTGGTCTTGTAATAAATGAACACATTATGGCCAAATAAGCTTGGTCACCAATTTTGTTGAGACATTGAAAAAAATCTTAGTGTAATACATTTTAAAGCAGTGATTAGAGATAATAAACATGGCTCAACTTATCAACACAATTTATTGACAGAAACAGGATAAGCTAACAGTTCTCAAAAGTTTTTTAGCTTTGTAACCCCTTTACCCATGAAAATTCATGGAGAATCCAGAGTTCGCATGTGGGTTCTACCCATCAATATCTATAGTACTAAATTTAAAAGTAAGACACTGTTTTGATCAAGATTCTCTTACTCATATACTACTTTGTTGCACAGCAACTCCTTTGGACAATTTAAAGATATAAATAAATAGAAAAAATATTTGAATTTATTTACACCCAGTTAAAAATAGTGTTAAAATAGTATGCTTATGAAAAATACTCTCTTAAAAGTTTTTAGAAAAGTGTTATTGTTTTACAAATCTAAAAATACCTTTCTTTTCTTGGGGGGGGTGGGAGACAGCCACATTTTCCTGTTTCTGCATGCAATTTGGCATATATTGCTTTTATTGATGCATGTGGAGAAAAATCAAGCCTCACTCAGATGAGTTGGAAGAAGGAGAGGTATTTCGGTAGCCTTTTAAGCTAATTCGCTGGTACTACACGTAGGCTGTGCAGACGGTAATTTCTCCGAGGCGAGAGGTGATGTGCACCACAGTCACGTCAATGAACCTTCCACACCCCATACATCACAATCATTACTCTTTGCATCACTTGCCCTACATGATTCTGTAGCATCATGCACTGATTATCTGCAAAATACTGACTCACTGAGTTATACAGATGTTCCAAATACAAATATTTATATCCATTTTAGATCACAAAACTACATTGGTTAGTATAACCACCAATTCCCTGGTGGGGGAGGAGGGGGGAGGGAGAAGAGCCATTACGTATGCTGGAGGGTTGAAGGCATGGCTCAGTTGGTACAGAATGCTAGCCAGTGAGCGAAAGCAGACACAAGTGAGTCCAGTCTCAGACCAAGAAAAAAAAGTATACTGAAAAGCTGGCAATCGCATGGGTTAGCAGATGTAAGATTCTCAAAATTTTGCACAAAGGGGTTTCAATTCAACATCAGTTTATGAATACAATGCACCATGAAACTCCTTTGTACAACTACATTATAACTATTAAAAGATAATTTTTAAGAATAACTTCAAAAAGGGTTTTCTGAATGTTAATATTTGCTTAGTAGATAGAATTTTTAATATTAGCAACAATGTAGCTTGTTACTGACTTTGAAATGATACTCCAAGGGATATAATAGAGAATATAGAGACATAGAGAATATAGAGACAATATATGGACATTTTTAAATTTCTTGTCAGACTGTTGCTATTATGTTAGTAAAATAGGAAATGAACTCATCAATGAAGAATAAAAATGGGAAAGAGAGAAAATAATATATTCTAGGGTTGCTCCTTTTTTGTTTGCTTGTTTACTGTTCGTTGCAATTGTACTTACCACAAAATAAAATGTTCTCTCCAGATCTTAGCAAAAAGAAAGAAAGAATGCCCCAATTGTTTGGGGAGGGAAAATAGCATCCAAACATCATTCCAAAAGAATCATATCTTCAAAACTTCAGTTCCCAGAGGTACTAATTTATTCCATGAAAAAAAGCAGGTAGTTCGTTCACAAGTCATTCAATCTCACAATCGCTTTTTCTCAAGAATGCTGGTTTGTAGGACAGTGCTGATACTCCCATCTCTTCTGTGTTTAAAAAACAAGCCAGGATGCTGGTGGCTCAGGCCTGGAATTCTAGCTACTCAGGAGACTGAAATCTGAGGACTGAGGTTTGAAGCCAGCCTATGCAGGAAAATTCATGAGACTTCTTATTTCCAATTAATCAGCAAAAGGACAAAAGTGAAGCTGTGGCTCATGGGGTAGAATCTCAGCCTTGAGATAAAAAGCTAAGGGACAGCACCCAGATCCTATGTTCAAGCCACAATACCAGCACCAAAAACAAAAAAAACCAAACAAACAAACAAAAACAAAACAAAATAAAACTTGATAGTAAAAAGACATATCCTACAAATGGCACACTGTGTGTGTGTGTGCATGCGTGCGTGCGTGCGTGTGTGTGTGTGTGTGTGCGTGTGTGTGTGTGTGTGTGTGTGTGTGTGTCCTGGGGCTTAAACTCAGTTCTACTTCCTGCTTTTTTGTGGTTAGTTGGAAATAAAGAGTCTCAAGGGCTTCCCCACCCAGAATGGATTGGAACTGTGATCCTAAGGTCACAATTTACACCATTACTGGGCTGGTGCTTGTCTTTTAATGTGAGTGCATGATAGTAAAAAACATCTTGAGCAGCTAACTACTAAGTACCCACTGGGTGTCCTGGCCTTGATGTGTAAGATGGCACAAACAATGCAAATGTCAGCCCAGTGAAAGAAACAAAAAGCTTCAAAACCAGTTTCAAAAGGAAAATAGCTCCAACCTTGTAGAGCTCCAAAATCCTTATAAAGGGACCCTCAGGGGTCCACAAACCACAGTGAGAACCACCACTCCATACAAATTCTGACTGCAGGAATCTAACAAATAAAAGGACATCTGACATTTCCTTGTGGCTGCACTTCTCACTGCGAATTACACTTAGAACCAGGTGGTATTTTTCTGTAGAGCCATGACTCACAGGTCTGAGAACTGGCCACAAGACCCTTGAAGCAAAACATTAGCATAGATAAGAGCTCAGCTTTCACAGACACAGAATAGGTTTTACAATTTTATGGAGTGTCTTTACCCAATCCCTTAATGGTTCATTATTCATGGTTGTTTTTTCTTCACAATTCACTAGAAACGGCCCCTGTCATTCTCATTGCAGCGGTGAAGACATTTAAACTTACACAATTTATGACAGTGTCCTAGACAGCCCAGGGCTGGTGGTATCATCTTCTTTGATTTATCGCACCATTTCAAACCTGTCCTTTCTTTCACACATTGACATGAGTTTTCTAACCATTTATTTTAACTTTCATATCTATCTATCTATATATACATCTATATGCATATAGATGTATATATATGTGTGTATATATACACATATGTGTATACATGTATGTATATATATACACACACACACACATATATAAAACGTTCTAAACTGCTCTTTCTATGAAATGTCATTTGCTTTGTACTGCGACCATCTCAGCTGAGATATTTTTATGCACTCACATATTGCAGTACATCTAAAACCTGACTCTAGGTTTTAGGTAAAACATAGCCACCATTTATCTCTATTCCTAGCAGAGTTACCTAAAATGTTGATCTTCCTATGAAAAACATATTCACTCTGATTCACTTTTTAATATGAAATCAAAGCCACTATTATTCACAAAGCTTTGCAGACATAATAAACTTCAGTCAGAAAGAAACAAAACCTTGTAACAGCTTTGGGTAGCGGAAGATGGACCCTAGACCCTAATCATTTTAAACTGGCCTCAAACACATTTTTCTTCCACTTGGCTATCTATTCACCTTGGCTTCTAAAGTGTGATAAAAATACGCACAATTTATCTGAAATTTTTAAAAAGAAGCCTTCTTTTCTAAGAAAATTAATTTCCCTACTTTCTATTGTATTAAGTCCTTACAATCATAAGGACACTTGTTAAAACTTACAGAAATGGAACTGTGAAATTATTATGTCATTCTACTTGCTTTAAAACAATCTCATGGTTCACATCAAAAGTCCCACAAAATGTGCTTATTTTCAGAGGGCAGCAGGCTGTTGATATAATCTGGGAACCCAGACTCAAACTCACAATTCACAAAGCAATTCCACTTATCAAATGCTATAATTCAAAAATCAAGCTGAACTCTCTCTCACAGATCAATTAAAATGAAGCACTGTTTCTAAAACATTCATAAAACCAGCTATGAGGCAAGAGATGGAAAGATAACTGAAGGAACAGGAGACAGTTTTCCCATCAAATTAATATTTAACATGGGGGAATATGACTGATTTCACCAAAGAAGAGTGACCTTGAAAACATCAACCAAGGCCTCCCAAAATCTATGAGCTTTCCTACTCAAATCTCATTGAAATAACATAATAATATTTATGTGTGCATATGTGTAAATGTGCAATATCAGAGAAAAATGCCATCCAGGTCAAGAAATACTGACATATTTCTTGATAATATAAAAATCAGGTCATAGGAAAAGCCTCGTTGAAATCCTCATGTTCTATCATATTCTATACTCACTGCATAGAAAAGCAGACAAGTGGCTCAGTGGTAGAGCGCTTGCCTTGCATGCATGAGGCTCTTGGTTCAATTCCTCAGCACCACACAAGCAGAAAAAGCCAGAATTGGCACTGTGGCTCAAGTGGTAGAGTGCTAGCCTTGCGCTGAAGAGCTGAGGGACAGCGCCCAGGCCCAGAGTTCAGGCCCCACCCCGACCAAAAAAAAAAAAAAAGCAAGCAAGAAAAGAAAAGAAAAACAGACAATTGTAGTCATTGGAGGTAAAGACAGGGTGAAGGAAGGATGTTAATCTACTATTCTGCAAGAATCTTCAAATGGCTCCTGGGTCGCCTCTCTCAGTCCCTCCTTCCCTCAGGACATCTTTCTTGGTACAGGCTGGACCCAGTGGTTGCTCTAAAGAACTCAAACACCTACAAGTATGAGATAAGGATACATTTGTGTGACTTCAGCCCCACCCCGCATTCACAGCCAGACCTCTATTTCTATCCTTTCTCTTTCCTATAACTCTCTCTGGTTTCCCCATCACAGGGGTCTTGTGACTACACTACCCACCTGATACTTCAGCATGACTTCCCTACCTCAAGATCCTAAATTTACTCCCATCAGATAGGGTAGGATAGTCATAGGTTCCAGGGACAAAGATACAGGTATCTTTAGGCTCAGAGAGAGGTACTGTCCAGTCCACCACTCTCAATTTGTAATCTCTGTGTGATCTGGCCCCTTTCTAGGTCAGAATATATCTCCTATTACACTCTCTCTCTCTCCACATGGCTCTCTGTGTCTTAGGTCTGCTTAAGTCCTTCCCAATTTAGGAATTTACACGTCTCTTCCTCATATCTCAAGCCTCTGCCTCCAGATCTTTAAGGTCTTAATTGAGACATTACCTCTTCACCAAGGTATTCTATGATCCTCAATTACTGTTTCTTATATTACCTCATTCTTTTGCTTTCACCTTTCTTATTGTCATTGTTTTTTGCAAGGGAGTCAGTATTAGCACTTGAACTCAGATGGTAGGTTTATCCTCTAGCTTTAAAAAACAGTTATCTTTAAGTAGTTGCACAAAGGAGTTGCCATTTAACAAAGCAGTTTATGAATACAGTATATCTTGATCAATGTCATCCCTTCTTAATACTGTAGAATATATATGGATTCTTGGCTGAATTCTCCCCATCTTCCTTTCTTCACTGTCTACTCTTCTCCCCTTTGAAGAAGAAAATGTAAAACCTGGGGAGGAAGTAACCCCAAAGACCACACGGATGGAAGTTAAGCAGAAGGAAAGATGTATTGCCAGCAGGGCTGACAAGGCCAAACTCTCATGAGGAAAGGGTGAAAAAGGCACCGTCGGGCTCTTTGGAGGCCCCTTTATATTGGAGGCCGGAAGTGGGCGGTGCCTCACCTACTGCACAGGCGCACTGCCATCCAGGGAGAGTTTAGGCCAGTGAGGTGGGCATTTCCTTACACCCTTGACCCCACCCCCACCCCTTTCAAGTAGCTACTCATGATATTTCACTTGGCTGAACTCTGACTTTGCCTTTCTAAAGAATTACACTATTTAACTTTCCCCTTGACTCTGCTCCATGTATTTCAGTTAATACATTTACATACACTTACATATCACCCAATATAATCACTTCAAAGTTTATAAGCTAAACCTAGCTTCCATATATAAGGGGAACATGGGTCCTTTACTTCTCTGGATCTGATTTACTTCACTTACCACATTTTTTTCTAGGTATTTCCATCTCTTTACAAATGGTACAACAGAATTCTTGCTAATGGATAAGTAAAATTCCACTGTCTACATATACCATATTTTCTTCATATTTGTCCAGACCCTGTGATGCAGCAATTCCACTTCTGTGCATTTACCCAAAAGATCACAAGACAGGATACACTAAAACCATCAGCACAACCAATGCAACATTGTTTACCATAGTCAATGCATGGAATCAGCCAAGATGACCCTCAATGGATAAACAGATCAAGAAAATGTGGTATATATACACAATGGAAGTAGATAATTAAGTAGAATATGGTTACATTCTTTCGCAGACCAAGGTGGACAAAGAAGGCAAAGAGAAACCTATAATTACAGGTATCCATTAAAAATGAGTGTGAGCTGGGCACCGGTGGCTCACACCTAAAATCCTAGCTGCTCAGGAGGCTGAGGTCTGAGGATAACAGTTCAAATCCAGTCCAGACAGGAAAGTCTGTGAGACTCTTATCTCCAATTTAGACACCAGAAAACTGAAAGTGGTGCTCTGGCTCAAGTGGTAGAGCACTCACCTTGAGCTGGAGAGCTCAGGGACAGTGCCCAGGCTCAGAGTTCAAGCCCCACGACCGACAAAATAAAAAATGAGTATAAGCAACTGAGTGACAAATGGCTCTGTACATTAATGGCATTATGAAACCCTTTAGCTTGTCTGATAACTCTGCTTCTCTCTCCCACTATGGCTCCAAATCAATACAGATATACCATAATTCCCAGCTGCATAGGATAATCAGAAGACATGGCAGGAACAACAATGAAACCTGATGGCTAAGAACTGGCTACACCCAAATCTCCCAAATCCATGGATATGTCACCTTGCAGGGTAAATGAACTTCGCAAATGTTCTTAAAAATACAAACATGTCTTATAAAACAAAGATACTGAGATAAGAAGATTATCTTAGAATACCCACAAGGACCCCATGTGGGTATTCCACAAGGCCTAAATAAGAGAACACCTGATAGAAGAAGATTAGACGTAACAGAGAGATGGAAAACCAATGAGCCACAGGGCCAAAGCTGAGAAACAGGAACAGCCCCTAGAAGCTGGAATGGCCACAGGTCTCCCCAGAGGGCCCAGGAAAAACAGGTCCTGTCTATACCTCCACCTAAACGGAGTGAGACTGCTTACTGACAGACCGTGAGAAAGAAAACCTGCATTCTTTTAAGCCACCAGGTTGCCGATAATTTGTTACAGCTTCATTATGAAAATGATATGGAGAGTAAAGAAGCTTGGGAACTATGCAATTTCAGCAAGCTGAAGCAGTTGGCTCAGGTATTCATTTGGTATAGATAACAAATTGCATCCTAGGTTTAAAATTCCTCCTTCTCCCTCCCACCTACCTAGACTAAGCCTGGAACCATAGGGCAGATGACTTCTTCAGGGCTATTGGCCCTAGGAATCCACCATTCCCCAAGCTTATGCTTTCTGGATCTCCAAATGAACTTTTTCAGACTTTTTCATCCTAACCTTCATATCTCTTAGTATTTTTTTCATATGTTCTCTATCATTCTCTACCATCATATAATTACACATAATTATATAAAATAAAATATAATCATAGGTATTTTATATGTCATGTTCTTAAGAAGTCACTTTCTTGCTATTTCTCTTTACATATATTCAAGTTCCCTAGTTCTCTTCAGCTGTATTTAATTCTGGATTTACATCACTAAATCCACAATTACACCTCATATTTGCCTGTTCAATCTCATAATTTCTTTGTGACAACATCTTTATATCTTTGTTCCTTACCTCCCTTTCAACTTGGGTAACAGGTGTTTTCCACATGACAAAATATATACATAATAATCTACACAGTGGGCTGGGAAGGTGGCTCAGTGGTAGAGTGCTTGCCTTGCATGCCTATGGCCCTGGGTTCAATTCTCCAGTACCACATAAGCAAAAAGAAAAAAGCCGGAAGTGGCGCTGTGGCTCAAGTGGTAGAGCGCTAGCCTTGAGCTGAAGAGCTGAGGGATAGCGCCCAGGCCCAGAGTTCAGGCCCCACGACCGGACCCCCCCAAAAAAAATAATCTACACAGCGAGTTAGAAAATACTTGATTTGAGTCAGGTGCCTTTGACTCACACCTGTAATCCTAGCTACTCAGGAGGCTAAGATCTGAGGATTGCAGTTCAAAGCCAGTCATAGCAGGAAAGCACATGAGACCCTTATTTCCAATTAACAACCAGAAAACTGGAAGTAGTGCTGTGACTCAAAAGTGGTAGGGCACCAGCCTTGAGCAAAAAAGCTAGGGACAGTGTCCATGCCCCACGTTCAAGGCCTACAACTGACCAGGAAAAAAAAAAAAGAAATGAAAAGAAAATACTTGATTTGTGTAATGTCAGTATTCTTAAATAGTTCAAAAAGGTGGATGGGAAAAAAATGTGAAATGTTGCATATGTACTAAGATGCAAATTACGAAGTATCTACTGGCCATGGATCCCTGGCTCCTGCTTGTATTCCTAACTACTCAGGAGGCTGAGATCTGAGAAACATGGTTTGAAGCCAGCTTAGGCAGAAAAGTCTGTAAGACTCCATTTTCAATTAACCACTAAAAGCCAAACTAGAGGTGTGACTCAGTGGTAAAGCATCAGCTATGAGAAGAAAGTCCAGTGAGCACAAGGATCTAAATTCAAGTCCCAGTACCGGTACCAAAATAAATAAATAAATACATAAATAAATGTCTCAAGGTGTTAAATAATACACCGGGTCAGCATCAAGTATACAAGGGCGATGTAAGATAAACTTGGGCCCACTTTTATAGTACATTGGCAATAAGCAACTAATTACAACTAACTAAGGTTGTTTGAATTTGCTTTTCAAACTAATTTTCTAAAAGGAAAAAGAAAAAGATGTCTGTGAGCAAAAGAAAATAGAAATTGATAAAAAAAATTTAATGAAAACCAGAAGTAGAAAAGAAAGGAAAATTTTATATATGCTGCTTCTACTTTCTTTATTTTTAACCTCAGAATCCTATGCTGTGGGATAAGTCTATTTTCCTTATGGTTTTATATTTTAATAGCTGACAAAAAATTGCTGGGTAGACTTGGTGGCAATACAGAAAGAAAGCCAGATTGTGGAGTCCAGCGGCCCCCAAATGAGGCTGGAGATTTTAAAATGTAAAAATACGCTACCTCACTAGAAAGAGAAACTTTAGTTTAGTTGGATCTTCCCTACACATAAACTGAATCACTTTTTCTGACTTTTAACTCTAAGATATATTTATATCCATTAGTGGGGTACAATGTGATCATTTGACACAGGTTTGTAATGTATAATGGCCAAATCAGGGTAATAAGCACCCCTATCTCCTCAAACGTTAAATTACTTTAAAGTCGGCAAGCCAAGTATTTTGTAAAATACTCAAATAAACCATCTGTAACTAAGCCACGTCTTCTATGTAAATCTGGACTCTGGTGGCAAATGCTGGCATTACACTTCTATAGCAGTATTCATTTTCTGCATAGTCTCTTGCTTCGTAGTGATTTGTACAGTTTTGTTATGTCTTTCCTTTCTGCCTTGTCTTACTTTTTTCTCATGCCAATTTCCAAAGAGAGGATCTTGGGGGAAAGGGCAGAAGGAGCAAGTGGCTCAAAAGCCAAACATCTTTCCATTGAAGTGGCTCCAGGCTATCCTAGAAGCATTCAGTGATTTTGCCAAAGCAGCAGTCATCACCATCCCAGCACCCCGCGAACATGTGCTGAGGTCTTTGCGAAGCCCACAAACTGCCAGGTCTCAAATGACGCAATGTGCTTTTACTGGGCTACAGAGAGGATGATGTCACAGACCCTGGCCACATGTTCTTAAAAAGTCACAAGATACCGAAGCAAATTGTCCTAGGACTTTCTTATTTTTTTTTTAATCCTTTAGTAGGTGCATCAAGGGATTTCAACTCAACATGTCAGTTTATGAGTAAAATATATCTTGATCAATGTCACCCTTTCATAATTCTCTTCCATTTCTCCCAACTATACATACACATTCTCTCAATTTCAAGAGGATATTACACCAAACTGTATTTAGGCCCTCAACTTTTAAAGTTTAGTAGAAATAAATTATATCGCTGGGTAAAGTGTATAAGTTAGAAATAGGTGCCATTTGGAGTTGTTCCCCAAAACAACTCAAAGGTGGAAGAGGCAATGATTCGATCCTCCTCAGGCCTCTCCCACACTACATAGGAAGGTTACACAGCACATGTGGAGATCTTAATTTCATCCTAGACACTTGCTCTTCCCTAGACATACATGCATATTTCTACTTCTGCCATGGCAGCTACTGCGGAGGCATTAAGATTTTACTACATTAACTCACACTGTGTGGGTATAACAAGTGTGTGCCAATGAGTGGCAGAAGAAAGTTGATTTTCTAGCTAAAATGAAATAATACTTTTCATCAAGTTCCAAAGAAGTATAAATCTAACAACATCAAGGAACTTAATATTCACAAAATACTTTCTGAGCTACAAAAATTGTACTCATTATAGTGCCGACTGCTCCTCATATATTACACATAAATTACACATTTGCCAAAAAAAAAGTCAGAGCAGTAATGTTAATCTTATTTCTGCAGTTTTATTTTAATCCCTATCAACTTTTTTCAAATAGTTATTTGGTTAAATAAATATGGCATCTTCTAATTACACCAACAAGCACTGCTTCCTATGGCCAGAACATTCTAGGTATATTACTTGGATCAACCTCTTTCACCTTTTCGGCAATCTTATGAAAATTATTATTTCTGCACTCTGGAGTGCCTGTACATCATACATAATCTGGTTAAGATAAGACACAGTAAAACATGAGCCAAAAGAGAGCAATGAAGTGGCAGTCATTACAAAACGAGGGTCGCCAGACAGGGAAGAAAGCTCCAAGAGAAACCAAAGTGACCACTACAGGAGTCCAGGAGGGGTGGGAAAGAGAATGTTTAGATTCAATAAGTAAGCAGTAAAGAAAAGATGGGAATTGTTCCTGGTGAGAGAGACACCAAGATCCATTATTACAACTCTCATTTGGCCATGCACTAGAGACCTAGACTTCAACAGGTTAGATGATTGATTGATTGATAGATAGACAGACAGACAGACAGAGAGAGACAGGCAGAGGAGACAGTCAGACAGACAGACAGACAAATAGAGAAGACAGAATAGGGATTGTTGACAGACAGAAAAGATAGAATATGGATTGCCCTAGAAGGAACAAAACTGTCATTGTGGCTAAACAAAGAATCTATAAAAAAGTAATGAAAGTTCTAAGTGAACTCAACAAATTTCAGGAGAGCAGACACTATTCTGTTGCAATATAATGAATTAGCAAGTAATTAAAAAATAGAATTGTTATTTCCTAAGAATACTCAAATGAAAGATATATTACATCTGGTAAAAGAAAATCGTAAATTGTTTCTTGGAGAACTTATAAACCTTAAAAGTAGAAAATAGATCTTGTAAGTTATAAGACAAATATTATAAACATATGCATTCTACTCAGCTTTATCTATGAATCCACTGCTGTAACAATGACACCAACAAATTTTTCTATTAAGAAAAACATTGAGAGCTTAGAATGTGGCTTAGGGGTTGAGAAGGTGGTTCAGGGGTAGAGCGCTTGCCTTGCATGTCTGAGGCCCTGGGTTCGATTCCTTAACACCACATAAGCAGAAGAAAAAAAAAGCCAGAAGTGGTGCTGTGGCTCAAGTGGTAGAGCACTAGCCTTGAGCTGAAGAGCTGAGGACAGAGCCCAGGCCCAGAGTTTAGGCCCCACGACTGGACCCCCCCCCAAAAGAAAGAATGTGGCTTAGTGGTACAGTGCTTGCCTAGTAGGCATGAAGCCCTGGGTTCTATTCCTCAGTACCATATACACAGAAAAAGCCAGAAGTGGTGCTGTGGCTCAAGTGGTAGAGTGCTAGCCTTGAGCTGAAGAAGTTCAGGGTCAGTGCCCAGGTCCTGAGTTCAAGCCCCAGGACTAGTAAAAACAAACAAAACAAAACAAAATAAAAAAAAACAGTGATACTGACATACATATGAACAGATCAGAAAGAATGGAATGTTCAGGCACAGACCCCTGTGTACAAAGATGCCAACTACTGATGGCAGGTGAGGGTGGGGCTTGGACAAATTCACCTCTATAATCACTGTTATTAAAAGGGTCCACCAATCACCAGGCTCTGCTCCCTGCTCCTCTGCTCCACAGAGCTCCCAGCTGGCTTTTAACTATACAATATTAAATACAGCCCTAATACCAAGAATTAGTGGACACTTGAGAAAAGATCCAGGAAAAACACAAAACAAAGAAATAGGGGTGGGGAGTCCCAGAGTAAACAAGGATTGTGAGTAAAATGGAAAGAAATGAAAATAAAGCTAAGTCCATTCTACTAAGTATTCATCAGCAAGTAGGGCAGCATGATTTGAAAACCACCAAACTTGAATCAGAACACCTGGATTCAATACAACTGGTCAGTTAGTGGAGGTAATTATCCTGGAGTTGCTGGAACTGAATAGTAAGTACATTTAGAACTTTGAAAAACATGAAACATAGTTATCAATAAACAAATAAAGGTGTTTTGGGTTTTCCCATATATCCTAAAAAATATCCTATAGCATATCCCCAGAGAAGAGCAGGATCATGCCAGGTGCCAGTGGCTCACACCTGTAATCCTAGCTAGTCAGGATGTTGAGATAATGGTTCAAACAAAACACAATGTTTGTAACTCTATTACCAATTAATCAGCAAAAAGTTGGACTAGATGCATAGCTCAAGTTATAGAGTACCAGTCAAGAGCAAGTGAGCCAAGCAAAGCATGAGGCGCTTGAGTTCAAACCCTGGGAAGGTAGGAAGACAGGCAGGAAGGGAGAGAAAGAAAGAGCAAAAGAGAGGAAGAGAGAGAGGGAGGAGAGAGGAAGGAGGGAGGGAAGGAGGGAGAGAGCGAGGGAGGGAGGAAGGAAGGAAGGAAGGAAGGAAGGAAGGAAGGAAGGAAGGAAGGAAGGAAGGAAGGAAGGAAGGTGTTGTGAAAATGAAACAGACATCCTTGTCAAATTTATTGCAATTAAATATGTGTCAGCAAATTTTTTAAAACTTAAATAGAAAGAGGAAAATAAACACAGGAGGAAAAAATCTTCCAGAATATCAGAGCAGAAGAAAATACATTATACAATTAATCCAAAAAGACCCAAAGAAAAGAGCTGAGGTAAGGAAGTTATCAAGGAAATAAGAACTGAATGATACAAATCAAATTCAGCCACTCTAATGCCAGGCAGATGAAGTATTCCTCATTCCCCTGCTCCATTAAGATGATTGAGAAATTCCCCCTACCAACTCACTCTTACCTGGTTTGTTCTTAAGCATGCTTATGAATTGAGATCTTAATAGTCACTGTACATATGTGAAAATGAAACCAGGTAATTTGAGGGGGTTGGTAGAGTTGGGAGAGGTCAGGGAGAAAAATGGAAGGGTTGACACTGACCAAGATGCACTATACTCATAAACTAATATGTTGAATTAAAATCCCATTGTATAACTATCTAAAGAGAATAAACAAATGTAAACGATGCATCGTACTCATAAATTGACATATTGAAATGAAACCACTTCGCAAAGAGAATTCTTTATGTCTTACAAAAAGAATTGAGATTTTAAAGCAATTTGGATCTCATTTAACTAGCTCAGGAGTCAAAGCTTATACAAACCTTTTCAGAATCTGAGAAAACACCCCCTCCTCCACCCATGATGTACTTTAAGCACTCTGAAATACACCTTGTCCATACTTTGTTATAATTTTACAATTACTTATCCAAGTGATTGGGTTGGATTCCAAGAATCATGTGGCTAAAGACCACCAAGCTTGTGTGTTACTACTGTATCTCCTCATCACCTAGCACAGCATACAATAGGCACTGAAATGCGTTTTATATGAATGAGCCATATAATAAAAACCACTGATTCTTTGGAAATATAATACATTATTAATAATAAAGACCTCCACCACAAGGTTCCACAGCTCTTTACGTGACATAAGAAAATTTCACAAGTCTTTCATACTGCTTTAGCCTGAATTTGCTTCTTTTACTTTTAACCCATCAGTGACAGACTTGACAAGTTCCTTGAGCACATCCTCAGAGTTCCTAAGGGAATGAGCACCATCTAGTGGAGGTACGTTGGAGACACTATGATTAGGACGAATGAAACGCGACCAATCCAGTATTCATTCAAATTAAGACAAAGATACACACTTATTCAGGGCACCGGTGACTCACACCTAACCTAGCTACGTAAGAGACTTGAGAGCTAAGGATCTTTATTTAAAGGCAGCCTGGACAGACAAATCTGAAAGACTAGTATATCCAATTAACCAGCAAAAAACCTGAGGAATGGAGATGTGGCTCCAATGATAGAATAAAAAAGCTAAAGAAGGCGAGCATCGGGGCCACAACTGACAATGACAGAGCTAGCAGATTTTATATTTAATAGCTACTCTACCCTTTAAAATTGAAAGCATTAATCTGGAGGCACAGAGTTGTTTTGCTATAGTTTTCTTTTCTTTGACCATTTGGGGGATGCTCCTGGAAGCTCACAGGGCTTTGTACCCCACCACACTTCATCTGACAAAATCCAGAGGTACAAAGGCCCGCCATCAACTCATAGGGCATCTATTTTCTATATTTTGTAGAGATTTTAACATTTAAATTTACAGAGACCCATGAAACGTTTCAATACACATAGATTTTATTTAATGCCCAAATTAGGGTAATACCATACGCATCACCTCAAATATTTAACATGTACTATTTAGCCATATATATGTATATATATATATATATATACACATACATACATACAGAGAGAGAGAGGTGACAGACAGAGACACACAGAAACACAAATACACAGACACAGAGAGATGCTTCAGATAGAACCCAGGACTTGCATATGCTAGGTAGGTGCTCTACATTCCTAGCCTGAAATAAGCAGTCTCAATTTATTTGTACAGTATATCTGGAACAGTGAAACCCTTCCATCACTCTCCCTTCCCATTTTTCCCAATGACACTTGATCCTCAATTTTCCTAGTTCTATAAAATATAAATTTTTAGTTATAGTCATGCTTCTGCACAATACAAAAACTTAATCCTTTTAACAGCACGGTTTTAGCAGTTGACCACCTCTGTCTACTCTCCTTTCCATTGGGATCTAATACTGTGCTATCTACTTCAATGAGACTGGTAAGTTTTAAATGCCACATGTGACAATACGAAGTGGTACTTGTCTTTCTTTGATTAACTTGTTTCTCTTAATGTAATGTGGACCGGGAAAAATATATTACTGTTTTGCAAATTAAAAAAAAAGGGGGGTGAGGATCTGAGCTCAAGCTCATGTAATGGCACCAAAAACAAAAAGACAAAAACAGACACATACACGTTAATTTTTTATTTTTTTATTTTTTGGTTGTGGGGCCTGAACTCTGGGCCTGGGTGCTGTCCCTCAGCTCTTCAGCTCAAGGCTAGCAATCTACCACTTGAGCCACAGCGCCACTTTCAGCTTTTTGTGCTTATGTGATGCTGAGGAATCGAACCCAGGGCCTCATGCATGCAAGGCAAGCACTCTACCACTAAGCCACCTTCCCAACCCCACACATGTTAATTTTGTCAACTAATAAAATCAAACTTTTTCATCTGTAGAATTTATGACAAATTAAAAAATGAACAAAGAACATTTATTTTTAAAGTTGCCAGTTAACCCACTTGGATTTATCTTTTGAGCTAAACACAGAAATAATAATGAGAGGGAAAAAATGTAATTTGAAGCTGGGTGCTGGAGGCTCATGCCTGTAATCCTAGCTACTCAGGAGACTGAGATCTAAGGATCACGGTTCAAAGCCAGCCCGGCAGGAAAGTCCATGAGACTATTATGTCCAATAAACCACTAGAAAACCGGAGGTGGCACTGTGGCTCAAGAAGTAGAGGGCTTGCTTTGAGCTGAAGAGCACAGGGACAGCACCCAACCCCAGAGTTCAAGCCCCATGATCGACAAAAAAAAAAAAAAGTAATTTGAAATGTTGGCATCCAAAGTTAAAAGGAGAATGAAGTTATAATTAAAAATATTAATTGTATATAAAAATAAAATTTGATCTGTTATGAGCAAGTTAATATTTTCAGTTAGAAAAGTTCATTGTCAGAAGTGGTATTTATGTTACACTTTGAAATTGAAAGTCCTTGCTCAATAATTTTTGTTTAAAAAGTGAAATTTACCACATTCAAAAGAAAAGTGAAATTTAGTAACAAAGGAAGGCCTGTACGAATAATGTTGATGTATGTGTCTTCTTCTTTATTAGTATGAGAGAGAAAACAAAATCAAAGAAGGCATGATACAAACTGCTGTGTTTATTAAATGTCACTGGAACAAGTAAGTAAAACGGTGACATAATGCACAGTTTCAGCATTCCTCCCACTGTGCCATGATGGTCAGGAGCAAGATCATGTCTGTCGAGGAAGAAAACGTTTTCACAAGAAAATGAGCAGTAACTTTTTAACTGTGCCATTGTCAGATTCATAGCAGTCACTTAACAATAACTACCTTCCTGGAATACTAACAATTACATTTATACTTTACTACATTACTAACAAAGCTTTACTTGAAAAACAGACTTGAAATGTAACATAGTGAAGATAGTTGTTAGAATCAATCCTAAGGGCGGAGATCAATAGAGGTTCATATGCTCACTGATGCTCTGTGCCCAAGGCATATCCGGGGATCTTTGCTCTGCCCCTCCACATGCTTGGACCCACTCGCAGATGGCTTCCAAGTCTGGAACGCCACCTGTCAGCAATAGGTGGTCAGTGGGTAGAGGAGACGGTCAAATAGTTCATTGGTTCTTGCAGGCTGCTGCCCAGCTGTGACGCACTTCCTTCATTAATTATAGGCAAATCTCATGTCTTTAACTAATGTTAACTAATATAACTAAAATCCAACATTACACCAACTGGGAGCAATTATTACCACAGTTATATGACTAGCTGAGTGACTAGAGAATAGATTATTAAGTAAATAACAAATCCAAAATTTTATTCAGATACATGAGTATACTTTTTCTTTTACATTTTTGTTATAATATACCAATGTTTAGTCACAGGATTACAAAAATATTTTTAATGTTTTTGAACTCTTAAAATCTTAATTTGATAGCCCAGCACTGGTAGCTCACATCTGTAATTCTAGTTACTCAGGAGGATAAGATCTGAGGATCACAGTTTAAAGCCAGCTGAAGCAGGAAAGTCTATTGAGACTCTTATCTCCAATTAACTGCCAAAAAAGCCAAAAGTAGGGCTGTGGCTCAAGTGCTAGAGAACTAGCCTTGAGCTTTTAAAAGCTCAGGAAAGTGCCCAGGCCCTAAATTCAAGCACCAGGACTGGCATTTTTAAAACTTAATAACGTTGAAATCTTTTAAATATTTTACATGAATATAAAAGCAATCTAATTCTATTTTTGTTTGATAGTGTATTACTTCCAGGCCTTGATCACCAAAAAAACATCCAAATTCCTGCTTTCTTTATTGAAATATTGATAATGTGATTTATCAGCAAATGACATGCTTTTTTAAAAAAAAAACTTTGCCATCTGTCTTAAGAAATATGACACAATTATGACCCAAGTCGAGCTGGGGGGAAAAAAAACAAACTAGGTTGATCAATTATCTCTGAATAACCACAACCCTTCCATAAGCAAATTTAACTGTTTCAGAGTCCCAATGCGCTCACCCAGTAGTCTGTGACATAAATGGGGGGAAACCTGGACAACACAGAAACAAGCGATTTCACTTGAATCTCTACTATACTTAGTGATGTGGGATATAACAGGATAAATTATACATAGAGACTGACCCTAAAGAACTTAACACAATGAACAACTATACTCATAGTTAGACTAGGTACTAAAAATATATTATATAGATGCTTAGAACTAAATGGGAACATGGGATCAGTTCAACAGTCCCAGAAGATGCCTCTAGAGCCAGCAAATAAAAATAAATCAGAGCCCAGACTCGCCAGGGGCTACATACACCTCAGACTCTGACACATGCTCTCATTAAGACCCACAGAGCTAAGGTTTTCATGCTGGATGTGTCTTTAAAGACACTTACGCTTCTGTGTTTATTACAGAGAGAAGACTTTGTATGGACATATGTTTTAACACTTGTAATAAATTATCACGGAGAGTAGAGTGCACTCAGACCAGAAACTATTTACAATGTCTTCAAACAAAGATCTGGTATCACAGTATATAAAGTAACTTCTGCAAATCAACTGGAAAAATGCAAATAATCGAAAGAAGGAAATAGACAAATGATATAAAAAGGAAACCGGTCAACTTCTAATATTCAAGTAGACCTACACTAAAAGTAGGAGACAGCATTTCAAATCAATTCTATTGGCAAAAATTAAAGCCTAATTTCCGATTGCTGACATAGTTGTGAGGTAATTGCGACTCTGTAACAGAGTAGAAGCAGTCTACAAAAAAGTATAAGATATGCATCTCTGTAGCTCAGCAATTCCATTCTTCTGTGTTAACACTTGGAGAAATGACACAATTTGTGTCATTTTCCAAGGAATTGGCACAAAGGTTACTGTAATGCTACTAATAGTGACATGGAAACATGGTGTGCAGA
Organism: Dipodomys ordii; assembly: GCF_000151885.1. Taxonomy (NCBI): domain Eukaryota; kingdom Metazoa; phylum Chordata; class Mammalia; order Rodentia; family Heteromyidae; genus Dipodomys; species Dipodomys ordii. Next base: position 3,198,822 of record NW_012267240.1, on the reverse strand, counting down.
CCATAGGGCTTTTATACCAGCAGGACAATTCTCCATGTAAATACTTATTAATGGTAAAACAGATCATGTGTGAGCTAATTATATAATGCCATATGCAGCAATGGAAAGGAATGAATTGGAGCTATGTCTATCACCACAAATAAATCTAGTTAAATGTTAAGAAAAAATAGTAGGCTGCAGGAAAATGAGGTTTTAAACTATACAAAAGAATAGCACATTCCATCAGTGAATAGAAACTTAAGATGGAATCTACCTCTGAAAGAAGGGAATGTAAACAGGGAGGAATGATTAGGCTTTAAAGATTGTAATACTTGACACAATCTTGTGGTAAATGCATGAATGTCCAACATATTCTTCTTGTTTTGAATGCCCCAAATATTCCAGAATAGTTCTAAAGTAAAGGGAAAGTTAGAAAATACACTTAGTCAACTCAAGAACTTCTTTCCAATACTTCTAATTACAGGCTGTATTAATTTTTATTTGGAATTTTAAACAAAGGCAGGAGCAAAAATTTAAGCAAGGACATACTATCCTGAAAAAAATGTCAGGCAACCAAAAGGATGCTGCAAAGAATGGTGCGAGAATGATGCTGGTGCACTGGACATTGATGAAAGTGAATTCATGGGTAGAGAGGGGAGGGAGGGAATGGAGAGAATGAGATGACACTGTACGAAAGGAAACGTCCCTGATGCATAAATATAACCCCTCTGTGTATCACCTCTATAATAACAATAAATTAAATTCTAAAAAAAGGAATGGCGCTTGTATACAGCATGGAATGAACAACAACAACAAAAGACAGGAGCCACACACCTATAATCCCAGCTACTCAGGAGGCTGAGATCTGAGGATCACGGTTCAAAGCCAGCCCAGACAGGAAAGTCCATGAGACTCTTATAAAAACTACTAGAAAACCGGAAGTGGTGTTGTGGCTCAAACAGTAGAGTGCTTGCCTTGAGTTGAAGAGCGCAGGGACAGCGCCCAATCCCAGAGTTCAAGCCCTACAACCCACAAAAAAAAAAAAAAAAAAAGACAGGAGCCAGGCACTGGTGGCCTAGGCCTGTATTTCTAACTACTCAGGAGGCTCAGATTTGAGGATCTAGGTCCAAAGCCAGCCCAGATAGGAAACTACCTGAAACTGCTATCTCCAATTAGTCACCACAAAGTCAGAAGTGGAGCTGTGGCTCTAGTTGTAGAGTTTCAGCCTTGGGTGAAAAACAAAAGGGACAGCTCCTAAACTGAGTTCATGCCCTGGGACTAGCAAAAAATAAATAAAATTTAAATTAAAAAAAAAAAGGAGAGAGAAAAGCAGCCAGGCACCAGTGGCTCATGCCTGCAATCCTAGCTACTCAAGATTCTAGATCTAAGAATCGCAGTTCAAAGCCAGACACAGAAGGAAAGTCTATGAGACACTTATCTCCAACAAACTGCCAAAAAATGTGGAAAAGTGGAGTTGTAGCTCAAGTAGTAGAATGCCAACCTTGAGCAAAAAGAAGCGAGAGGGGGAGAGAGAGAGAGAGAGAGGAGAGAATGTGGAGTGGTGCTGAGGTTAATAATCATCCTAATCATAATAATGCCCTATCATGTACCAGACACAAAGTACATTTCCCATAGTAATTCACGTGACCCTCACACAATCATATAAGGAAGGTATGACTACCAAGGATTATCATTTTATATTTAGGCAAGTGGGACACTGTGGGGTTAGATGGTAAGATAGTATTATTTTCTTGTCTTCGGCATGGTCAGAATCTTAGTTCAAGCAACATGACCACAGAGGACCAGCTCTGAACAATGATGAGAGATGTCTCTTAGAGAGGGTAGGGATTAGGTTTCTGTATATGCAGAGAGCAGGACTTGAAGGACTGTCTTCACTGAGACAATGCAACAGATGAAAATAAAAGCATAAGGATATCAAGAGGGAAAGAGAATAAGAATGGAGGGAGCAAAAAGTCCCCATGAGACCTGAGCCCTTCATGAAAGCTGTCATAGAGGAAGACTCTTGGTTTATTTCATGGATAATTAACCAAGGGTCCAACATACCTAACTAATTTCAAGGAATACCATTCAGTCCTTTGGCCCAAATCAATGTTTACACGAGACACTTACTTCTTCTAACTTTCATTTGATCCAGGGTGCTAGAATTACAAATATGCATTTCATCAAGCCAGTCCCATGTGCAGAACCATTTGGTAATGCCTAACAAAGCTGGAGATGGCTGAGTACTCCATTGCTGGGTCTACTATGCAGAGAAGCTGTGTATTTCCCTGCTGGAATTCCTATTTCTCTAGAATTGGGAGTAAAAGAATTTGCTTGGAAATGAAAGTGTTACAGATTTCCTGGCTTGAACATTCCAATGAGTGAGCTGTTCTGAGAGCACTTCTATTTTTAGGTAAGGAACTGGTTTTTGTGGTGTTAATGGATTCCCTACTATTAAATTATGACTAAATATAAACAAACGCAAGATGGTTGTTCTAAAGCTAAGCTTATTTGAATATTTATCTAACTGCACAATAACTCCCCAAAAAGCACTGTGCCACTTTACACTAAATGCAGACTGGGCAGGTAGACTCATGTCCTTCATGTATTCACAAACTTGTTTCATTCATTCATTCATTCATTCATCTCTTTGCCTGAGCTACATATGGCCACTGTTTTGAGAGTATGAATTACAAAGGCAACAATTTACTCAGGGCCTCAGGAATTCCTATCTTCAGTAGACTGTACATATTCCTATGCCTGAAGAAATGTAAACTATAACGTAAGACATACCTTCGTCTGGCTTTTCCAACAGAGAGCTGGCTGCACAATTACCTTTGATTGGCCAAGGAGCGTTACCAGCTGTTAAGACCCAACTCTCCACACTGTCAGACCAGGTGGCCATGGATCACTCACAATGTCTGGCTGTCTTTTTCTTTTTCCTCTCACCCAAGGCAAATGGTATTTCAGAGGCAAGTAATATAACCTCCCCAATGGGTTTACTCTCTGAACTTAACACCACCTCCCTTTTCCCCAAACAGTGCAATTTATTTCCAAAGGTCCCTAAACCTGAAAGTATCTTATAAAAATCATCTTTCAGCCTGGAATCTGGTTCACTACTAAGTAAATATCACCTTCCACTACCAATGGGATGCTTTCCATTGCTTCTAATTTAAAAGATAAACTTAACGGAACAACAACAACCGAACGACCTTATAAAGTCACTGCTCAAAACACTATCCCTTTTTTAAAGTTTGACTTTATTGATTATTCTGAAATAATCAGAATATACTTTCAAAGCAAATCTCACAAATGTTAAGAAAATTTGACATGGTAAAACCAAGATTAAGCATTATCTTCATAATAATTTTACATTTTCTGAAGTATCTAGATTACATAACAAAATGTTTACCGTATATTTTCTTTTATCTTCATTTCTTTTTTTGCTCCTTGCTTTTCTTTTGTGAGAAGGTTTATTGTGTGGTCCAAGCTGGCTTCGAATTTACCATATAGCACAGGCTGGCCTCAAACTCACTAGCCTCTTTCTTATGCTTCCCAAATTCTGGGATTACAGATGCTCACAACTACACCTGGCTGAAAGTATATTCTTTTTTTTCTTTCTATTTATTTGTGTATATATTTATTTATTTAGTGCTTGTCCTGGGGATTGAACTCAGGGCCTCTGTGGCAGTCCATAAACTCTTTTGGTCAAGGCTAATACTCTACCACTTGAGCCACAGCTCCACTTCTAGCTTTTTTTTTTTTTTTTTTGGTGCTTAATCAGGGATGAGTCTCACTAACTTTCCTGCGATCCTCAGACATAGCCTTCTGAATAGCTACGATTACAGGCAATACCTGGTTAAAAGTATACTTATTTATTGCTTTCTCTATGAACCTCTTCAAGATTGATTCATTTATTTAGATCAGTACTAAGAAGATATTCCTTTTAGAATTAGCCTAAATGAATATGCACTAAAAACTTTACAAACTCACATTAATAGGGACATGCAACATAAACTCCCAACAACTAATTCTCTCACAGTTTTGTTCAACCCCATTAATTCACTCATACTTCATCTAATTCAGTAAAAGCAAAACATCAGAAGCTATTTAAGAAGAGAAAATAGGGATTTTGAATTACAAGTCCAATTATTTCTTGGTCTTAGGAAATAGGAACATATGTTAAATTAAACAAAGAATATATTTTATCTCAAACTGTTCATTTTTATTAAGTTAAAGGAATGGACAACCAGAAGATTATATACTGCTTCTAAGTATCACTTAGACATAACTTAGTATGTGTCTAAGTATGGCTATATATACTAGCCAAATTAAAAAGGTTTTGTTTGAAGTATAAAAAAAAAGATGATGAATCATAAGTGATCTTCAAGGAAATAGAAGAGGCAATCCAAAAATACATATGGAACAATAAAAGACCCTGAATAGCAAAAGCAATCCTTAACAGAAAAAACAGTGCTGGAAGAATATCAATACCAAATTTCAAACTCTGCTACAAAGCCATAATAATCAAAACAGCTTGGTACTGGCACAAGAAGAGACCTCAAGACCAATGGAATAGAATTGAAAACCCAGAAATCAACCCACAGATCTATAGCCACCTAATCTTCAATAAAGGCGCTAAAAAAAAAAAATAGAATGGAAGAAAGACAGCCTCTTCAGTAAATGGTGCTGGCAAAATTGGTTAATCACCTGTAGAAAACTAAAGCTAGATCCTCATATATCATCCTGCACCAGAATCAACTTCAAATGGATCAAAGACCTCGGAGTCAAAGCAGACACCCTGAAAACATTACAGGAAGCAATAGGAGAAACCCTAGGTCTCCTTGGCACAGGCCGAAATTTTCTTAATAGAGACCCAGAAACAAAACAAATCAAAGTTGGACAAATGGGATTGCATGAAGCTGCAGAGCTTCTGCATGGCAAAGAACATAGCTAGCAAGATCAATAGAAAGCCCACGGACTGGGAGATCTTCATTAGCCATATAATGGACAAGGGTCTCATACCTAAAATATACTTGGAACTCAAAAAAATTAAAATCTCCCAACAACAAATCCTCAAAGAAACAACTGCCCAATAAATAAGTGGGCTAAAGACAAAGAGAAACGTCTCTGAAGAGGCAATAAGAATGGCCAATAGACACATGAAGAAATGCTCATCTTCTCTAGCCATAAAAGAAATGCAAATCAAAACAACATTGAGATTCCACATCACCCAGTGAGAATGACTATAATCAAGAAATCTAATAACAACAGATGCTGGAGGAGATGTGGACAGAAGGGAACTTTACTGCATTGTTGGTGGGAGTATAAACTTGTTCAACCACTTTGGAAAGCAGTATGGAGATTCCTCAAAAGACTCCACATAGAGCTCCCCTATGACCCAGCAATCCCAGTTTTGGGCATTTACCCAAAAGATCACAAACAAGACCACACTAAAGCTACCAGCACAACTATTTTTATCGCAGCACTATTTACCATAGCTAAGATATGGAACCAACCCAGATGCCCCCCACTAGATGAATGGATCAAGGAAATGTGGTGTGTGTGTGTGTGTGTGTGTGTGTGTGTGTGTGTGTGTGTGTGTGTGTGTGTGTGTGTGTGTGTGTGTGTGTGTGTGTGTGTGTGTGTGTGTGTGTGTGTGTGTGTGTGTGTGTGTGTATGTGTTGGAATTCTATACCTCCATCAGAAAGAGTGTGTGTGTGTATGTTGGAATTCTATACCTCCATCAGAAAGAATGACATCACCAGAAAATGTGTGTGTGTGTGTGTGTGTGTGTGTGTGTGTGTGTGTGTTGGAATTCTATACCTCCATCAGAAAGAATGACATCACCCCATTTGTTAGGAAATGGGAAGACTTGAAAAAAAAATCATATTAAGTGAAGAAAGCCAGGCCCAAAGAAACATAGGTCCCATAGTTTCCCTTATTTGCAATACCTAGTATATGTCTGGGACAATTAGAAAAGGTCAAAAGCTATGTACATATGACCAAATAAGATGAAGTCATGCAAAATGAACCCCAAGATAGGGACACAAGTGATTCTTGCTTGCTTGCTATTGTTTCTAATGTATTTATAAGGTACCATGTGATTTTTTTGTTGTTTTGTATGTTCCTCCTCCACGGTATAACCCGTTTTCACTGTATTTGATATTGGTATAACTGGGGGAGGAGAAGGGAAAAAATGTTTAAATCGGGATACAAGTTGACCCATTATAACAATGAGATTCACAAGACACTATGTTGAAAGAACCAACTTTACAATTTAGGCATGGGGAGGGAGGAGTGCAGTTGTGGAGGTGGGAGGGAAGGGATGGTAGGGGAAAAACAAAGGAGGAGGCCACAATGCTTGATAAGAAATGTACTCATAACCTTGCTCATGTAACTGTAATCCCTCTGTACAGTATTTTCACAATAAAACCACATTTTAAAAAAATCGTAAGTGACTACCATATCTTCTATAGAGGACAATGGAGGCCTCCTTCATGGACTCTAAGTAAAACAGATCAAAACACTATGCAAATCAAGTTTTGGCTCATTTGCAAAGCTTTTTTTTTTTTTTTTGGTCAGTCATGGGGCCTGAACTCTGGGCCTGGGCACTGTCCCTGAGCTCTTCAGCTCAAAGCTAGTGCTCTACCACTTGAGCCACCGTGCCACTTCCAGGTTTTTTCTGCTTATGTGGTGCTGAGGAATCAAACCCAGGAGCTCTGCAAAGTTTTCAAGATCAAGTTAAAGGCTACTAATCTAAAAGGGAAAAGATAACCCACATAATGGAAGGAAATATATCTGTCAACCACCTCTGGTGAGGAAATTATAGTCAGAATATATTAAACTCTTTAAAATCTGAGATTAAAAGAAAAATAACCAAATTTCTAGTTTCACTTCCAACATGTAAAGCCCTTGGATGTTATCACTCGATCCTCATTACAAGAAAAAGCCGAATAAACTCAAAGTATTGGTGGCTTTCCTTGGCTCCAGCAGAGACTTCAAGTCAGGGAGTGAATGTGACCCTGAAATTGAGACAGAAGGAATACAGGGTGTCCCTGCTGATGTCAGTCAGCAGAAACACCCAAATGCTTATTCTGATGGACTGATACTGGCCAAATGAAACTAGCTTGAGACTTATAGGCCCCCATTTTCCTCAGCAATCCATACCAAGTTCTCATGAGTAAAGTTTAGAATAAAAAAAAAAGAAAGAAAATCCCTTAGAGAATTAAAACAAAAGATAGAATGGGAGAAAGACAGCCTCTTCAGTAAATGGTGCTGGCAAAATTGGTTAAACATCTGCAGAAAACTAAAGCTAGATCCTTATATATCACCCTGCACCAGAATCAACTTCAAATGGATCAAAGACCTCGGAGTCAAAGCAGACACTCTGAAAACATTACAGGATGGAATAGGAGAAACCCTAGGTCTCCTTGGCTCAGGCTGAAATTTTCTTAATAGAGACCGGAAGCACAACAAATCAAAGAAAGGTTGGACAAATGGGATTGCATGAAGCTGCAGAGCTTCTGCATGGCAAAGGACATAGCTAGCAAGATCAACAGAAAGACCACGGACTGGGAGAAGATCTTCATTGGTCATACAATGAAAAAGTGTCTCATATCTAAAATATACTTGGAACTCAAAAAAATAAATCTCCCAACAACAAATCCTCAAAGAAACAACTGCCCAATAAATAAGTGGGCTAAAGACTTAAAGAGAGACTTCTCTGAAGAGGAAAGGATGGCCAATAGACATATGAAGAAATGCTCATCTGCTCTAGCCATAAAAGAAATACAAATCAAAACAACATTGAGATTCCACCTCACCCCAATTAGAATGGCTATAATCAAGAAATCTAATAACAACACATTCTGGAGGGGACGTGGACAGAAGGAACTTTACTGTATTGTTGGTGGGAGTACAAACTTGTTCAACCACTTTGGAAAGTAGTATGGAGATTTCTCAAAAGATTCCACATAGAGATCCCCTAGGACCCAGCAATCCCACTTTTGAGCATTTACCCAAAGGATCACAGACAAGACCACACTAAAGCTACCAGCACAACTATTTTTATCACAGCATTATTTACCATAGCTAAGAATGAACCAACCCAGATGCCCCTCAGTAGATGAATGGATCAAGAAAATGTGGTGTGTGTGTGTGTGTGTGTATGTGTATGTATGTATGTATATATATATATATATATATAAAATGGAATTCTATACCTCCATCAGAAAGAATGACATCACCCCATTTGTTAGGAAATGGGAAGACTTGGAAAAAATCATATTAAGTGAAGAAAGCCAGGCCCAAAAAAACATAGGTCCCATGGTTTCCCTTATTTGCAATAACTAGTATATGTTTGGGACAATTAGAAAAGGTCAAAAGCCATGTACATATGACCATATAAGATAATGCTAAGTGAACCCCAAGATAGGGACACAAGAGGTTTTTTCTTTGTTGCTGTTTTTAGTGTACTTATAATGTACTATGTGATTTTTTTTGTTTCCTTTGTATGATCCTCCCCCATGGTATAACCCGTTTTCACTGTATTTGATGTTGTGGCCCTGCATCTTGTATATGTATGTTTTTAATTTGGGGAGGGGAAGGGAAATAACAAAATGCTGAAATAAGGATATAGGTTGACCCATTGTAACAATGAGATGTACAAGACACTATGTTGAAAATTAACTTTACAACTTGGTAGGGGGAGTTGGGGAGATGGAGAGGGAAGGGATGGTAAGGGAAAAACAAAGAAGGGGGTAACTGCTCGATAGGAAACATACTCATTATCTTACGTAACTGAAACCCCTTTGTACAGTATCTTTACAATTAAAAGTATACATTAAAATTTTTTTAATTAAAAAACATGGAAAAAATATCCCTTAGTATTTCAGTTGTTCAAGTTTTCTGTATAACATGTCTGCCTTCTTCACTGGACTACTGTAGAAAGCCCAAGAGTCATGACATAACTCTAAACTCCTTTAGCATTCTTTCATGACAGAATGGAAAAGAAGAGGAGAAGGAAAGCAAAGGAGAAAAGGGGAGGGAAGAAAAGGAAGGGAATGGAGGAGAGGAGAGGAGGATTTAGGGCAAAAAGTGCTTTCGAAGTTCATAGCCCAGGGACTCAAATCACTAAAAGAGTTGATATTTAAATATGACTATAGCATAATTTCCCTCTCCAACCACCAACCACCATGGACAAATCACCTGCAAAATAAGCGATTATAACTGACAGAGCTACAAACACAATTCTAAGAAAAGGCTTTTAAGAAAATACAAAGACAAAATACAGGTTGAGTGGCTAGGAGAGAGCATTAAGAAAACGGAAATTCTGGCACTAAGCTTTAGTGAGCTTTAAACACAACCCAGTTCCAAGTCATAGTAACTTAAGAAATTCACACTATAAGCATAATTACCTCAATCCTATTACCCAATACATCATGTCTAGCTTTCAGCAAAAATGTGCGAGTCATGATAATAGCAAGGAAAACAGTCTTGAAGAGAAAAGGCAAGCATTAGAATTAGACTGCGATATGACAGATTTTAGAATTAGGAGATAAGGATCTAGAGTAAGTATGATAAATATGCTAAACACTCCAATGGAAAAAGTGCACAGCATGCAAGAACAGATGGGCAATGTAAGCAGAAAGATGGAAACTAATACAGAATCAAAAGGAAATGCTACAAATTAGATGCAACTAGAATAGAAGAGTGTCTTTAACAGGCTCATCATCAGTAGAATGAACACAGCCAGGAAAGCTGGAAGATAGGCTCATGGAAACTTCTGAAGTTGAAATGCAAGCAGAAAGAAAAAAGAAGGGGAAGACAAAACATCCAAGAGTTGTGAGACAACTAAAAAAAGGGTAACACATACATTAATGGAAATAGCAGCAGCAAAGAATGGAAGAAATATTCAAAGTGATTATGGCTGAGAAGTAACTGATATTTGTCCTACATGGGAGGCTCATGCCTGTAATCCTAGCTACTCAGGAGGCTGAGATCTGGGGAATGAGGCTCAAACTAGTCCATAAGCATCTAATCTCCAATTAGTTACCAAAAAGCTAGAAGTGTAGCTGTGGCTGAAGTGGTAAAGCATTACCCTTGAATGAAAAAACTAAGAGACAGTGCTAAGGTCGTAAGTTCAAGCCCCAAGATAGACAGACAGACAGACAGACAGACAGACAGACACACACACACACACACACACACACACACACACACACACACACACAAAGACTTGATAGTAAAAAGATATGTCCTTACAAATGGTACTTAGTTTTACATCTAACATTATATGTAGCAGTGGGAAACTCCATTATTTTCCCTTATTAGGAAGAGGACAAAAGTATCCCCTCTCACCACTACTGTTCAATATTGTACAAGAATTCCTAACAAATTTTAAAAGACCAGAAAAGGAAATAAAAGTTATACAGATTGAGAAAAATAAAGTTGCCTTTGTTTACAGATGACACAATTATGTTAAAAATCACAATAAATTAACAATAATAAAAAAAAAAAACTCTGGACACTGCCAGATGCTGGTGGCTCATGCCTGTCATCCCAACTACTCACAAGGCTGAGATCTGAGGATCTCAGTTCAAAGCCAGCCAGAGCAGGAAAGTCTGTGAGACTCTTATCTTCTATTAGCCAGCAAAAAATACAGAAGTGGAAGTGTGGCTCAAGTGGTAGACCGCAAGCCTTAAGTGAAAAAGCCAAGCAAGAACACAAGGCCCTAAGTACAAGCCTTGGTGCTATACTAAATAAATAAATGAATCATCAGCTAAACCATGGAAGATCATCAATTTTCTAGTGACAAGGTCAATCTCCTGAGGTGACATACTTTACTTCTTATACATATGGTCAGGTCAGAACTGCCACTTCTTAAATACATTTTATATTAAACCCCAAGGTTACAGGTACTTTAAACTGTGTGGTGATTTACAACTGCCCCCCCCCACCTCTGTGTATACACACACTGGTTCTGAGGCTTAAATTCAGGACCTGGGCACTGTCCCTGAGCTTTTTTGCTCAAAGCTAGCCATCTACCACTTTGGAGCTACAAATCCACTTTGGCTTTTTGTTGATTAATTGGAGATAAGCGTCTCTTGGACTTTCCTGCCCTGGCTGGCTTTGAAAGTCAATCCTCAGGTCTCAGCCTACAGAGTAGCTAGGATTACAGGTGTGAGCCACCAACACCCAGCCACCAACACCCAGCTTAACAGCTGCCTCTACAGAAAGATAGGACAGATAGGAGAGAGGGAGAGAGAGGGAGAGAGAGAGAGACAGACAGACAGACAGACAGAGACAGAGAGACAGAGAGAGACAGAGAATTCTGTTCTAGGATAAAATCAAATTTTGTATTCAGCCAGTTCTAAATCACATACTAACAATTTTAACTTCAGGCCAAAGAGCATAAAACCAAAGCACATTTCGATTCACTCTAAAACAAATCTTCTCAAACAAATTCCTTTTGCTTTACCAAGATTTATGTACAAAAGCTGGAGGATTCTATCCTGCAGCCTTAAGTACAGGCACTTGGAATACAGCTGAGCAGTTTGTTCCAGCTTTTCAGGCTGCGATCCCTTGAGCTTGCCTCCTGGAGGCAAGACTTTACGTATTTAAAGCTAATAGAATGGGTCAGGCAGAGGACATGCTGCACGTCTGCATCTGATCAAAGCTGGGGTGGGGAAAGTAGTAAGAAATTGGGACAAGTACTGGAAGTACAAAATAAAACTAATTTAAAAAATACATTCTAGAGTAATTACTATCCCCAAAATATATTTGGGATAGCACATGTTAAGTGTGCTACCTAAATATAGGTGACATCAGTTAATTTGTTTCAGTGTTTAGGAGCAACCAGATATTAACATTCAGAATGATTCTTAACCAATTGTTATGGATAAAAACTTTGGAAACCAGCCTATGCTTAAGACTCAACAACCAGCGTAACTAAGAATTTGTTTAATACATCAATTTTTGCCCTTGTAACCATCTCTATAAGTTCCTTTTTGGTTCTGTGTATGTTATGGTAAGTATGATTTCCCTCAATACTTAATAATAATGCCTACTTAAATTTGCCTATGGCTATCAAAGAGTTTTGAGCTTTACTATTATCTGAGAACTCATAACTTGGATATCATTGATTATAACTTCCATTTTGTAGGTAAGGAAACTACAGACATGCTATAAAATCAATATGAATAGATGTTCATCCATTTACTCTGGAGAATGTTTAATGGATGAAGGATGATGACGTCAATTTAAACACCTTTTATTCCTTTTATCAAATGACTGAATCCATATAAATAAGTCCAGAGAGGGCTAAGGCCAGGGCTGATACAACATTGGTCTAGCAGGAGCTAGGCTCCAAGTTCAGATCCCAGGACCACCAATTAATTAAATAAATAAATAAACACAAGCAGCTATTCAATTTCCATATATTCAACATAGAGATATTACCTCACCAAGTCATAAACTTCATCCATTGTAATTCCAAGACTATTTCTTTAACAAACACCAAGAAGTCAACTTAAACAGCCTGAGATTATTTGGAACATAATGATACCTTGGCAGTTACGTTCTTATGAAAAAAATAAATAAATGAACAAATAAGTCCTGGTCTTTAATTGTACTGCCAGGAAAATGCTAACATATTAGCTTTCACTTTTTCAAAATTATTCCTGTTCAAAGCATATAAATTTCAGTAAATTGGACAACAAGAATCAAATAGCATTCTCCAGTCCAGTAATGCAACTGTAACTCAGAGGTGGCTTATTTTCAAATTCTATACATCAATTAAAGCCTCTTATCATGACAGACAACCATAACAAATTTAGCTGAATAAAGCATAGGTCCAGATTTTGTGCATAGGTTTCGACCTCTGACAGATTACGGTCAGACTCTAAATTTCTTTCAGCTTTAGTTCAAGGAGAGAAAATGCAATTCCTATTTCCAGAAGCAAGAGTGGCATATTTTCCAGTAAGTTCCTAGTTCTCATTTTACTATTTTAAGAGTTCTGATCCCTCACAGTGTTTCTGTAAGGCAAGATCTGGTTTTGGGTGCTGATCATTTTCATGGTATAATACTTTACTAGAACTGTCTCTGAGAACTGTTTTTATTCCTATTTAGCTCCACTGTATTTATCTACAAAATACCATTTCAATGGAGTGAGGCCAACAAAAGAAACAGCTTACTAGAATTTCAGTTGACTTTGTTAAAGGAAATTATTTTAAATTAATGTGGCTACTGCAACTGCTGCCATTCTTGACCTCAGAAAATCTATGCCTTCTAATTTCTTTTTTTGTTGTCATTGCGAACATTTATTTATGTAAGTTAAATTCCAGCTCATGAACATGGACCATAAAGGAGTCTAAACCTTCCTGCTACTATTTCATATGCTTTTTCTAAACAGGGGCAACCACATGTTTGCTGGATTAGTATGCACAGCCAGATCACTGCCATTAAGTGAAATCATCGAGGTATTTCTGGTAGGATCTTTAACAACTTCCACACCCGTCAGTGAAATGGAACAAGGCTGTTTTGTTTTCAGAGAGCAACAATTTGATCTTGGGTTTACTAGATGGCGCTCAAAATATTTTTCCATATGCTTTTTTTTTTCATCCCCAACCAAAAAAAAAAAAA
>NW_012267240.1:3176204-3180534 GCF_000151885.1 Dipodomys ordii | reverse complement strand
TTCTTTTAGAAGGAAAATGCCCTTTTAATGGTTTGAAATCAAAATAACTTACCCACACATTCCAAGTAGATACAATACCATACCTGGAAAGAAAAACACCTTAGTCTTTTACATATGGAAAGTGTTAACTTTACCCAAGTCCTACTTACATTTCATGGAATAAGCCGTATTATCCTGAAAAGTTTTTTTTAATAATTTTTTCTGTTAGAAAAGCTCATAAACCTGGGTTTTCTGGGGTTTACTGGCTTTATGCAATCCTAATTTATATACCACCACAGCCTGGCACTCCAGTGACACAACAGCAGTCGCTTCCATTCAGCTACCACATCTGAAAGTCCCACAACCAAAGCCAGAAGAAATGAGACACAACCACAAATGAAAGACACAGAGAAAGAGCTAGCGGGCATGAGCAGTGTACAGTCACCAACGATCACAGTCACCTGCCCTCAAAGACCCCAGAAACCATCACCGTCCTGCAACGAAACAGCCCCTGGGTTCTGACGTATTTAAAAACACACCTATATTCAAATCATCTAATATGAAGAACACTATGAAATCCAAGTGGGTTTTGATGCTGGATATTCAGAGCAGTAAGAAATAGAGTTCAGATAGCCAGGAATATCTTAAATTATTTTACCTAAGTCTTCTTGAACTCTGAGAAAGACCTGGAGTAATGAAATTCCACCCTATACTCTGTAGTTATTCAAACTTATAAATGTCTCATTGCAATAAACATTTATAGTAGCTATGGGTCAAATACCATTCAAGGCTCTAAAGAACTAAGGCAAATCAACCATGATTCCTAGGTTACAGTGAAGAAAAGCACAGAGGGGGGTCTATTAGTAAACAGAGGGCAGGGCTGTAAGTCTGGCCAAAGGCAAAGGAAGGAAGGACCCATTCCTGCCAAGGAAGAAGAAAACATCAGGAAAGCCTTCAGAGAAGTAACAACCAATTATGCCCCATATGGTTTGAATATGTACTCCACAAAGTATGTATTAGAAATGTAATCTCCAATGCAACATAGGAATGAAGGAGGCAGTAAGGAGAGGTGACTGGGCCATCATAAATAGACTTCCCATGGGAGTGGATTCACCATCAAGGAAGTGAGTTTCTTATAAAAGGAAGGCTAAGTCTGTCTGTATCCTAACCCCACTCAATAAATGGAACCCCAGGGAGATGTCAGAATAAAAAGGTCCTTGTCTCCTCACGGTTGAACCTCTTGTGCTCTAAACATCTAGCCTGGGGAATATCTGGCATGTGGACCATATAAGGTCCTCAAAATCATTCGGTACATGATAGGTTAGACACATACACTTCCCTTGGCTCTCCACAGCCTGTCTGCTTATACTAATAGTTCTGTCAGACCAACGTATGATGTCAATATCCAAATGGACTTTGGCTGAAAGAAAGCTTCCTCAACCCTTCTATCATATCACCTTAAGACAATAAAATTCTTTCCATAATAAAATTGCCAATCAATGGAAAATGGCCCCCTATATCCAAAGACGATATATTCTAAGATTTCTAGTGCATGCCTGGAATTACAGGTAGTATCAAGCACTATGTACATTATGTTGTTTCCTGTACATTCTCTAGTGCTTTTAGGCCATGATTAAATTACTTAAATTTTCCTCAGCACAAGTACTACACTACTGTGACAGGCCATCCAGTGAGGGCTGATTTATGTGATTAACAGGAAGGTAGCATTTATAGGGTGGACACACTGAATAAAGAAATTGGGATTTTTTTAAATTATATACTTATGAAGAAATTATTTATACACTATATAGGATGGTACAAGATTCCATCACATTATTCAAGATGGTAACCAATTTAAAACTTACCAATCATTTCTTTCCATAGTTTTTCATTTAACATTTTCAGACACAATGGACCATAGATAATAGAAACTACAGAAAACAAAATTGTGGGGAATTACCGCATTCTGATTAAGAAGCACAAATGCCACTTGGTCTTTGAAAGCTATGTTCCTGCCAAGTGTTAATGGTTCATGTCTATAATCCTCGCTACTCAGGAGACTGAGATCTGAAAATCATAGTACAAAGCCAATGCAGGCAAGAAACTATGAGACTCTTAAGTCCAATTAACCTGCAAAAGCTGGAAGTAAAGCTGTGGCTCAAGTGGCAATGTGCCAGCCTTGAGTAACTAAGCTAAGGAACAAAGTGAGGCCCTACGTTCCAGCCCAAGTACTAGCACATACCAAAAGAAACTGACAGAAGCTGGCAGGCAAGGAACACTCAACCCTCCAGTGCACAGGCGCTTTGAGCCTAGCAAACCCACCTTGAGGATGTCTTTAAGACCTGTTCGAAACTGTCCATGGACATGGCTGCTAAAACTCAAAACAGGGTCAGCATCATCAGATGCTCCCACTGTTTGCACGCCCATGAGAAGAAAAAGAAGCAGCAAATAAAATGAGGAAAGGAGGAAGAGAAGCCTCTTTCTTTTACATTGCCCCAGACATATCCTCTATTGACAGGGCTTGACATTAGGCCAGCAGAAAAGGAGCAAGTAAAATCTTCCACACACTGTTGTTATATGCAAATAATAGGCAGGTAATTTGACCAAGGATTGGAGAGTGTAATTTTACCTTACCTAATCAATCTAGTTATTATAAATTTTACCAGCATCTATCTCTTCTTACCTTTAATTTCTCCTTCTTACCACCAACTAAAAAATCTTACTGAAATGTTACAAAACTGTAGGTACTATTACTAACAGCCATCTTGACCATATATAATAGTTGAAGCTGGGGCTGGGAAGATGGCTGAGTGGTAGAGTGCTTGCCTTGCATGCATGAGGCCCTGGGTTCGATTCCTCAGCACCACATAAGCAGAAAAAGCTGGAAGTGGTACTTTGGCTCAAGTGGTAGGGCGCTAGCCTTAAGCTGAAGAGCTGAGGGACAGTGCTCAGGCCCAGAGTTCAGGCCCCATGACCGACCAAAAAAAAAAAAAAAAATAGTTGAAGCTATGGCATGTAGCTAAGGGCTTCATAGATTATCTTGCTTACTGCTATTAATTTATTCATGTTACAAGAGGAAATTGATTTAGCCTGGTAAGCATCTTAAAAAAAAAGTGTGTAGAAACTGCTAATATTATTTGCAATAAGAGGTTGAGATCAATGGCAATATAAGATGAATAAAGCCTAGAAAAATGTGCAATGAAACATTACAAGTCTAAGAAGATACAAGTAGACAGCCAAAAAAATAGCACATAGAGCAATGGTTAATCTAATAAATAACTAGAAAAAAACAAAGAGCATACCATTTTTCTCCTATTGATTCAGAAAACAATGAACTTTGCAAACAGCCATTTCTAGCAAGCACTTGAATAAACATGCACCCTTTTAAATAAATTTTCTTGTTGTTCTTCTTGTCCTGGAGCTTGAACTCAGAGCCTGGAAGCTGACTTCACCTTTTTTACTCAAGGTTGGCCCTGTATCACTTGAACCACATCTCTACTTCTGGCTTTTTGCTAGTTAATTGGCTTTCCTTGCTGTTGCTTCAAACTTCAATCTTCAGATCTCAGCATCCTGAGTAGCTAGGATTATAGGCAGGAGTCACCAGCGTCTAGCTAGCTACGTTTCTTAAACACTGTCAATTCTACATGTTAGATGCAGTTCAAGGTGTTTGGAGGGTACCAGTGAGCAAAAAGGACAAAGACATGTATCTTCCCAGAGCTGACTACTAGGAAAAAGACAATCAACATCCTAGTAAAGTACACAGTACACTACCAGGTGGCAAGAGGTGACTGAAAAGGACAGAATGATACAGTTGAAGGTAATTCCTGAGGTTTATGGATCCAGCACATGACGATGATGTAGGAAATGATATTGATGAGTCACCAAGAGAAAGTACTCACACCAAGAGTAAGCTCGGACTTGAATGAAGAAGGAGGATTTAGCCACTTGAGTATCTAAAGGATAAAGATCCAGAGATACAAATACCTCAAACCTCTAAGTCAGGCTATTGGAGTCTTTGAAACATGCCCAGTAAGACTGGAACAAAAGCAGAGAAGAGAGCTTACGAGGTGATTTAAGAGAGGAAATATGGAGCTGGATTATATATGACCTGGGATGGCAGACCACAAAGAGTTTTACTTCTGTGTTAAGAGTAAAAAAATCCATTGCGTAAAGGAGTGATAACTGTGACTTACATTCGAAACACTTTGCTCTGGCTACTGAACTGACAGGCTTCAGAAAGCCAGGGGCAGAAGCAGAGAGCTACAATGGGAGAGCAAAGTAGTAACCTAGAAACAAGTGATACTAGCTTGAAGGCAGGCAGTAAGTGGTAAGATGTATTCAAATTCTAAAG
>NW_012267240.1:3146456-3175154 GCF_000151885.1 Dipodomys ordii | reverse complement strand
GCCGGAAGTGGCGCTGTGGCTCAAGTGGTAGAGCACTAGCCTTGAGCTGAAAAGCTGAGGGACAGCGCCCAGGCCCAGAGTTCAGGCCCCACAACCGGACCCCAAAAAAAAAAAAAAAAAAGATATACCATCAGTATTTTGTGCATGTAAGTACTATTACTCCATTCTTTTGACCAAACTAATACCTAGGAAATTATGACTACAGTCAAGAGATAGTGTCAAAGCAATACCATTAATTCATCTCAAGGAGAAATCTTTTAATGAACCTGGCTTTGGAGGCCTTTTCACAAGCATCAATATCTCCGGTAATTTTTCCAGGCATTTTTATATAATTAACATATTTATAAGAAAACTACAGTCACCGTTTCCTGTTTATCATTTAAAACTGCTAATAATTTCTATTTTCCATTTCAAAATATATATTGTGCATTAGTTATACAGAAAAAGATACCAAGATTTGGAAACTACCAAGAGTATCCTCACAGGATTACAAAATACTCAGAAGTCAGAAAAACTGCAAAATTCAAGACGTTACACCTAAAGGGTCACAACATTTGGTAGGGTCATTTGGTAGGAACCACTCAGCCTGCTCATTCTCTGTTGTAAAAATTACATTCTAAATTATTAAGATGGTATAGAGAACCGGAAGGGAAATGCTGAGAAAAAGTAACCAAGAAATGTATTCACTTCCTATATAGACAAGAATGAAGTCCTGATGCTTTGTAAAAAAGGAAAATAACACGGTTGTTACACAATTTGCCACATAGCAAGGACCTGTCTTTTCATTAAAATGATGCTAAATAGAGGATAAGCCATCTGGACCCCATGAAAAGCTACTCAAGGGCAAAGGAAAAAAAAAAAAGGCTCTCACTTACTCAGGTGTTAATGGTTCAGAAAATGTAAAAAGAATTAGGCAGCAAAGTATATATAACTATTACTGTGCTAGGCCATACTGGTTTAAAGAAAGTTCATACATCCTTATGTAGTCTTGAATCTTAACTGCAAGAAATACTTAAAGTTAATGCAAGTTTTGATGAAAAGAACACTGATGACTAACTTCAAATCAGTAGAGAGGAGACTCTTAAGTGTCCGTGGAGAAGTGGCATTGGTTGGACTGAGACAGTGATACAAAGGCAGGGCTGTTAGAACAGAAAGCAACACAATTGAGTAGGACTAAGTCTTCAGATGAAAGGATCATCATGACACCCAGACTAAAGGCCCATTTGGTAAACTGTGTTCCTGTACAACTGAAAAACAACATGTGTGTGGATAGAAGAAATGCAGCTTTATTATACTGCTTCTGTGTTTAGTCTGAGTTACTAAATACTAACTGAGACAGATAAGTACAGAGTAATAAACTGTAGGAAGAGGATAATTTCACTTTAATAAACAATTAAATTTTAAACATAAATTAATGTGAGAAAATGTCTTTTCTTTCCAAGTGTGTTGCTTGACTCGTTAAGGAAAAGAGGACCTGTTTTCAGATAAGGAAGGATCTTTTGAAATGTAACCTTTTGTCTTAAACTGGCTTCTTTTCCAGATGAACTCGACACATCTCAGATTATGCAAGAAATCCTAGAGGATTAGGGTATATTTTGAGATTACTTGTGTACTGTACATCTTATATCAACCTCACCTTAGGATAAATACATTCTACCTTATTCAACTAGCCAATCACAACCCTGAGCTCAACCAACCTGAGCAAAGGGGTGTGGCCTGCTGTGTTAGGGATAAACAGAGGAGCAGCCTGTCTGCTCCATGGGCTTGCTTGCCAGAGTTTTGCCTGATGGTGCACCCTCTACAGAAGTAAATTTTGCCTTGCTGAGACAATTCTTTATTTTCATGTCTATCGCTGTGACTCCAGTGGTTCTCAGAGAGCATATATGGAACATGAAGACAGCAGTAAGACACCAGACACTAGTATGAAGCTTTCTTTCTTTTTTTCCTTTTTTGTTACTAAGATCCAAACTACAATCAAGGCCTAGCACTTTCTAGGCAAACACTCTTCCACTGAGCTAAATCCCCAACCCCAAGAAGAAGCTTTATAATTGGGGAATCCCGTCCAAATTAGAGGCAGTGCTACCTAGAATAAATGTTCCTCCTCACACAACAACAAAAACAAGACTCAGACTGAAGAGAGTCTACTCCAGAGTAAAAATTTACCAAAGAAAAAAATGAATTAACAAAGAAAAAAAACGATCAAGAGACTTACACCAATTTATACCAAGTTAATCTCAAGTCCTAACTTGAAAACTCGTTTAAAATATAACAGAACAGAGACTGCACTATACCCCTTTACCTCCACAGCACTCTCTCCCCTTTACCCCCAGTACTAGGATTTGAATGCATGGCCTGGGCACTACTCCTTAGCTTATTCACTCAAGGCTAGTATTCCACCACTTCAGCCTCACCTCTACTTCAGGTTTTTTGCTAGTTAAATGGAGCTAAGAGTCTCATGGACTTTCCCGCCTGGACTCGCTTCAAACCTTGATCCCCAGATCTCAATACTCTGAGTACCTAGAATAACAGGCATGAGTCACTGGTGCCCAGCTCCAGAACACTTTCTAAATCCATGTAAATCCATGCCATAAAGACATACAGTATCAAGACATATACTGCCAATAGTGTGAAAACTCAAGCAAAAGATGACAAAAAGTTCACCTACATAAACTTTATGTAAAGAACTTCTGTTTAGGAGAATTCATTTTCTATTACTTCTCACTGTATTTGATCAAATTGAAGTTACTGCCATTAAATCTAGGAAATGAATTTAATGTTAAAATGGAACATTAACTCTAAAAATAGATGGCATGTCTAAAATGCAAAAGCACCAAAAAAAAGGAGAGGATACACAAGTAAAAAGATTTTTCCAGTTCCAGAAAATTGCTTCTGTAAAAACACAATATTCTATATAAGACAGTAGTAGTTCCTAGGAGAATAAGTAGCTCAGAATTGGATGCAAGTGTTCCCGCAGCGAACAATTCAGTCTTCTTGCAGATTCCAGATGCTCAGCATTCCTGACATCAGAGTGGAAAAATTTACTGGTAGTCTAGAGAAATTTAATATCGTCATTCTTGTCATATCCCTCATAGCTTCATTATTAGAACAAGTCTGGGGAAGCTATAACCCTATGTTAAATGATAAAAAAAGATGGCCTCTGTGTTCGATCATATTTGTTATTATAAGCAATCAAAATATTTAGAAATATTTAGGAAAAGCTTTGAGAAACATAAGCAATTATATATTTACTTTTTCCCCCCTTTAGCCTTGCTATTTGCATTCTGTATAGTATATATAGAAAGGCAATGGACCAAAACATTTTACTATAACCTAGGGCTAATAAACACTAAAGAACATATATCAACGCCCAGAACAACACTATTAAATTTTATTATATTAATAAAAATGGGATACACCAAGCTTTAAATTTTCCACTTTGTTAAAGGTAAAATAATCAGCCCTGCTTAGTGCCATTCATAACAGGCCTCATTTTTTCTCATTTAAAGCATATTTTATTTCCAAAAGTACCTATACGACTAAAACACTTTAATTCGACAGAAATGTTCTATTTTCCTACACCAACCTTCAAATCCAAATAACTTTTTAAAGCACTTGGCAGGCTGAGTTTTTAAATATACAAAACCATTTAAGTAATTATAATATTACCATTCGCTTAAAAACAGTAACAGGTAATTCACACAATTACCTTAAAGTCTATAAAAATTCAGAGTGAATTAATAGGGGGCAAGTGCATACACATGCACATCACATTCATTTTTAGACACTATCTCTAGGCTTTCAATAGGTTCCAATTTGTAATTTATCTCAAGAAACCAAGGAATGGCAAAGGGGACTATGGAGATAGAAAAGTGGTCGACTGTCGTAATGAATGGTGTGGCAGAGAGGCAGGCTTTTATCCTGAGATGTTACAGTAACCAGTGGAGATGAAGAGTGAAGAGTGTAACACCAGATATGTCTCCTCCTATTTTGCAATGGAAGGAACATTTTAAAATATCCAGCACAGGGCTGGGAAGGTGGCTCAGTGGTAGAGCACTAGCCTTGAGCTGAAGAGCTGAGGGACAGTGCCCAGGCCCAGAGTTCAGGCCCCACGACCGGACCCCCCCAAAAAAAATATCTAGCACATGACTGACCCGCAATAAGTAGGAGCTGCTGTCAATATTTTGCAGATCATCTCAGTTTCTTAAGAGATTTGAAGAGAAAGAAAATTCCCTAACACAGCTGAAAGGAGACAAGTGTTTTCTATGGCTTTATCTTCAAGCATTCACCTGCAATATCCCTAGTACAACTTGTTACACAATGATGGAAAGAGTTGACCTCCCTAAAAGAATTCATATCATTCAATATACAAAAACTTACTTTCAAAGAAAAAAAGATGTGGTAGGCTACAAAATTCCCAACTAAAGCTCTTCCATACATGGAGTTTATTAATAAATCATCAAAGCTATAAAATTATTTTATTTGCATTAGACATAACAAATTGATGGTTCCTACCTGAAAACCTCTTAGCCAAAGGCTTTCCTGACCTTTCAGTTCAAACCCTCAAGTATGCTAAACAGATGAAAATGACCTTGAACACCATTCATGGACATTAGAGGGAATTCTCCTCAGCCAAAAGACAGCAAGAGTACTGGGAAAGCCTGCTTAAATGAATATGTTGAAATGGTGTAAGGATATTTAAAGACCCAAATATAGCTGGGGCATTGGTGGCTTAGACCTATAATCCTAGCTGCTCAGGAGGCTGAGATCTGAGGATTATGGTTCAAGGTCAGCTTGGACCAGAAAGTCCCTAAGACTCTTATCTCCAATTAATTACCAAAAAGACTGAAGTGGAGCTGTGGACACACACACACACACACACACACACACACACACACACACACACGGAAACATTTATTTTCAGGTCAGTTATGTAGTGAAGAAATATTCTAGTCAGAGCAATGATCTAAAAGATTTCCATTTTAATAAAAGTAAAACCTAATAAAAGAGATGCGTACATAATGAAGCCAATCCTGAATAATCTCAACCAACCAGATTTCAAGACATCAGCCTAAGAGGCAGTTTCAAAAGCAAAAAAATCCTCTGCTAATATTTATGACAGTGATCTTTCCAAATCCCTAACTTGTCAAGAAGAAAGAAAGCGAAACACACATTTTACATATCTTTTCCTTTATCTTAAGACATGTTCATTTGAGTTTCCTGGAAAATCTTTCAGAAGTCTACAAAATATAAGTTAACTCTATCAAAAAGAGAGATTTAATATCTAACATGAGTTGAAAATTACTCTAAAACTTTTTTCCCCCCTTGGGGCTAAAGTCTCAGGAAGGCTAAGTACACCCTGAGCTATAACCAACTATTAGTCTTAACTTTCATCAAGAATTAATAGCTCCATAATAAAAGTTTAGAGTTTTCTTTTCTTTTCTTTTTGATGGTACTGGTACTTGAACTCAGGTCCTTATCCTAGCTAGGCTAATGTTTCTTGCCTGGACTGAAATCCACCTGTTTCAGGCTAGAATGTCAAGTGCATGCCACCAGGCCCCATTTCTTCCACTGAGATGGAGTCTCATGGGCTTCTCTGCCCAAGCTGGCCTACTATCATAATCCTCTCATAACTAGTATATTTGGGCACTGGGAGCTCAGCCTCTAATTATACCTTCTCAGAAGGCTGAGCTGTAAGGATTAAGGTTTGAAGTTAGACAGGCAGAAAACTCTGAGAGACTATCTCTAATTAACTGGAATAATGCCAGACTGGAGCCATGTTCCAAGTAATAGAGCACCATTTGTGAGCATAAAAGCTAAGTGAAGCCAGGCACTGGTGGCTCACGTCTATACTCCTAGCTACTCAGGAGGCTGAGATCTGAGGATTGCAGTTCAAAGCTAGCTGAGGCAGGAACATCCATGAGACTATCTCCAGTAAACCAACAGAAAACAAGAAGTGGCACTATGGCTCAAGTAGTAGAGCACTAACCTTGAGCTGAAGAAGCTGAGGGACAGAGCTCAGGCCCAGAGTTCAAGCCCCATGACCAACAAAAAAAAAGCTGAGAGCACAAGAGAGTTCAAACCCAGTACACACAAATAATAATAGCCAGTGCACAAAAAGGCTATATGCTCAGCATTAAGAATCTCTGCCTAGGGGCTGGGAAGGTGGCTCAGTGGTAGAGCGCTTGCCTTGCATGCTCGAGGCCCTGGGTTCGATTCCTCAGCACCACATAAGCACTGTGGCTCAAGTGGTAGAGCACTAGCCTTGAGCTGAAGAGCTGAGAGACAGAGCCCAGACCCACCCAGAGTTCAGGCCCCACGACCGGACCCAAAAAAAAAAAAAAAAAAAAGAATCTGCCTAGCAAGCACAGGCCCTAAGTTAAAAACTAGATATATATTCAAACTATATAGATTATATAGTTAAACCTTTATTTATTTATATATATATATATTTCAAATGAGTTCATACATATTTCAAATTAGATCAAATATATGTGATAATGTGTTATGTTTATATATATATATATGTATAAATAGTTTTATATAAATAGGAATCTGAAATGTACCATGACAATCTTTAATATAGTCACTCAAACCATCACAAATTCTTTCTAGGCTTGAACTGTAAGACCACACTAAAATTAAAAAAGAAAGAAAAATAAAAACCTGTACTACAACAGTAAAGACTATTATAGTACAAAACCTAGTGATGTGATTAATTTAGCATTATATATGTATAAGTATACATGAGAAATCATGCTATAAAAAATCGCCTCCCAATACAACTATTCTTATGTCCTAAGACCATCGAATTTATTTTAATTTCCTTTAGTGGGCATTTTTAGCCTAATGGCCTTTGTTATGGCATTTCTCCTAAACAAGCCACTTCAGGGACCAACAAGAAAAGAAACTTTGCAAATTCCTCTCGAGACTGGCAAGAAAGCAGATGACTCTTTGCTTCTTGAGGTGGAGGTTGCTGACCCTTGCCGCACAGCCCTGTGTGGGACGTGAGTGTGATCTGGCTGGGTAGGTGGCTGTACCCCTCACCCCTCACAGTTCAAGGAATTTCTGGGATAGATGGTAAGAATCTCCACTGAAAAATGGAAATTAACCTCAAAGCAATGTATACCTGCCTGTGTCCACTGAAAATTTAGCACAGTTGAAGAAAGAATGCTGAAATTGGCCGTATATCAGGACTTAACATAAGTCTTAAGAAATTTCTAATGAAATTATGTAAATTCTGCTAACTACCAAACAATTATGGCAGAAATCAATAACAAGAAATACACGTGGAAAAACTCTCAACTGGCAATGTTTTTCATTTTAAGTAATTGTGTTCCCCTATGATCAAATTTGCAACAATTAGGGTAAATGGGAATGAATAGGCATAATGTATGCATGTATGGAACTATTACAGTGAGCCCAATTATTACGTGTTAAGAATACATTAGTAAATAAATACTGGAGTGAGTTTTCTTTCTTTGTTTCTTTTTTTTTCTTTTTTTTTCTTTTTTTTTTTTTGTGGGTCGTGGGGCCTGAACTCTGGGCCTGGGTGCTGTCCCTCAGCTCTTCAGCTCAAAGCTAGCACTCTACCACTTGAGCCACAGCACCATTTCCAGCTTTTTTCTGCTTGTGTGGTGCTGAGGAATTGAACCCAGCAGCCTGAGTTAGTGATTTTTAAAAGCTACTCAGGAGGCTGAGATTTGAGGATCACAGTTAGAAGCTAACCCAGGCTGTGAGACTCATATCCAATTAACCACCAAAAAGCTGTAAGTGGAGCTGTGGCTCAGGTAGTAGATTGCTAGCCTTGAGCCAAAAACTCAGAGACAGCAACTATGCCCTAAATTTAAGCCCCAGGACAGGCACAAAAAAAAAGAAAAAAAAAGATTTGTAAAAAGTAAATAATCTTTTGTAGAAATCTGGTCCCTTGCTTACTACATAAGGCTATATTTACGAGGATGTGAGAACTATCTAGCTGCAGCCATTATTACTCCACTGGTCATCTGACTTACTGACTGTGGCTTCCTCACACCAGGCTCTATCTGCTAATAGAAACTGTGCTCCAAGAGAACAACTGGCCTAGATAGGCAAAGCTAGCTCTTTGGTCAAGCGTTTGTACTCAATGCTAAAAGCACCAAACTATCAGGCAATAAAAGTGCTACATAGTTTCTCAATTAAATTCTACTTGTTTTTGCTTATTGCCATTTGAGTGTGGAAAATTAACACTTCACACAATTGCAATCATATACAGCTAGATATCTTGGTGACTCATGCATGGATCAAAGACTGCATCAAAATAGTGATTAAAGTAGTAATGAAAACACAGTTCCCCAAGTGCCTATTCATGCACTGTGTTTTCTAATAAAGAACAGCTAGTGAGCGGCTACGTGCCTGGCAGTCCTTCTGCACTACAGAAAGGAACTATGAAAATTATAAATATGATCAAGTCATATCAGCAGAGTATACTTCGTTCTGGAAACAAAGAGAAGAAATGAGTTCAGACTTGCTTTTCTACAGTGAAATAAGCAAATCAATAAGAGGAAAAGATGATCTCATGAGCTTTCTAAAAAAAAAAAAAAACACGATAACAGTATTTTCCTGACACCAACAGTACAAATAAAGACTATCTTTCTTTTCATGGAGAATCTCAGAGATTCTCCATGTCTGTTATCTTCAATAACTTGAATCTATGGCTGTAAGGATAAGTGCATCCTGATTTTGAGCTGGAAATTAAGTTAATAAGGATTTCCTAATGATATGCACAACTTGAATGCAGGCCAAAAGCATTTTTTGTTCAAGACAAAACATATTATTATTAAAAGTAAAAAACTGGCACATAAAGAAGCTAATATACAGCTCAAACAGAATGCATAAACTGAAAGACAGACGAAGATGGTATGAACACTGCTGAAAGGATTTTAACATTGCATAGATTGTATCAACTAAAACTTAAGCTTATGTAATTTAACATTATATAAGTTAATTTTTTCAATTAAAGCCATCAAGTAACATCACATGCTACAGAAAATCTTTTGGAAAAGGAAGAATACAGCAAACTCCATTGTTGCCTTATTTCAAAATATTGTCTAGGCACCCTTAAAACTTCAGTCATAGCACCCTTAATGAAGCATTCACATGGAGGAGACACTCTCCACCAGCACCCACACCATGACTCTCTCAGCCTATTAGTTAGCATTTTTAGCAATCAAGTGTTATTAATAAACGTATGTATATAGTTAAACATAATGCTATTGCATACTTAAGACTACACAGTAGTAAAACATTATGTGTGTACGTGAATGTGGGTGAGAGAAAGAGGAGAATTCAGGGGCTAGGCACTGGCCTTCGCTTTTTTACCCAAGGCCTAGTGCTCTACCACTTGAGCCTCATTTCCACTCTCAGCTTTTTGGTGGCTAGCTGAAATAAGAGTCTCCTGTCTGAGCTAGCTTTAAACAATTCTCAGATCTCAGCCTCCAAAGTAGCTAGGATTACAGGAATGAGGCACCTGGCCTGAACATCACTTTATATGCACTGGGATACAAAAATACTCAATGTGACTCATTTTATTGTTTTATTCACTGTAATGTGGTGGTCTGGAACTTTATTCAAAGTATTTCTAAGGTGTGTGCATAAAATATCTGAATGACTTAAATTTCAAGCTTGACCTAACAGACACAAATAGGAACATAACTATTATTTAAAATGTAATAATTATTAAATATTTACAGAAATTGGCCATGTATCAGGCTTTAAAATAAATCTAAATAAAATTCCAATACCAGACACCGATGGCTCATGCCTGTAATCCTAGCTACTCAGGAGGCTGAGATCTAAGGATCATGGTTCAAAGTCTGCCCAAGAAGGAAAGTTCATGAGACTCTTATCTCCAATTAACCACCAGAAAACTGGAAGTGGCGCTGTGATAGAGTGCTTGCCTTGAGCTGAAGAGTGAGGGACAGCACCCAGGCCCAGAGTTCAAGCCCCACAACCCACCAAAAAAGAAAAAGAAAAGAGAAAATTCCAATGATTAAAATGACATAAATTAAGGTTTCTAATTTCAAAGCAATTAAATCAATAACAAAAAATATAAATGAAAAACCATCATCGGCATTTTTTTATGTTTTAAATAACCAATTAAGCCAGGTGCTGATGGTTCACACCCGTAATCCTAGCTCCTCAGGAGGCTGAGATCTGAGAAACATGGTTCAAAGCCAGCCCAACAGACTCTTATCTCCAATTAACCACTCAAAAACCAGAAGTAGTGCTCAAGTAGTAGAGTGCAAGCCTTGAGCACAAATAGGCTCAGAGACAGCACCCAGGCCCAGAGTTCAAGCCCCACAACTAACAAAAATAAAAATAAAAAAAATAATTATAGGGGCTGAGAAGGTGGCTCAGTGGTTAAAGCGCTTGCCTTGCATGCCTGAGGCCCTGGGTTCGATTCCTCAGCACCACATAAGCAAAAAGAAAAAAGCCGGAAGTGGCGCTGTGGCTCAAGTGGTAGAGCGCTAGCCTTGAGCTGAAGAGCTCAGGGACAGCGCCCAGGCCCAGAGTTCAGGCCCCACGACCGGACCCAAAAAAAAAAATAATAATTATAAAAGTAATGAAACTAAAAAACATTTTTATGTTATGGAATAAAACAAAACTAATAAAATATAGAGATAAGACAGGAATGGTAGCTCAAAAGCCTATAATCCTAGCTACTAGGAAGGCAGAAATTGGGAGACTGTGTTAGAGTTTCAAGGCCAACTTAGACATAAAAGCTCTCAAGACTCCACCCACCAATGATTGGGTATGGGGGGTGCAGGCCTTTACCAGCTGCAGGCCTGGGTAAAGTGGCATATGCCTGTCATCCCCAACAACACAAACACTATAGGAGAATCACAGCCCAAAGTAGCCAGGCATAAAGCATGACCCTATTTCAAAAAATAATAATAAACAAACAAACAAATAAATAATGCATAAAATGGACTGGAGATGTGGCTCAAGTGATGGAGTATCTGTCTACCAAGCATAAAACCCTGAATTCAATCCTCAGTGTGACCAAAAAATAATAATAATAAAGGGATAGTCTTAAATGCAAATATCGGGATAAAAGGAAGATTGAGCACTTACAAACCAAGTATTTCAAAGAATTAGAAGAAGTGGGCTGAGAATGTGGCTCAGTGGTAGAGTGTTTGCCTAGCATGTAGGAAGCCCTGGGTTCAATTCCTCAGTATCACATAAACAGAAAAGGCCAGAAGTGGTACTGTGGCTCAAATGACAGAGTGCTAGCACTGAGCAAAAGAAGCTCAGGGACAGTGCCAAGACCCTGAATTCAAGTCCCAGGCCTGGCAAAAAAATAATAATAATAATAATTAGAAATAGAATGATAAAAATAATGAGACAAAAACAAATATATAGTGAAGAAAATAAAGCTTAAAGTTTCACGTCTAAAAAGACTGAAAGGATTGACAAAATTGAGCAGAAAGTACAAAAACATTTGTATTTGGAACAAAAAAAATTTAAAAACTTACATTATTTCACAAGATATCTGAAATTTTTGATAAAATGGACTGAGACATGATACAAATCACCAAAACCGACCTCAGAAGAAATACAGAACAGAAAGGTAAAATATTCTTAAAATCTTTAAAATAAGTTATAAAAAATTAGTTATCATGGGCTGGGAAGGTGGCTCAGTGGTAGAGCGCTTGCCTTGCATGCTTGAGGCCCTGGGTTTGATTCCTCAGCACCACAGAAGCAAAAAGAAAAAAGCCGGAAGTGGCACTGTGGCTCAAGTGGTAGAGCACTAGTCTTGAGCTGAAGAGCTGAGGGACAGAGCCCAGGCCCAGAGTTCAGGCCCCATGACCAGACCCAAAAAAAAAAAATTAGTTATCACTAATTTTAGTTATTACTAATAATCACTAATATGTAATATGTAAATACACACAAAAGGGTAACAAATCACAACGAAATTTTTACCCCTAAAAATCAAGTTGGGGGCTGGCTCAGTGATAGAGTGCTTGCCTAGTATGCAAGAGGCCCTGGGTTCGATTCCTTAGTACAACATAAGCAACACATTCTCAGAAAAAGCCAGAAGTGGCACTGTGGCTCAAGTGGTAGAGCACTGGCCTTGAGCTGAAGAGCTGAGGGCAGAGCCCAGGCCCAGAGTTCAGGCCCCATGACAGACCAAAAAAAAAGTCAAACTGGCTTAACATTGAAAAATCAACATAATTTTCTACAAAGCAATCATCTGTTCATTAAAACGGATAAATAAAACTTGTGTGACAAAAATCGAAGGCTAATGTTTTTTAAATTGCAAACTAAGAATTTAAAAAAAATAATCTAATAATGAATACACAGGGCTTTCAGTTCTCAGCTCAATGGAAAAATCTGTACTTATAGGGGAAAATTTCATCAACTATCCCAAATCTGAGTTCCCATACCTGTTCCTACCACCGTGCCCCCTGCCCCCCACCCCCCACCCTGCCAAGTGTGAACTCATAAAATCAGTCATATAACTTGAGGGGCACTAGTGGCTAACTTGGTGAAACTTCTGCTCTGGCCCCCAAGGTC
This sequence comes from Dipodomys ordii, assembly GCF_000151885.1. Classification (NCBI taxonomy): domain Eukaryota; kingdom Metazoa; phylum Chordata; class Mammalia; order Rodentia; family Heteromyidae; genus Dipodomys; species Dipodomys ordii. The sequence continues at coordinate 3,162,602 of NW_012267240.1, read as the reverse complement.
AGCACCTTGGGTCTATCTCCAAAAAGGGCTGATAATATTACCATGGCAACCAATGACAGGAAGGGTGTGAGACTACAGTGACACTGCTCATTTATAGGCAGGCTCAAATGTAATGTCACTCTTGACTCTGCCTTGATGATCATCCTTAAAAGATTCACCAAGAGACAGAAAGAAACAGGAAAACACCACACACACACACAGTGAAGGTGTCTCTTTCCATGAGATTGTCAACACTGCCAATACAAAGCACCAATCTTCATGCTGAGAATTCTCAGAACCACTCAAGAGAGCCTGGGGACTGCCCAGAGAGTGGATGAAATGTGGACAGCCACCAGGGGCATGGTCATGACATCAAAGATGACATCAACAGCAATATAGTGTAATGTTCAGCTAATTACAAGGGAAGATATTTTACTAAAGGGTCATCTGAAAACCAAGACTAGTGGAAAGGACAAAAGATGCAGGAAAGGTAACCAAAACAAGTAGGGACTACAATAGACAGGGGAAAAAAAGATAACCATGACAAAGAGAGATTGAAATCCTCCCTTTGAAATCTGGAATGACAAGCAAAAAATTGCTCATTCTCACCACTGATAACACTATTAAGATACTTCCAGATGCTAGCACAGTTGTGTTCACAGAAGTGAACAGGCTAGTCATCATAAACGATGGCACAAACTGGGTAACTGTGTGACTTAGGAGCTAGAGGCAGGAGGATTGCAAATTTAAGGCCAGTCCCAAGAAATGAGACCTTATATCCAAAATTAAAAAAAACACACACCAGAGCCGGGCACCAGTGACTCACGCCTGTAATCCTAGCTACTCAGGAGGCTGAGATCTGAGGATCAGAGTTTCATGCCAGCCAGGGCAAGAAAGTCTGTGAGACTCTTATCTCTAATTAGCCACCAGAAAACTGGAAGTGGAGCTGTGGCTCAAAGTGGTAGAGCACTAGCCATGAGCAAAAAAGCTTATGGACAATACCCAGGCCCTGAGTTCAAGCCCCATGACCAAAAATAAATAAATAAAACATGCCGGGTACTGGTGGATTATTTCTGAAATCCTAGCCACTCAGGAGGCTGAGTTCTGAGAATCTTGGTTGGAAGCCAGCCTGGGCAGGGAAGTAAGCACCAAAAAGCCAGAAGTGTAGCTGTGGTTCAAGTGCCAGCCTTGAGCAAAATAGGTAAGCAACAGTGGCCAGCACTCAAGACAGTTCAAGCCCCAGGGCTGGTTCTCACACACACCAGGGCTGGTTCACACACACACACACACACACACACACACACACACACACACACACACACACGAGAATAACTTCATGATCACAGGTTAAAAAATATTTGAATGATTAAATACAGTAACGGCTAATTTTTAAGGAAAATGTTACTCAATGTCATTGAAACTAATAACTTCTGGGCATGGAAGTGAAGGATGACAGCACAGAGAGTGAGAAGACAAACCACAAAAGAAAACAGAATGGCTGGTGGTACTTAGGGGAAATCTAATTAAAGATGAGCTGCTATTGAAAATAAATTTAATTTGGGTTTAGTGAGAATGCAATTATGTAGTGGCTTAGTCATAATTCCTTAGTGCTGTATATGTTGAACTTATTGTTAGCCAACCAGTGGAAAACAATTTTGAGGATTTCTACAGTACCCCACTCTGCTGACTAAGCTGGCTTCCCCATCCAGCACACAGGTCTAGGGTCCATGCCTTTATATGACATATTCCATAGCCCCAAGGTCCAGAAGGCTGGGGGTAGCTTCAACTACACCAAGTCAAGAGGCTGTTGATAAAACTTCAACCAACCACCAAGGCTGTAAAGTTGACATGCTGAGCAATCTATTCTTATTTAGATCTAGTCAAAATGGGAATTCCCATCTGTCAGGAGCATATTTAATAACACACCAGTCATTTTTTTCTTTGTATTGAGGATCATACAAAGTAAAATCTATTAGAATTTCTGTGAAAACTTGAGTATTGACTGCATTTAAACCATCAATAGTTTTTAAAAATGTAAGAACATTTGGCTTGCTTTGAAAAAAGGAATATTAAAAAAAAAAAAAAAAAGGGTAGCCCTGCACCGGTGGCTCACGCCTGTAATCCTAGCTACTCAGGAGGCTGAGAACTGAGGATCACAGTTCAAAGCCAGCCCAGGCAGGAAAATGCTGGCCACTGTTGCTTACCTATCTCTTATCTCCAATAAAACCACTAGAAAACCGGAAGTGGCGCTGTGGCTCAAGCGGTAGAGCGCGCTCGCCTTGCACTAAACAGCACAGGGACAGCACTCAAGCCCAGAGTTCAAGCCCCACAACCGACAAAAAAAAAAGGGGGCAATTGTAGCTAGGCACAGGTGGTTCACATCTATAATCCTAGCTACTCAGAAAGCTGAGATCTGAGGATCAAGCCAGCAGGGCATGAGACCTAAAGTAGGGAATGAGGGTTACGAGTCCATGAGGCTCTTAACCTCTAATTAACCAACTAGCCCAGGAGTGAAACTATAGCTCAAGTGGTACAGCACCAGCCTTAAGTGAAAAGCCTAACAGACAATGTCCTGGCCCTGAGCTCAACCCTCAGTACCACCCCCCACCACACACACATACACGCACTGCACATGAATCGGACATTAAACAGTAGAGAAACACTAGGTCTATACTTAATAGGCTTGAGTAAAATTGTAAGTCAGTATGGGCTACATAGCAAGACCCCGCATCTCTTCACCCTCCTCTTCCCCCACTCTCGTCCCCCCAACAAAACAATACTAGTTACTCAGGAAGTTTAGATCTGAGGATCAAAATTCAAAGCCAGCCCAGGCAAGAAAGTCTATGAGAGTCTTATCTCCAATTAACTATCCAAAAAAGCTGGAAGTGGAGCCATGGTTCAAGTGGTAGAGCGCTAGCCTTGAGCAAAAAAGCCCAGATACAGCCCAGGTCCTGAGTCCAAGTCCCATGACCAGCGCCAAAAATTAATTAATTAAATAAATAAATTTTAAAAAATAAAAAAGAAGAGTAGAAGACAACAAAAACATATAGAAGAGAAAGTATTACAAAGATTTGTCCAGCAGTTAATTAATAAAGATTGTAAATGCACAGAGACATACACACACATATACACACATATACACTTTTTTCTATTTATAATTCATTATTGTTGTGCTAAAGAAAAATTCACTTTCGGCCTACAAAAATACATATAGCTTAATTCTATTTGTAAGGATTAACAAGAAGCAAAAAAATAAAAAAAGTCACACTGCCTGGGGATGCTATAACAAATCATCAAACGTGAACAGTGTTAACTAGGAATCTCTTCTTCCTGGTCCACCCCGGAGAAGAAGGTGCTAGAAGGGGTGGCTTTCAGGCTGTTCTATTTCTTAACCTAGGTGGTAGCCCCAGAGATATTTTGTTATAAGCATTTTTAAAACTATACTTATAAAAGTTTTACTTTCATTTCTGCACAGATATTATATTTCCCATTATATGTTTGTACAAATCATACTTAATGAAATTATAAAACTAAAACTAACATAGGTATAATGCAGGAAATGAATGATTCGATGGGATTTTTTTTAATATACTACTCCTAAGAAATACAAGGAACAAGATCAGCTCTCTAAAGTTATGTACCATGAATAAACGATTTTGATGCTGAAGCCATGTTCAAGATGGGTGGCTCAGACCTGCAATCCTAGCTGTTCAAAAGGCTGAAATCTAAGGGTCATGGTTCAAAGCCAGCCTAAGCAGGAAAGCCCAAGGGCTTCTTATCTCCCAGTTAATCACCAAAAAGCCAGAAGGGGAGTGCTAGAACAAGTGGTAGAATGCCAGCCCTGAGCAAAAAAGCAAAGGGACAACACCCAATTCCTGAGCCCCCCCCACACACACACATACACACCATAAAATAGGAGAAACATAAATAGGAAGAACATAGTTCAGGCCTGCCCAGGAATACATTTGAAATTCTATCCAAAAAGAACTGAAGAAACAAATAGTGTTTGGATTGTTGAAGTAGCAGGGCATCTGTCTACCAAATCTGTCTACTCAAATGCCAATAAGGAGGGAGGAAAAGCAAAGGAAGTATAAGCAAGACAAATTCACATAGAAGTCAACCCTATAACATGCCTAGTACTCCCCAAATCCTCAAAATTGTTAAAAATCATCAAAGTCAAAGGAAGTCTGCAATACTGTATCAGCCAACAGCAGCCTAGTAAGAATGACTACTGATTGTCATATGGTAACCTGAATGTGAACCTAGACATTAAGGAAAAACTAAGAACTCTGAATCAAGCATAGATCATAGTTAATATCAAGGTATCAACATTCATTCACTAATCAAAAGCAATTTACCACACTAATATAAACTAATATAAAATGTTACTACTAAATTAGGTGTGAGCCATGTTGGAACTCTGTGCACACAATTTTGGGGATTTCTCTGTAATGCTAAAGTTGTTTAAAAAATTCTACTAAAATGTTTTGAGTTGAGAATGGTAGTAAACACCTGAAATCCCAGCACTCGGGAGGCAAAGGCAGGAGGCTCACAAATTTGAGGCCAGCCTGGTATACTTAGTAAAACTCTCTTTCAAGAAAGGCAAAACGGAACCAGAAAAAGAAATTTTTAGGATAAAATCAACAGATGATGAGAGCTAAGAGAGAAAATCAGAGCACACAGGACACTGATATGGAGGTGGCTGCGCAAACTTACATGGAAAGAATAGACCTCTGAACACGTGATTCTCTCACCACTAACGCTTCATATGGGAAATTAAAATTATGTAAGATTCAATTATTCCATTATTGCCTCACCTCACATTTAAATTACAATTTTGGATTAAAATTCCAAATGTGTATAAATAAATTTTCATGATTATTAGAAGAAATCTTTGAGATGATCTCTAGCGTCTTAGGATTGGAAAGGCCTGCTTACACAATAGAAAATAAACCAATAACCAAAGATTGATTTCATTATAAAAAAAGTTTCCAACTATGTGTGCCAGTGGCTCACATTGCAATCCTAGTTACTCAAGAAGCTGAGATCTGAGGACCGTGGTTCAAAGCCAACCCAGAGAGGAAAGGCCATGAGACTCTTATCTCCAATTAACTACCAAAAAATGGAGCTGTGGCTCAGGTGGTAGAGCACTAGCCTTGAGCAGAAGAAGCTCATTGACAGCAGCCAGGTTCTGAATTCAAGAAAACAAAAAAAAAGTTTCAAACTATACAAAAGAAATGGGCTGAGCACCAATAGCCTACACTTGCAATTCTAGCTACTCAGGAGGCTAAGAATCCTAGGATCGCAGTTCAGAGCCAGCCCTGGGAGACAAAAATTTGAAAGACTCATCTCCAATTAACTAAAAAGCCAGAAGTGGAGTTGTGGTCCAAAAGGACAAACAACTGACTAGAAGAAATGAAGTTCAACCTATAAAGCCTAAAGAATTGAGGGGCTGGGAAGGTGGCTCAGTGGTAGAGCGCTTGCCTTGCATACATGAGGCCCTGGATTCAATTCCCCAGCACCACATAAGCAAAAAGAAAAAAAAAAGCCGGAAGTGGCGCTGTGGCTCAAGTGGTAGAGCACTAGACTTGAGATGAAGAGCTGAGGGACAGCGCCCAGGCCCAGAGTTCAGGCCTCACGACCAGACCCCCCCAAAAAAAAAACTTAAAGAATTGATATTAAAAACATAAATGAAGAAATTCTGCAAATAAGTTAGAGCATGATACACCAGGATATTTATTTATTTATTTTGGAAATCTCCCTAGAAGATGCATCGCTTGTTATAGACAAAGAACAATCCACAGCATAGACTAATTCTGTGATTAGAGACTCAAATACGTGTGTGTGTGTGTGTGTGTGTGTGTGTGTGTGTGTGTGTGTGTGTCTGGGGGTTCATTCACATAGGCTAAGCAGGCTTCTCGGCCTATGCAAGTGTATATCAGAAAACTTGAGAAGGAGATGGAGCAAACTAAGTAAAAAAGTGAGACTGGAATAAAAGGGAATTTTCCCATGTTAGATCTTTGTCATAATTTTTTTTTCCTTAGTGAAATAAGCAGAAAGGAAGTGAAAAGGAAGAACTAAACACTTTACATTGAAACCATTTTCCCGCATGATTAGGTCACTTTTCTTCCCTTATGTGGGTCTCTGGCCATCAGTGATACTCTAAACATAATTCTCCCAGAGTCCTGGTGATCAAATAATATAAACCAGATTGCCAGGCAACACTGCTGACATATGGTAAAAATGACCCCAAGACTGCTCAACCGGCCTGGACAAGGAGATCCTAGGAGGGGACTATAAATATCGACCTTAGAACAGACCTGACTCAAACCATGCTGAGACAAAAGGTCAAAAATGTCACAGAGCTAGGTGTCAACGACTTGGCACTTTAGATTTGCATGAAGCAAAACCTCCATGTGTGAAAAAGCTCTTTGTAAATCCTACACAGGCCAGGCTGGTTTCTATGACTGACACACAAACTGCTGCATAAACTATCAATACTCCACTTCATCGTCCTCTGAATTATAGGTAAGCAATAGTATTTTACATTCAATTAAACTAACAAGGTGGGAGGGGAGGGATAATAAGTATCAGCCTTACTATAAAACAACTGCAGTATATTTCGATTTCAAAGTTTACCTATATTTTCTCAAACCATTATGGAAGATGAACTCTTTGCTCTTTTCATGTAATAGAACATATGTGGGATTGTCTAAAAGCTAAAAAACAAGAAACAAAATATTGTCCAAAGGACTTAGATTCCAAGTTCAAGTCTTGAGAGGGATATGTGTATATGTAATTTAATAATAATTTCTTCCTGACAAAACTAATTCTCAGTATAAACTTCAGTGTTAAAAAATGTCATCCCTTGGGGCTGGGAAGGTGGCTCAGTGGTAGAGCACTTGCCTTGCATGCATGAGGCCCTGGGTTCGATTCCTCAGCACCACATGAGCAGAAAAAAAAGCCAGAAGTGGCACTGTGGCTCAAGTGGTAGAGCACTGGCCTTGAGCTGAAGAGCTGAGAGACAGTGTCCAGGCCCAGAGTTCAGGCCCCATGGCCAACAACAACAACAAAAAAGATAAAAATGTCCTCCCTAGTTCAGTACTGAATCTCACACCTGTAATCCTGGCTATTCAGGAGGCTGACATCTGAAGAAAGATAAATCAGTCTCTTATCCATAATCAACCAGCTAAAGCTGGAAGTGAAGATATCACTCAAGTGGTAGAGCACCAGCCTTGAGTGAAAAAGCCAAGCAAGAATGGGAGGCTGATTTCCAGCCCTATTATGGGCATGTGTGCACGCACACACACACACATACACACACATTCTTGATGGGACAAAACTTGCCAAACTATAAGTTTAGATATGTTTGAAAAGAGCAAAGAATGACATCTGCAAATGATGTTAATGAAAGTTGCAAACTCAACATAATCCAATGTGAAATTATGACTGTCATTCAGCTGTTTTTCAAAATATGTACCAGTGAATGAAATGGTCCAGGCTGAGACCATTTTCTGAGCTGGGCAGAAGCAAAGTCTGGATGGCCAGCATAACTTTTTACCAGGAGGGGTCTTAAAAATGCATAACATGGGGCTGGGAGGTGGCTCAGTGGTAGAGCACTTGCCTTGCATGCATGAAGCTCTGGATTCGATTCCTCAGCACCACATAAGCAAAAAGAAAAAAGCCGGAAGTGGCGCTGTGGCTCAAGTGGTAGAGCGCTAGCCTTGAGCTGAAGAGCTGAGGGACAGCGCCCAGACCCAGAGTTCAGGCCCCACGACTGGACCCCCCCCCAAAAAAAAGAGGCGGAAAAATGCATAGCATGCACCAGATGCTAGAGGCTCACATCTGTAATCCTAGCTTCTCAGGAGGCTGAGATATCAGGATAGTGAGTCAAAGCCAGCCCCTGCAGGAAAGTCCATGAGAGGCTTACCTCCAATTAACTACTCAGAAAAGCTGGAAGTGGTGCTGTGGCTAATCTGATAAAGTGCTAGCCTTAAGAAAAAGAATCTCAGGGATCGCACCCAGGCCCTGAGTTCAAGCCCCAGGAGCAGCACAAAAGAAAACATACAAACAAACCAAAAAAGCTCCTGCAGGAAAGTCCATGAGAGTCTTACCTCCAATTAACTACTCAGAAAAGCTGGAAGTGGTGCTGTGGCTCAAGTTGTAGAGTGCTAGCCTTGAGCTGAAGAACTCAGGGACAGCACCCAGGCCCAGAGTTCAAGCCCCACAACCAACAAAAACAAAACAAAACATAGCATGGCCAACAATGCTACTCGTAATTCTTTTCTTTTCTTTTGGTGCTAAGGATTGAAGCCAGTGCCTCATCAAGCTAAGCATACGGTCCACCACTGAATTAGGTCCCCCAACATATTCCCCATATCCTTAATAGTTCTTAGAAAACCCAGGAATAACACTTTTCAACAGTGCTGCTTCTAAGAAACCCGAGAAGTGCTTCATGGAGCTGTCTAGTATCCCCACTGCACCCCATGACTCTGGTCAGAAAAGGCCCGTTTTACATACATGCAATGGGGGAGGGGGACTTGTTCTTAGAATTATTTATCGCAGGTATCCCTTAAATCCTACAACTGATCTGAAATGCATGTTTTAAGGTGGGTTTGTTTTTGTTTTTTTTTTTTAGTCTTGACTGAATCTGGATTTTACATTTAGGGACAGGGAGACAGAAAATAAAGGGAATGGAATAGGGAGGGTGTTTTCATCCTTAAAGTAAAAAAGACAAGAAGTCTGAAGTAAGGGTGGCCAGAGGTGGGGCCTTGTCTGTTGTTAAACCTGAGTGAAGAGCATTCTGGGTAGATATTTGCCAGCCTTTTCCATACATGTAAAATATCTGATTTTTCCAAATGAAATGCATAGGATAATGCCAAAAAGCAAGACAACTAGATGCACGCTAGAGAAAGCTAACAACAAGAAGAGTTGATTTTACACAGCAAAACCAAAGCAGAAGCTGTTTGCCCCCCACATACAGCAAAGCTGCCCCGCTGCGATTGAGAAGACTGGAGAGAGAGGGGAGGGCAACTGGGGTTCACATACCTGTGTCACCAGCAGAGCCTGTGGACAGGGCTGGCATGATGCAGGCTGCTGGGGAGGAGAGGCCCTCCACTCTCCTAACTCAGAAAGCCGCAGGGAGCTCAAGTTCAATGGGCTACTGCCACGCGGCCGATCAACATATGTGTGGCATAAGTTGTTTCTAGAAAGAAAAGAATAAATACATATATATATATACACACACACACACACCATATTTTAAAATATCATTAAACTGCAACAAGTAACCAATTCACATATTTTATTCCAACACACTACTGAGAGATCATAATTCTGCAGTTTTCTTCCACAGACAACGGTGCAGACGCGCACAGCGAGAGTCTGTGATTCTGATGTGTGATTTCTAATTGAAAACATGAAATCTCCCCATGTACGTAACAAGGCTTCCTTAAAGATTTTTTTTTCACATTTGGTGTGGGGGCTGCTGATCCGACACATGGAGAGCTTTAAGTAAGTCAACCCTGATCTAAAATTCCTTCCCTCTGTTATCATAATTCTAGGTGTATTTCCAAATGTATCAACAGAGACCAGATGAATTTTCAGCACTCGTTCTGACATGACCATTGCAGAGATCTCGAACTGAAAACTACAAACAATATTTTTTAGAGAAATTTCACTAAAAATTATGATATGGATTTACAGAAGCACAAGTAATCTACACCAGGCCTTACGGTCAAGCTAATAAGCAGATTCTTTTACTAAAATCTAAGCTTTGCTGTAGCTTAGAAAATAATAATATTTTTTCCATAAGCTTCCTTGCTAATGTTTATCCCAAAATAAGAGTAAAGGCAGTACAGCATAACAGCTACGTGAAAGAGCTCAATGTTGGTGTAAATGCTAATCCTGCTAACTCTGTGATCTTGGACAACTTATTCTGTCTTATTAAGTCTGAAATTCCTTAAAAGCAAATGGAGAGAGTGATTTAAAATGGCAAAAATTAAAATATGCTAAGACATACAACGCAGTGTCTTGCAAACTATAAACAAACATTAAGGCTACACTTTTGTAATTCAGGTATGATTATAAAATTGAAATAAGAAATAAAGTAGAAAGATTAAAATTTACATTGGCCTAACACCTAAAAGGAGACCATATGGTTTACATTTAGACCACTGTTGTCTAATAATGGAAAATACCCTCCATTTACATTTCTGTAAAAATTACAACTGTACACTGTTTCAGTTCACTTCTAACACATTTCCCCAGCTCTTCATTCAAGAAATCCAGTCACTTAAAAATATATTCTAATATGTATCACCGACACAAGAAAACCAACATTATAAACACTTGTTCAATTCCAAAAGCCTTTAAATTGCTGATTCATAATATAGAATAAATAAAAATGGATGGGAAAGAATCCATTAAAGACTTCTAGGTTAGCTAATTAGCCTTTTAGCTATCAAAGTGAAAGTCTATATAGAAAACTCATCATCAAATATACTTTCTATCTGTTGTGATGTCTTAAAGCCTGACAGAGTAAAAAAAAAACAAATCCATACAGAAAGAAGGGCTAATTAAAAATATGAAGGCTGTTATTTTAAATGCCAAGTGAAAATACTAACAGCCGAACTAAAATTTTTAAACAAGAGAAAAAGGCAAAGCCAGGTTTCAATGCTCAGCTTAGGAGTTTTGCTTTGTTTTCCTGCTAAACTAAAAGGCAACTTTGCATTGGTTTCATAAATTATTCTAATCAGGATTAGTATTTGCCTACTTAAAATAGTCTTCATATAAAGCAAAGGTCAAAATGAAGTAGCTCATAAAAAAAGAAAGTAAAAAACATAATTTAAAGACTACTGATAGAAACAAAGGGATAACCTTAAAATTCATGAAGTGCCTGCATATACGTACATTTATCATGCTTACGGCAATATATGTGTTATGTGAATACATATTTTGTCTATGAACTCATGTAACTTAAGCTCTTCATTCCATGAGAAAAGTTACAATTGGGATGGTATATAGATCACCCCTCAATGCATAGAAATAAATATATATTCTACATTTATGTATACCATGCAATCTGCCACTTTCTTGATAGCTAAAGGATTTACAAAATTTCATTTTCATAAGGCTCATAGATCACATGAGTCAAAATGTATATAGCAAACAAAATGAAAATCAGATATGATTTGGCACATTCTCCTTTCATTAATACTAAGGAAAATCTTATATCTCACAGTGGATCATCCTTTAGAGCCCATGCTGCCACATATGAATGGAATTTCTCATTTTTTAATTACATAATGGACATTCAATGTTTATATTCACTACAGTATATTGTCTTCTAAGTTCACATACTACAAAGTGATTATCTTCTCAAAACAGACAGATTTTCAAAGATGATTTCATAGAATCCTAACCAGGAAAATACCTAACATTTGTGGAATGAAGTAGCGCCACTGGGTTTGACTTTTAAAATTGAGTTAAATTTTTGTGTAATAATGTTATTTTCTTTGGCTAAATTTATTGAAAATGCTTTGGAATTTGTCAGAACCCAGCCATAATTATTACTGACTGTTGTATGGAATCAATTTACTACAACACAAAAATACCAGCTGTGACAGTATGTCCTGAAAGGGATTACTGGCTATTCTTAAATTGAAGTTCAATCCATCTTTCCATAAAAAAGAGAAAGGCCTGAATGCCAGGAACATAACAGTAGTATCAAATGCACCCAAAGCATTTACAATACCCAGTAGAAATGATTGCAACCCTCCTTTAAAAAGGCTTATTTTTGAAATTTCATTATTCCAGTTGTACCTTGCTTCTATATATCACACCATATCGGGTTCTTCTGGCATTGATCACGTGGAAAACAGTGAAATCTGTGTAGGTCTATGAGCTTACAATGTTCAATTTCTGCCCTCCCTGGCTAGCCCAGAATGCTCCTGTGGCACTCATGACATCTAGTGGTCAATTCCAGGAGTGCAAGTATTTGGACCAAGAAGAGTTTTGAGTTGGAGCAAAGCAGAAAATGACCTAATTCCACCCAATGACATTATCTGAAAAAATATTTATTATTGTGAAAATGCACACAGGTGATACAGATAAACAAAAAAGGACGTTTTCAGGCATATTTCCCTTCTATTGGGGTATGTGTTCAAGAATAGGAAAACTGCCGGGCACCAATGGCTTGTGCCTATAACCCTAGCTACTCAAGGGGGTATCTGAGGATCATGGTTTGCAGCCAACCCAGGGAAGATCAATCTGAGAGACTCAACTCTAATTAGCCAGCAAAAATCCATTAGGAAAGCTGTGGCTCAAGTGGTAGAGCAACCAGCCAAGCAAGAGCACCAGACCCTGAGTTCAAATCCCAATACCGACACATACATACATATACATATACCTGCATACATACACAAATTAAATTACCCAAGACTGAACCACAAGAAAGCTATAAACTTGACTTAAAATGCTCATCGGCCTGATTAAGGCAGTTCCCAACTGAAAGAATTCTTTAGAGTCTCCAGTTATTTTTTAAGAATGTAAACCAATTTGGAGACCACAGATGTTAAGAACTGCTATTCTATGGTAAGGCGTGGCCAACATTTGCTGGAAAAGATCAGACAGTAAAGACCCCAGGCTGTGCACACTGAGACCTGTGTCTCGACATAAATAACACGTGCACGGCTATGACTGCGCTTCTCTATCGCTTCCTTTCCACAAGGCCAGGTGTGCTGGCTACTGTTCTACATGCTCACACCCTTCCTGCTAGTGACTTACACTTCTAAAAGTAGCAGGCTTTCCAGTAATATTTTATTGGTTAATATTTAAATATTCAAAGAAAGTGAAATGTCTTTCACTGAGCTTTTCTGCTCAAGGCTAGCACTCCATTCCTGGCTTTTTTTTTTTTTTTGGGTGCTTAATTGGAGATAAGAGGCTTACAGACTTTCCTGCCCAGGTGGTTCCAACCATGATCCTTAGAGCTCAGCCTCCTGAGTAGCTAGGGTTACAGGTGTAAGCCACAGATGCCCAACATGTCTAATTTTGAGGCAGAAAAACATATTCAAAATAATATGGAATTTGTGTGTGCACGCACACATGTGCGCACGCATGCACACGTGACAGTCCTAGGGCTTGAACCCAGGGCCTGGGTGCTGTCCCTGAGATTCTTTTTGCTCAAGGCTAGTGTTCTACAAATGAGCCACCGCTCCGCTTCTGGCTTTTTTTGAGTAGTTTATTAACGATAACAGTCTCACCCGGCGCCAGTGGCTCACGCCTGTAATCCTAGCTACTGAGGAGGCTGAGATCTGAGGATCACCGTTCAAAGCCAGCTCAGGAACGGAAGTCTGTGAAACTCTTATCTCCAATAAACCACAAGAAAACCAGAAGTGGCGCTGTGGCTCAAACAGTAGAGTGCTCGCCTTGACTGAAGAGTGCAGGAATAGCGCCCAAGCCCAGAGTTCAAGCCCCACAACTGACCAAAAAAAAAAAAAAGAGAGAGAGAGAGAGAGATAACGGTCTCATGGTCTTTCCTGCCTGGGCTGGCTTTGAACAGTGATCCTCAGATCTTAAGCCTCCAGAGTAGCTAGCTTTACAGGCGTGAGCCACCAGCTCCTGGCTTGAATAAAGATATTTTAAAGACAGTTTATATCACAATGTTTGCCTATTCCAAGAAGTGAATCTACTTCAGTTGCTTCTCTGAGACTCATTATGGGGCTGCATCCCAATAAGGTGTGATTAGGTGAAAATATCCAAAATAAATATGCATCAAATGCCCCTAAGCCATCAAACACTTCAAACACTACAAGGTGGTAAGGCTGTCATCAGCCATGGTTTCATCACTTACTGGAAGCCACAGCCCCTGGCCACTACCCCAGTCATTATCCCAAGCCACCATGCCCAGCCACCAACCTGGGCCACCACCCAGCACTGTATATATGAGAATCCACAGTATCCTGTATCATCGTGGTGCAGGAAAACACAAAACTCTGAGGTACTGATTCCACGCACTATGTATCAATCATCCTAAGTCCAAAAAAGAAACCACAAAGAGAACCTTCGTGAAGTCAGGAGTGCCTGAAGACACAGGCACTTTCAAAATACAGTTACTACTGACCAAGTGCTAAGATATTATAAGAAAAATATGCTTTATGCAGCAAAAACTCCTCCCCCCAAAATTCTAGCTTTTTTTCTACACAAAAAAGGAACGTTATGACAAATTAAAATGGTCCAGTTTTACACACTCAGCCAATGCAATCACGATGTAACATGAACCCAAACCAACTCCTCCCTTCTGCAGGTGGAAAGGAAATATGAAAGCAACAGATGACAGGAGCCCCACCGGAAACCCAGTAAACCTTTAAAGATGGAGAGGAGACACTGGGCTATAATGCTCAGGCAAGGAGCACTCTAGCTGTAATAGGGAAGTGAGCCAGGAGCCCTAGTCCACTGCAGGACAATGCAGGGACTCGGGGCTCTGGGTGGGAAGACACTGACAGCCACACTCAGTCAGCTCACACTCACAGCTCCCTCTCTGAAAGCCAAGGGTGATGATGAATTCACTTACAGGCAATAGTGTCATTCCTGACTGCAGACACCATCGACCTACAATTAGTGTACACTACGACCCCACTTCTTCCTCCTACCCCGCCCCTCCCTCCCTCACTGCCTCCCCCTCCCTTTCACCCTCCTCCCTCCCCCTCCACCTCCCCTCCCCTCTTCCCCACAGCACACTTCTCCCAACTATGATCTTTCTTGGAATCATCTATTATCAAATGTCTTGGACGCTGGGCACCTGTGGCTCACATCCATAGTCCTAGCTACTCAGGGGGCTGAGCTCGGAGGATCATGGGGCTGAGATCTGAGGATCATGGTTTGAAGCCAGTCTGGTCAGGAAAGTCTGTGAAGACTCTTATTTCTAATTAACCACCAGAAAACCGGAAGTGGTGCTACGGCTCCAAGTGGTTGAACACTAGACTTGAGTGAAAAAGCTCAGGGACAGCAGAGCACTCAAGTCCTGAGTTCAAGCCCTACAACCAACAAAAATAAATAAATAACTGCCTTGGATATATCTTTAAGATTATACCATTTAACCATCAGTGGGCTACTATTTTTTTCACTTTTCAGCTCTTGCCTCTCATTCTTGGGAACAGGGAAAAACAGATGGGGAAGGTGGTGGTTCAGAGGTCCTAGCTGGCACCAGTGGCTCATACTTACAATCCCAGCTACTCAGGAGGCTGAAATATGAGGATCACAGTTCAAAGCCAGCCCAGGCAGGAAAGACCAGGATACTCTAATCTCTAATAAACTACTCAGAAAAAAGCCAGAAGTGGTGCTGTGGCTCAAGTGGTAGAGTGCTTGCCTTGAGCTCAAAGAGGCTCAGGCACATGCTAGCACCCAGGCCCTGAGTTCAAGCTCCAGGACTGACAAAAAAAAAGAGGTTCTTAATGGGACAGGCAACTAGATCATTGGGAACACCACCCTTAAAAGAAACTACTGATGGCCTCTTGTTCTTTTGAGATAAGATCTTGCCACACAGCCCAAGCTGAGCTCAAATTTGCAATCCTCCTGTCCTGGCCTCCCAAATCCTGAGATTACAGGTGGCTCTAATGGTCTCTTACTGTGAGTTACTTTCCATGAGAGAAGTTGTTCTAAAGCAAGACTCTACTGTGGTTAACCTCTTCTCTATCCATTGTTTTTCTTCTCTTTCCCTCAATATATTCTGATTCAGCTAAAGAGGCACTGACCAGAGGCTGAACAGATGGGCTGCCTTTTCCGGGACTTTCTATCTCCAGCGTTATAAGCTTTATGAACCTTCATACTATAGAAAGTACCCAGCCTCACGTACTTCATCATACCACCACAAAAGGGACTAATACAGGCCCTATTTAGATGTGGCCAACTCCAAACATCCAAACATTCTCTTTCCCTTTCCAATAAGAGTTTATCTTCAAGGGAGACAATACAGCCTAGTAACAAAAAGCACAGATCTTGAAATCAGACAGCCAAGGATCCTAACTCAGCTCTGCCTCACAAGCTACACAATCTTGAAGGAAAGGAAGTTAAATGGAATGACCCAAGTAACCTAGCTGCTAACTATACAATAGCCAACATCAGGTGGCAGCATCTTTAATACTTTTCAACGCCATTTTCTTTTTTTTT
>NW_012267240.1:3138123-3144351 GCF_000151885.1 Dipodomys ordii | reverse complement strand
TAAACAACTGGTTTTTCCCCATCTCCTCCACAAGTTATACTGACATCAAATATAGTGAAAGCAGGGGTTATACTGTGGGGGAGGGACATACAAAGCAACATTCAACGCCATTTTCTTCACTCCATTTCTCACCTCCTCTAACCTACTTTTCATGATCTGTAATGAAATGAATATCTGCTGTAAAATTTGATTCTACCATTAACTATGCACGATCTATAAGACATAAGACCTTGGGGGAAAAAACATAAAATAAGATGTATTTCAGAATCAACCCTGATACAACTTTCCCAGACAACAGGTCACAAACTCAACATTTCACTTAATCCTAATTATTCTATTTTGTAAACCCTAAAGCACTAGGGGGGAAAAAACTCAGGAAATAGCACCAAGGTCCTGAGTTCAAGCCCCAGGACTTATTTAGTTATTGCAATGGTTAGAATAAACACACAAAATGTCCAAGTATCAGCTTTTCCTTTCCTTCAAACTTTCCCTTAACATCTTTGCCTCTGGGTATCCTACTTCTTTGCAAATTGTCTAACTGTTCACATCATACCTACATACTCCAGGTTGTTCCTCAGCTCCCTTACTTTACACCTTCTCTGACAGATCCAAAATGTCCTGTGGGTTCAGAAAGCAGTAACCTTGACCTTCAGTCCTTTGCTTGCCAGTGTTTAAATCTGGAAGACACGTATTATTTCATAAAACCAAGTACACCCACATTCACTGCAGCCTTAGACACAATAGACAAGGAAACTAAATGTTCATGACAAATGAACAGATAAACAGTACATACATACAATGGAATATGATTCAACCTTCAAAAATAACTAAGCCAGGTGGCCAACGGTGGCTCATGCCTATAACCCTAGCAACTCAGGAAGCTGAGATCTGAGAATCACTGTTCACAGCCTGGGAAGGAAAGTCCATGAGACTTTTATCTCTACTTAACCACCAAAAAGTTGGAAATAGTGTTTTAGCCCAAGTGATAGAGTTCTAGCCTTGGAGGTGGGGCGGGGGTGGGGGAGGGGAATAGCTCAGAGATAGCACTCAGGCCCTGAGTTTAATCCCCAAGATGGGCACAACAAGAGGGGAGGAAGACCCTGGGATAGACATCAACCTTTCCCAAACTATCTAATATTCCAGACACAGCACCTCTACCAGCAAATTCCCTGAGGTGGAACAGAACACTCACTAACATGTAATAGCCACACAGCAGAAGCACAAATTAGCATTCATCCTTGGGCTGCTTGTTATTGAAGCAAGCTTAGCCCATATGACTAATAGATTGCCACTGAGAAAATACTGCAAATTCTTTTATTATCAAAAATCAGTTGCTCTAAATATTTACATTGGTTTTTCTTGGGGACTAATTAGTATTGTGTTAATTCAACAAAACAGCTCCCAAAAAAATGTAGCTTACTACAAGCAGCTGCAAAGAGTCTAAATAATTATAAACATAATTCTATGTTCCAACTAATTTAACAAGAATGAGGTAAAACGTCTAGTTTTATTGGCTTCCTGGGTTCTATTTCAGAACTATGAAAAGTTAAGCATTCCAAAACTTGATTCTTGTTTGTACAATATTATGTCAAAATACCAAAATGAACTGTATTTTCAAATGAAGAACAGCACTAAAAAGTTAAAGCAAATATAATTTTGTTGATGCATATTTGAAGCTATCAAAAATACAGTCCTATAATCCTAGCTACTCAGGAAGCTGAGATCCTGAGGATCATGGTTCAAAGCCAGCCCAGGCAGAACAGTCTGTGAGACTCTTATCGCTCATTACCACTCAAAACTGTGGCTCAAAGTGGTAGAGTGCTAGCCTTAACAAGCACTCAGGGACAGCACCCAGGCCCCATGACTGACAAAAAGAAAAAAAACAAAAACAAAAATATAGTAATAAACCAGGTCTCACACTTGTAATCCTACTTAGGAATCTGAGACCTGGAGGATTATGGTTCAAAGCAAGTCCAGGCAAAAAAAAAAAAGTCCTCAAGACTCCATCTCCAAAATAATCAGCAAAAGCCAGACTGAAGGCCTGGCTCAAGTGGTAGAGCGCTAGCTGTGAGCAAGAAATCCAAACAAGAGCATGAGCCCCTGAACTCTAGCCCTCTTCAGATGCACACATAAAAAAAGAAAACATGCAATCCCAAAGCACTATTCATGGAAAATAGAGAAGTTTCTACAGCATTAACATCAGTTTATATCTTCATACTCAGAGAAAACCCTCACTTCCCTGTGTATGAGCCATGTCCACATTTCCTGTCTTCAAGTAAATTTGTCTCTCTTTAATGATTTCCAACACTAAGAACAGAACAGAACAGAACATCCCTTCCAATGATTCAAAATTGTAATGGCACACTATGGAGACAAAAGCTGCCTGCCAATCTAAAAGAGAATCTATTCAGTACTAACCCTTCATGGGCTAAATAGGGGAACCAAACTTTAAGAGCACTGCATTTTCATATATATTTTAACCTCATTTTCTTCAATAACCTCAATATTTAAAGTTCATACATAGGCTGGGCACTGTGGCTTACACAAATAACTTGCTACTCAAGAGGCTGAGATCTAAGGATCGAGGTTCGATGCCAGCCCAGGCAGACAAATCCAAGAGACTCTTATTTCTAGTTAATTAGTCAAAAGCCAGAAGTAGAGGTGTGGTTCAAATTGGTAAAATGCTAGCTTTGATTGAAATAGAAAAGGGAGTTCGAGCCCCAGTACAGCACAAAAAGAGGGAAAAAAAGGAAGGGAGGGGGGAGGGGGGAAGGAAGGAAGGCAGGAGAGAAGGTCATATTCATTAGTAGAGTAAACTGACACTATTTTGCAAAGGTTTTATTTGAATGCCATAGCTGTGAACAAGCATCCTTTGAATAAGAAGGAAAAAGACAGTTAACTTTTCCAAAGCCTCAGGTGAAGACAGAACAAAAATTCCATTGCTATGGAAAGTAACATGCAAGTCTTTATCCAAAAGCTTTTGGAACATGCTTGTAACAAAGCAATAGTTCACAGAAGAGACGCCTCCCGTGACTCATACACGAGCACTCTCTCTGATGGCACCGTCTGCTAAGGAGAAACCAGCACTACGATAGACTTCGTGTCAAGAAGACTGAAGGCCACAGCAGATCCTGACTAAGAAACCAAAGTGGGGACTCAAATAGAGAAGCGTGTAAGGACTCTGCAAAGCCAGCTGAAGCCGGCTGTCTTCAGGACATGGCCACACAAGGAACGGGAGCCACACAAAGACTCAGAGCAGGAATCTGAGCACAAGGACGCCACTGACACGGGCCCCATTTTACCAAGCACCATCATGGGAGTCTCCCGGGCCTCCTTGCATAAGTCTCCACACAAACCGGGCCACTTCCTGTTTCTTCATGTGCCTCCACATTTCATGCACTTCACCACTTGAGGCATGTCTCCACTTCTGGCTTTTTAGTCGTTAATTGGAAGTAAGGGTCTCAGGGACTTTCCTGCCTGAGCTGGCGTCAAACCTCAATCCTCAGATCTCAGCCTCTTGAATAGCTAGGATTACAGGTGTGAGCCACCATCACCCCATTTGTTCTTTAACCAGTGCCCTGCTGGGTAAAAGTTTGGGAAGATCAGCATCCACAGCTATGGCCCATAGCATTTCAGGTTCCCTTCCCTAGTAAGGGGTTCCTCTGTGGCTCATCCACTGCACACCTGACTATCATAATCGGTTGGTGCACACCTGCTTGCCACACAGCTTTCAGTCATCTGGGCTCTGGTATGATTAAAGGCCCCTGTTCTTCTCTCTCCCCAGCTATGGGCCTCTGCCATCGCCAGAACAATATTCCCTTCAATCTTCATGCAGACTGCACTTTTTTTTTCCTAATCAAAAAAACATTTTCTAAGGTTTTTTTTTCAGTTTTGATTTAAAGCTTGATATCATTTGTTACATATATGTATTTCCCAAAAGTCTCAAAAGAGTTGAGGGAGGGAACTATTCCATAATCATAAATTCATAATAGTAAAAACAAGCCTATTAGGTTCTCTTAACAGAACCTTTTCCTAGACCCCCAAATCCTGACTCTCCTGATACTCTCTCATTCATGTGATGTCCTTATTTTGAAGAGATGCTCGTTAAAGGACGACCTGATATCTGAAATGTACTCAAAACACTTCAGCAGGAGAGGGGAGTTGGGAAATAGAAGACAGACAGACAGACAGACAGAGAGTGCACAAGAAGCATGGGTAGGGATTTCTGTTAGGAATATGGTTATGATTCTACTATTCTTCCTATATTTCTGTCTTAACCTATAATAAGCCTCTTTGTAGTACTGGTCTTAAAGCACTAGGTTTGAACTCAAAGCCTCGTAAGCAGGTTCTTTACTGCTTAAACCATGTTCCTAGCCCATTTTTCTTGAAGTTTTGCTTTGGGGTTTTGTTCTTTGTTGTTGCTGTTTTGCCATCCTGGGGCTTGCATTCAGGGCCTGGGTACTGTCCCTGAGTTTCTTTTGCTACCACTTGTGCCACAGCATCACTTCTGACTTTTTCTGTTTCTGTGGCACTAAGTAATCAAACTTAGGGCTTCATGCATGCTAGGCAAGCACTCTACCACTAAGCCACTTTCCCAGCCCTTGAATTTTTTTTTTATTAAATAGGATCTCATAATTTTTGGTTGGGATGGCCTAAGCCAGGATTCGATTTACACCTCGCATATATCTGAGATTGCAGACTTGTACCATGTTGACCAGCTTACTGATTGAGATGGAGGACTCACCAACTTTCTGCTCAGTCTGGTCTCAAACAGTGATCCTCCAAATCTCTGCTTTCCAAGCACAGACTGTAATAACTTCCAGTCTCCCCTACCTCAGCACTGTCTCATCTCCCAAGACCTCTACTTGGCAGTGATTCTCACCCCAGATCCCCACCTCCAGCACAACCTGCACACAGCTCCATCACCATCTTTCTCAGAGAGTTACAATCACATGACTACTGTAAATCAAACTAGCAGGTAGCTCACCAGTACTTTCATGATGAAGTTTTTTTGTTTGCTTGCTTGCTTTTTGTAGATGTGTGCCAATCTTGGGGCTTGAACTCAGGACCTGAGTATTGTCCCTTAGGTTTTTTGTTCAAGGATGGCTCTCTACAATCTGAGTTGCAACTCTACTTCCAGTTTTTTGGTGGTTAATTGGAGATGAGTCTCTCAGACTTTCCTGTCGTGGCTGGCTTTAAAGCATAATCCTCTAACATCTCAGCCTCTTGAGTAGCTAGGATTACAGGTGTGCGCCACTAGCACCTGGCTCATGATAAAGTTTAACTCCTTAAAGTGACGGTTACTCCCTAAATGTTCTGATTTCTTTCTCACAATGACACCCTCTCCCAAACCCTCAAGTGCTCTGGATGTGTTGAGCTGCTACACCTGTGAATGTTTGTTCACTCTAGCTCCTGTACCTGCTTCAAAGTATATGTGTAGCTGCTTGTATAGATGCTAAATGCTGGACAGCATAAGCAAGAAAGGCCACTGAGGCAGGAACAAATGAATGCATCAAAACACAAATACTACTATCCAGCAATTCCTTTCCACACCAGCAGAGGGAGCTCTAATTATATTTACAAAAAGGAAACTGACAACCACCTCAACAGCAGCAATTTTTTTTAACAAGCTTCAGAGGAGGCATAAGAAGTTCTAAAAGTGTATTTCTTATAAATAAGGAATCCAGTTTAACTCTACCATTCATGTACCATCATTTTAATGTGTGTACATTAAAAGAAGTTGCTGAATGTTTTTAAAATCCAATGAACTTTAACCCCTCTGAATCTCACCTTCATAAGACAAAAAAGTCCAATGTACATTTAATTTGAACAAACACCTCTTTAATTAAGAACTGGATATTGTACCAAAATTTTAAATGCTGGCACCAATGGCTCATGTCTGTAATCCTAGCTATTTGTGATGCTGAGATCCGTGGATCAAGGTTCGAAGCCACGTGGGCAGGAAAAGTCTATAAAACTCTGTAATTAACTATCAGAAAGCTGAACAAAGAGATGAGATGTGGCTCAAATAGTAGAGCACAAGCCTTGAGCAAAAAAACTAAGGCCCAGAGGGCTGGGAAGGTGGCTCAGTGGTAGAGCGCTTGCCTTGCATGCCTGAGACCCTGGGTTCTATTCCTCAGCACCACATAAGCAAAAAGAAAAAAGCCAGAAGTGGCGCTGTGGCTCAAGTGGTAGAGTGCTAGCCTTGAGCTGAAGAGCTGAGGGACA
>NW_012267240.1:3135695-3137450 GCF_000151885.1 Dipodomys ordii | reverse complement strand
GAAAAAATTATATTAAGTGAAGTAAACCATGCCCAAAGAAACATAGGTCCCATGGTTTCCCTTAGTTGCAATAACTAGTACATGTGTAGGACAAGTAGAAAAGGTCAAAAGCTATGTTCATATGACCATATAAGATGATGTTAAGCGAAATGAACCCCAAGATAGGGACACAAGTGATTCTTGCTTGCTTGCTATTGTTTCTAACGTATTTATAATGTACCATGTGATTTTTTGTTTCGTGTATGTTCCTCCCCCACGGTATAACCCCTTTTCACTGTATTTGATGTTGTGGCCCTGCATCTTGTATACACACTTCTCTAATTTGGGGAGGGGAAGGGAAATAACAAAATGCTTAAATAGGGATACAGGTTGACTCATTGTAACAATGAGATGTGTAAGAGGCTATGTTGAAAATGAACTTTATAACTTGGGTGGCAGGAGGGGGGGTGTAAGTTGTGGAGATGGGAGGGAAGTAACAGAAAAACAAAAGAGGAGGCAACAATGCTCCATAGGAAATGTACTCATTACCTTGCTCATGTAACTGTAACCCCTCTGTACAGTATTTTTGCAATAAAAAACGTACCAAAAAAAAAAAAAAAAGATTCCAGAGGGACAAAAAGCACAGAGGTGAAGCCAGTGGTCTGAGCTGATTTTTTCAACGTGCTCACAGCTTTGTAAGGAGAACAAAGTGCACCACAGGAGGGCAGAGAAGTTGAACAGGATGCAGGCTCTTATTTTAAAATAAATATAGTAAAACCATGTATTTGAGGAGCTAATTATATTTTTCCAATATATGAAAATGAAAATATAATGCTTAAAATAAAAACTTTTCATTAGAGCACTTGAAAAATAAGCCTGCATATCCACTGACATCTAAAAAAGACTATATAAACAATGAATCATAAATTCTGTATTTGTAAATACAGGAAATGTGTCAGCTACTTTTTCTACTTTCTATTAATTACCTAATTTAATTACCTAAAAAGAACTCACTTATTTCTGTAAGTGGAAATGTATTCCGTTGTAATCCCTGGCTCTTGATAAATGAGTATATTATCTGTATCTTGTGATTAGTTAATGATCTGAAGCAGCTATTCAAATTTTCCTTACACCTACAGATAATTATAAATGTTTATTTCCTTCAATCACTGACAAGATAAATTAAGAACATAAAAAAGTATTTGGTATCTAACCAAATTATATCTTTCTTCGAAGAGGTTATTTTCTAAGATATTTCAACTGACTGATTTTTAACACCCATTTCCAGTTAGAGAAAGTAGTAGTTTTTTCAAGTATACATATTTACAAAATATGCTATAAAGGTATTCTTTACAATTTGCTGAGATCTTTGCCAAAGCAAATTCGTTCTCTTAAGCCAGTCCAATAAAGTAGCTAGATGGGCTCCTTCCAAATTTACTTATCTTTATCCTTCAGTTAAGATAAACTTTTCTTTTTAATTGGTAACAGGCCTGGGTTACTGTCTCTTAGCTTTTTCATTCAAGGATGGCCACTCTACTACTTGAGCCACAGTTCCACTTCGGGCTTTGTGGTGATTAATAGGAGTTAAGAGTCTCAAACTCAAAGCAGTTTGTCTGCTTTGGCTGACTGGCTTTGAACCTTGATCCTCAGATCTCAGCCTCCTGAGTCAGTAGGATTACAGGTGTGAGTCACCAGGTGCTCTTATCCACTTATCTCAGTAGTTCCCTGTCCAGAATGCTTAAGCAAGTCAGAAGTCAGTGGTGAGATGATAGACGT
>NW_012267240.1:3126475-3135645 GCF_000151885.1 Dipodomys ordii | reverse complement strand
CCCCCCCCCAAAAAAAATTAATTAATTAAAAAAACTAAGGGGCAGAATTGACCTTATAAGATAACCAAGCCAGGCAGTGGTGGCTCACACCTGTAATCCTAGCTACTGGGGAGGCTGAGATCTGAGGATCATGGTTCAAAGCCAGCCCAGGCAGGAAAGACCATGAGAGTCTTTATCTCCAATAAACCACCAGAAAACAAGAAGTGGCGCTGTGGCTCAAGTGGTAGTAGAACGCTTGCCTTGAGCTGAAGCTCCCAGGCCCAGAGTTCAAGCCCCCATGACCAACAAAAACAATAATAATAAGATAAACAAGCGTGTAACAAGGAGTCAATACACTAAATATAACAGGAGAATGTTCTCTTTTTTTGTCAGTGGTGGGGCTTGAACTCAGGACCTGGGCACTGCCCCTGAGCTCTTCTGCTCAAGACTAGCACTCTACCACTTTGAGCCACAGCACCACTTCCAGTTTTCTGGTGGTTAATTGGAAATAGGCATCTCACAAACTTTCCTGCCCAAACTGGCTTTGAACCATGATCCCCAGATCTCAGCCTCTTGAGTAGCTAGGATTACAGATAGAGCCATGGGTGCCCACCAGAGAAAGCTCATTTTTAACGTCAGTATTCTGACTGCAGAACGATGATTTTGTTCACAAAACAGAGAAGGAATTCAAGTGCAGCTTCTCTGACATGGATAAACCTGCCCTGACACATAAGGTCCCTTATACTTTCCCACCTCATTATTCAAATAGGTGTGATTTATTTCACTTTTGGCCTTCAGGCCTGTTTTCCTGAACTATTTTTAGCTTTGGTTTTACAGCTTCAGAAAAAGGCCTAACAATAAAGTGACCACATTTTAGACAAAGCAACAGATCTCAAGTTCATTCACAGTTCCAACACCATTTCATTCTGTGACTACAAATACTGCTGATAACTAGAAGGCTTCAGAGATATCAATCCTATTTACTAAACAAGAGATGGTTTAGTCTGACTCACTCCTGTGTGAGTTACATCTTTAACTGCAGTGTGATTGCCTTGATTAGCAAAACCTGATAATGCCTACAAGATATGTTTTATCTTCTCCAACACCACTAAAAGACACTTCTGAAATCATTCATTTCCCAAATTAGTCAAGCATTGCTTTTCTTGTTTTTCTCTTCAGTAGTGGGGATTTGATTCCGGACCTTGACCTTGTGGTCTACTATTTGAACTCCACTCCACCCTTTGTGCCTCAATTATTTCCAAAGTGGGGTCTTGTTTTATGTCCAGGCCAGCCTGGGCTGACATGCAGAAACCCTTAAAGTCACTAACGATGCACTACACTTCCCAGCCATTGGCCAGTATGGATTCTGGAGAATTTTTTTTTTTTGCCAGATCTACGTTCAAGTTGTGACTCCCTTTCCCCATCTCCACTTCCCAAGTAGCTCAGATTACAGCTGTGAGCCACCGGGCACCCAGCATTAGCCAAGATTTCTAAAATAAATAAATAAATACAACTAAAACTCATAGCAGTACAAGTTTTGAAAATCTTGCTAAACCAACGTGTTTTATGGCTCACAGGCTGCAGTTCTCAACCTAATCCCTAAAGTGCTATGAAAAACAAAAACAGATGAAAAAAGGGACCTAAAGCATGCAGAAACTGTGACGCATTCTGTTGAGAAAGAGATTAGTACTGGCCTCCCAAGCTGCAAATGTGTCCAACAAAACAGACCTGAATTATCCTGAGTCTCCAAATTAATCCTATCTTTATTCATACTAATAACTCCAAGAATTACTATGCCTTAAATAGTAAATAAAGACAGTGTGGACATGATTACTTTTAAACCTCCCCAACAGGATTATCCTAAGTACAATTAAAATGTAACCCACAGATAGAAAGAATCCCAGAACTGATTTATCTCCAAGTGCAATTGGGTAGATTACACTTCACTGAGCAATTATGTTAGCTCCACTTCTGACAGCCTCACGGACAGGAACCACAGGGTAAAACCTGTCATCCTTCTCATGCACGGTTAAGTGCTGGCTGGAAATCAAGGTGGCCTGCCTAGACAGACAGACAGACAGACAGACAGACACACACACACACACACACACACACACACACACACACACACACGCGCGCGCGCCTAACAATGGCCTCAGGCAAGCAGCTGAATTTACGCAATGAAATGAAGGGAAAAAACAACTGAGGCCTTTCAAGTCACTGCTATGTATTATGGCTATGAAAATGATTATATAATGGCAGGAAAGAAGGATTCCAATGGGAAGCTGTAAACCAATAAGAAACATGAAGCTAGCCAACTTTCAATGTTTGCTCTGTGTGTGTGTGTGTGTGTGTGTGTATGCGCGTGTGTGTGTGTGTATGCGCGCGCGTGTGCGCGTGTGCTGGTCCTAGAGCTTGAACTCAGAGCCTGGGAGCTATCTTGGAGCTTCTCTATGTTAAAAACTACCACTTGAGCCACAGCTCTATTTCCAGGCCTTTTTGGTAGTTCATTAGAGATAGAGTCTCATGGACTTTCTTGCCCAGGCTGACTTCAAACCTTGATCCTCAGATATCAGCCTCCTGAGGAGGTAGGATTACAGGCATGAGCCACTAGTGCCTGGCTTTTATTATATATACTCTTTAATATAGTTCAAAGGGACTTGGAAAAAATATATAAAGGATAGGAATTCACCTTTACAGCTTTATTACTGATTTTTTTTCATCAAGTCTAACTAACACAAACCCAATCATAGAGTTCAATGAAATCTAGTTCCAAGAATACTCACATCTATGTGGGTTGAACAACCAAGGAAATTTTAGTAGTCATTAGTAGTCTCCCAAAATGTTTATAGAGGAGCAAAGAGAGAGGAAGAGAGGGAAGAGAAAATAAATATGGCTCTCACTTCTTTTAGGACTAGTGAACTCTCATTCATATGGAGTTCATGAAATACTGTCCCTGAAAACACTGCTCTCAGTGGAGCTTCACGTGGTCCAGTGGTCCAGTTCTCTCACTCTCACAGGTCAACAGCAAACCTTACAGAAGGACATTTGAGATTATGGAGCAAATGGAGTTGAGAGCAGGGCATGTCTCGGTAAAGATGACATGGAGACAGTGATAGCTGGAGGGATAAGAGGAAGCAAGCAAGGGCCTCATATTTAAAATATACTTAGAGCTCAAAAACAAATCTTCAAAGAAACAACAGCCCCATTAATAAGTGGCCTGAAGACCTAAAGAGAGACTCCTCTGAAGAAGAAATAAGAATGGCCAATAGACACATGAAGAAATTTGAACATCTCTGGCTATAAAAGAAATACAAATCAAAACAACACTGAGATTCCACCTCATCCCAGTTAAAATGGCCATTATCAAGAAAACAAATAATAACAGATGCTGGTGGGGATGTGAAAAAAGGGAATGCTACTATACTGTTGGTGGGAATATAAACTGGTTCAACCCCTCTGGAAAGAAGTCAAAAGACTCCACATAGGGCTCCCCTATGACCCAGCAATTCTGCTTTTGGGCATTTACCCAAATGACCACAAACATGACCATACTAAAGCTACCAGCACAACCATGTTCACTGCAACATTATTTACCATAGCTAAGATATGGAACCAACCCAGATGTCCCTCAGTAGATGAATGGATCAAATAAATGTGGTATACATACACAATGGAATTCTATGCTCCCACCAGAAAGAATGACATTAGCCTATTCATATGGAAATGGAAAGACTTGGAAAAAAAATATATTAAGGGAAGCAAGCCAGACCCAAAGAAACACAAGCTACATGGTTTCCCTCATTTGTAATAATTAGAATATGTCCTTGATATTCTTAGCAGAAGATCACAACAGTCCAATAGCTGGGTACATGTTGTTAGGATCCATCCCTGCCATACCAGGGGACCACACAGAGGCAGGCATGTACAGGAGAAGGGTTATTATAAGGTTTATTAAAGGGGTCATATCTTCACCCAGGGAAAGGGAGCAATATGGCATCTGCCCCCATCAGGTGGTAGCTCTAGGGCTAGTAGCAAGGTCTGTGCACAGGTAGGTCTGGGCAGAGAGAGGGAGTGGCCAGCTATATGGTGGTAACTCCAGGACAGGGAGGAGCTCAGGTCTGGGTGGAGCTGAGGACCTGAGGTGGGAAAAATACTAACACATATGACCACATTTATACAATGATGATTAGCAATATTAACTCCAAGAAATGGAAATGAGGTTTTTATAACATACTGTTTGCAGTTCTTTTTTTTTCTTTGGTTTATGCCCTATTGTCAGTGTTTTTGGGTTTTTTTTCTGTACCCTCTGTCTTGTATGGGAAGGGAAGGGGAATCACAAAAATGGGGGGACAAACAGTGAATCAATGCAACAGTGATACTCACTAGACACTGTGTTGGAATTGAACTTGATAACTTGCAGGGGAGAGAAGTTGGGGAGGAAACATGAGAGAAAATGAGGGCGGGGGTGACACTGCTCAAAAACAAATATACTCACTACCTTACTTATGTAACTGTAACCCTCTGTACATCACCTTTACAATAAATAAAATAAAAAAGAGGAAGCAGGGAAGGGCTGAGACAGGGAACTGAAGAGAAATCATAAGACAGCCATAAGACAGACCTTTGCAGATATTGTAGCTAAGCCATTAAGCTCAAAGCTCCTGACTATAATCCTAGCTACCCAAGAGGTTGAGATTTGAGGATCACAGTTCAAAGCCTCAATGGGTCTCAAGGACTAAATTATCACTGTATTTCACACATTTATATCAGCATGTAGGTGCTCCTCCATTCGACTCTAAATTCCTTCAGAATCAAGATAATAATTACTTTCCACCATGCCTGGTACAGAGATCTCACTACATGTATGCTGAATGAATAAGTAAACAAAAGACACATTTGACCTAAGACTAGTGACCTAAGACTAGCCAGGTAACCTGCTACAGTCACGATTAGAAGAATTCAGAGCAGCTAGGTGCGGGTGGCTCAGGCATGTTGTAATCCTAGCTACTCAGGAGGCTGAGATCTGAGGATCTAGCTTTGAAGCCAGTCTAGGCAAGAAAATCCATGAGATTTTCATCTCCAATTAGACACCAAAAAGCTGGAAATGGTATGTGCTAGCCTGGAGCAAAAGAAGCTAAGGGGCAATACCTAAGCCCTGAGTTTAAGCCCCAGTACCAATAAACACACACACACACACACAAGACCTCAGAGAGAAGTCACCCTGACCCACACAAAGGACAAAGGTAGCTTCAGAAATCACATAAATTTCAAAAGGTTCAGCAGTTCCTTAGAAGGGGATTAAAGGGATTGTACTTAAATCAAATTTATCCCTCCCAAATTACTAGTAGCAGATTAAAAACTATGTGCTAGTATGATACACTGTCAGACACTTAGCTTACCTTGAGTTGAGATCCTGAATTTCATCTCTAGCACCAAAGGGGGGTAAAACAAAAAACAAACAAACAAAAACCCTAAGTGATAGCAGGGGAGTCTTCACAGTGTCAAAAGCAACAGGGTCAGCCTAGTGTTTTATATCATGGTACACACCGGAAATAATTTCACTTATCTGGGAAGCCTTGAGTGAGAAAGTCAAAGGAGAACATGAGGCCCTGAGTTCAAGCCCCAAACTGTCACAAAAAAATAAAAAGTCACCTCCTGTACCTACCCAAGAAAGGAATGTACCAGATACAAACCAACTACATTTTTCTTGTATTCTATGATCATGTTTTAACAACCTGAAATAGTTGCATGTGTTGTACAAAGAAGATATTACATATAGATGCTGCATAAAATCCTAAGGAAAATCTTACAATATTTTCACAGAAGTGAAATGTTAACTATGTCACACTGGACCCTGTGCTTACACTGGCTACTAATCATGATTCATTGCATTCATTAACTGACATATTGAACTGAAACCCTTTGTATAAGAAAATAAAGTTAATTAAAAATCCTTCCATAATCAAAGATTTTAAGATGATATCATATTTCCTATTCATTAATATGTTTTGTGAAAAAGCAGACTTTAAATTTAATCAAATTACATATCGATATATCGTCAGTTAATGTTTTTCTTCAGACATATATTCTGAGTAATAATAATTCTTTTATATTCTATAAAGCAGCATTTTTAATTTTGTCTACTAAGGTGAACTTTTTGCTTTCAATTAATGAATTGTAAATATAAAGTAATAGATACTGTCAGAATTCTTATAATATTTTCAAGTCGTTAAGGTGTTCAATCATACCATTTTCCTTAAAAACATCTTTCAACTTAATGACAAGTTTCTGTCTACAAATTGACAAAGACTCATTCACAAGAATAGGGCTGGGAAGGTGGCTCAGTGGTAGAGTGCTTGCCTTGCATGTTTGAGGCCCTGGGTTCGATTCCTCAGCACCTCATAAGCAGGAAAAAAAAAGCCAGAAGTGGCGCTGTAGTTCAAGTGGTAGAGCACTAGCCTTGAGCTGAAGAGCTGAGGGACAGCACCCAGGCCAAGTTTTCAGGCCCCACAACCAGACCCCCCCCAAAAAAATTATATATACACACACACACACACACACACACACACACACACACACACACACAAACACACACATTCTAAGCCAGGTGCTGGTGGCTCATAATCCTAATTTGTAATTCTAACTACTCAGGAGGCTTAGTTCTGAGGATGGTGGTTCCAAGCCAGCCCAGGCAGGAAAGTCTGTGAGACTCTTACCTCCAATAAACTACTCAGAAAAGGCTAAAAGTGGCACTGTGGCTAAGTGGTAGAGCATTACCCTTGAGCCAAAGAAGCTCAGGGACAGCACCCAGTCCCTGAGTTCAAGTCCCAAGACCAGCACCAAAAAAAAAAAAAAAAGCATATAAATTCTGACTCTTGAACAATACTTTTTTTGGTCTAAAACCATTCAAAACTATGAGACAATGTAGACTAGTAGGCTGAGCCCAGTTCTTAGTATAAAGTTGAGACAAAGAAAAAAAAAGTGGCAAGAGCTTGAATGACCCTTTAAGGGCTAAGATGTTGTCAGATTCACTACTTTTATAACCATTGCAGATCATATTTTAGTAGTAAAACTATCATAACACACTTGATTTATATTTCTACAGGGTCATATTTACTTCAAAGAATTATTTACCACAATATTCAAAACTCAGGAGACACCTTGTACTTGCAAATAAGTTTCTACCAAGCATTTGTCTTCAAGGATTCTAGTGAATGTTATTAGTAGATCTTAGTTGCTGATTTCTGTTGATTCATCTGAAATGAAACTTACTGTGATTTAATTTGTGTCCTAGATAAGAGTTATCTCAATGTAATCTTACTTGTCATCAATATGTCTGCCAAAAATATTCTTTTAAAAGTAAAGAATTTAAAAAATTGCATTCTCCACTAGTTCTGAACACAATATTCAAAGTTCCTTGAGAGATAGGCATGTAACCAATTGTGGATTCCAGTGCACCTGGGTCTTAATCACCAATTGTGGATGGATAAGTGTTTTCATTCCTATAATACTACCTACAAAGGAGGCTGAACTCTGGAGGATCTGGGTTCAAAGCCAGCCTGGGAAAAAAGTTCAATAGATTCCATCTCCAGAATAACCAGCAAAAAGCCTAGCTGGAAATGTAGCTCAAGTGGTAGAATGCCAGAGAAGAAAGTAAGCCAGGCTGAGGTAGGGAGAAAACAACTGTTAGGAGGCAAAGGAACTGGGTATGGAAGGACTCACCTTTAAACCCAGCACTCAGGAGGTAGAACAGAAGGATCAAAAATTCAAGTCCACATCCAGTACTGGTAGCTCACACCTACTCAAGAGGCTGAGATCTAAGGATATCAGGTCAAATCCAGCCCAGGCAAGAAAAGTATCCATTAGACTCTTATCTCCATAACCAACAAAAAGCCAGATGGAGAGCTGTGGCTCAAAGAGTAGAGCACTAGCCTTGAGAAGAAGAAAAAAAAATTCAAGAACAGTGCCTACACCCTGAGTTCAAGCCCTAGGATAGGAAAAAGAAAAAGTTCAAGGCCAATCTAAGTTATACAGTAAGACCTGTCTCAAAACAAAAAGAGCTGAGATGGTAAAAAGAGCAGTTACCTAGCATGAGGCCCTGGGTTTAATCTCCAGCACCAAGAGGAGGAGAATGATTTAAAAAAAAAAAAAAAGGAGGAGGAGGAGAAATAGTAAGCAGAGCAGTTGGTCAGCTTGACAGAGCTGAGAAGACCAAAACTAGAATTCAAGGCTGGAGAAATGAAGGACTTCAGGGATCAAGATCCCAGAGGGATCTTTGAAAAAATTCACAAAATTGACAGACCCTTTGCAAATCTTATCAGAAAAAGAAGAGAACACACCCAAATTAAAAAAAAAAAAAAACTAAGAGATGAGAATGGAAACATCACCACAGAAACAAACAAGACTCAGAACATTATAAGGAATACTTCTCAAACCTTTATGCTAATTGCTATTCGGGGTCCTTTTATTGTTCCATATGTATTTTGGGATTGCTAATTATGAGAATCTGGAAGAAATGGAATTTCCTAACAAATATTGACATGCTGAAACTAAACCAAGATGCATCAAACCTATTTAACAGACCCACATCAAGCATCGAACTAGAAACAGAAATAAGAGACCTCCCATCTAAGAAATGTCCAGGACCAGATGGATTTACAGCAGAATCCTACAAGGCCTTCAAAGCAGAGCTCACACCAATACTCCTCTAACTCTTCAATGAAATTGAAAGAGAAAACTCACTACCGAACTCTTTCTATGAAGCCATCGTAAGCCTCATCCCAAAACCAGGCAGGGACTAATCAAAACAAGAGAACTATAGACCCATTTCTTTAATGGACATTGATGCAAAACCTCTCAACAAAATTTTGGCCATTCAACTTCAACAACTCATCAAAAAAAAATCATACACCACAATCAAACAAGATTCATTTCAAGGATGCAAAGCTGGTTCAATATATGCAAATCAATTAGTTCATCACATCAACAAGAGCAAGGATAAGATCCACATGATTATCTGAATAGATGCAGAAAAAGCATTTGACAAGATCCAACGCCCCTTTATGATGAAGACTCTGGAAAAACTAGGAATCCCCCATTCCTCAATACAATAAAGGCTGTATATGACAAACTTACAGTCAGCATTATACTTAATGGCAAAAAACTAAAGCCACTTCCTCTTAACTCAG
>NW_012267240.1:3105182-3122646 GCF_000151885.1 Dipodomys ordii | reverse complement strand
CTGCTTTTGTGGTGCTGAGGAATCGAACCCAGGGCCTCACGCATGCAAGACAAGTGCTCTACCACTGAGCCACCTTTCCAAGGGCTGGAAATCTTATCCTCCTGTGTAGCTAGGATGACAGGTATAAGCCAGGGACCAGATAACAATGCTTTTTCAAATAAGATGAAAGATCAAGTTGGATCAATCACTGTTTTTCCCCAAGGTTTAAGTATGACAGAGCGCTGTTCCTCAAGCAGCCAAAAGAACAACAGTAGAAAGCAAGCCACAACATTAACAGCACCTCCTTTCTCCTACCTACCTCCAAATACTGATCTATACTGTTAGCATTATCCCCACTTTTGGTCCTTAGCTCCACCCAGACCTGAGCTCCTCCCTACCCTAGAGTTCCCACCCCATATAGCTGGCCACGCCCTCTCTCCGCCCAGACCCACCTGACCACACACCTACCTCACTTCCTATCCCCAAGACCCTCCAGCTACCTGGATAGGGACGAATGCCATGTGCTCCCTCTCCTGGGAAATACGGCTTCTCTAATAAACCTTACAATAATCTTCCTCCTGTGCCTGCTTGCCTCCGAGTGATCCCCTGGGATGCATGTGAAGGATTCCTTTCATACACAGCATAGCTTTCTCCAACACATGAGCCTTGACTAGGCAGATGATAGACATCAAAAACACTGCAAGAATAACCATTCAGGATATCCTCCAGCTTGTTAGGTGATTCTTCAGGTCATATGATATGCTAATAAATTAGCTACTTTGCCCTGAGAGGGAGAAAGAGATTAGTTTGTCTTGTTTTCTATATCTGCCCATAAAATCTTTGGCTGAACAAGTAAATTCTACTGAAACTTTAGCAGCACACTAGTTTCACTGTCCAAAATCAGGCACTATTAAAATACTGTCAATCATATAGGTTGAGCAAACATAATAACAAACATTTAAAATCTAAAATGCTCCAAAATCCCAAACCTTTCAAGCATCAGCCTGGCACAAGAGGAAAACTGCACTCCATCAAACTTTGTCTCATGTGTACAATTACTAAAAATGATCATGTAAATTACTTGCAAACTACGTGTGTAAGGTTTATGTAAAACCTAAATGAATTCTGAATGTAGACTTTAGTTCCTTCTCCAAGGTATCTCCTGATGTATATACTGATTTTGCAAAGTCTGAAAAATCTAAAATTGGGAGACACAACAGGTCCCATTCTGGACAAGAGGTACTCAGTCTGTGCTCAAGTGTAAATGGCTTCCTTCCACCCTTTGGGCACCATAAGACTTTTTAACTTGATACAAACTGAGGCCCTCTAAGTTCTCACGGCATTTAGCTATTACACAAAGAGCTGCATGCATTCTCCATGGGTCATGAGTTCAGAAGACTGTGAAGTCTGCTCACAGACCCTACCCAAGCACATTATTAATGCTACACATGAGGGGTTTTCTGCCAGCCTGGACAGAAAAGTCTTCAAGACTCTCATCTT
Source organism: Dipodomys ordii (assembly GCF_000151885.1). Classification (NCBI taxonomy): domain Eukaryota; kingdom Metazoa; phylum Chordata; class Mammalia; order Rodentia; family Heteromyidae; genus Dipodomys; species Dipodomys ordii. Next base: position 3,121,167 of record NW_012267240.1, on the reverse strand, counting down.
CAGTTTATAAGCAAAGAGACAGGACTGGAGATATGGCTCAAGTAGTAGAATACCAGCCTTGAGTGGAAAATTCAAGGTCCTGAGCCCAAGCATAAAACAAGGCAGGCACAGACATGTAAACAGACACAGACACAAACACACACACACACACACACACACACACACACACACACACACAATCTATCTATCTATCTATCTTTAAAGCTGATTTCAGATGGAGTCCTTACATGCATACAAATATATGTTTATTTGTCATCCTTGCTCAGGAACCATGCTAATCTATCATTCCAAGTTTAGTGTATGAGCTAAAGCAAGCAACCCACTCAAGAATTCTTGATATAGTAGTGTGAGAAAGCCAAACACAAGGCTAACTCTCACATTCCAGAAGAGCCAGAGCTCATTGTGTTAAGTGAAATAAGCCAGTTCTACTCAGACAAGTATCACATGTTTTTTCTTATTTGTGGAAGCTAGGAAACAAACAAAGGCCATGAAAGAAAAATGGGGACTATTGGAAAGGTGGAAAGGGAAGAGAAAAGGTGGAAAGAGAAGGGGGAAAGAGCAGTACTAGAAGACTAAGTGACAGTGAGTGAAATTAAGCATCAGGGACCAAGTTTGAATGCCAGTGTCAGGCAAAAATGAAAAATAAAAAGAGTGATATTAGAGGCAACTATTTTCAAAGTTCACTGTAACTATATAAAAATGTCATGACAAAAAGCAGGGCACTGGTGGCTCCCACCTATAATCCTAGCTACTCAGGAAATTGATGAGATCTGGGGATCACAGTTCAAAGCCAGTCCAGACAGGAAAAGTCCATGAGACTCATCTCCAATTAAGGCTGAAAGGGGACTTATGGCTCAAGTAGTAATGCACTACTAGCCTTGAGCAAAAAGAGCTCAGGGACAGTGCCCAGGCCCAGAGAGCTCAAGCCCCACACTGGCACAAAAATAAAATAAAATGAGTCTGCGTATATGAGGTGTCTAAAAACTCTTGCACATATAAGTCTGATATAATTTTTAAATACTTCAAAGAAAATCTCAAATTATCTGGCAGAGGGACAAACTGCTTTGTGTCTGTACCCAATGAATGGCCTGGATGCTACTACATGCCGATGGTAGCTGCTCTTGAATTTGAGAACTTAGAGCAGCTGTCTGATGTAAACAAAAAAGGGAGATCGCAAGGAACTAAAGATGTGCTTGCTTGGGTCTCTATAAATATTCAGAAAATAGCAGCTGCTCATAGTAAATGAAAGGAGATGGGTACTATGGAAAGGAAAAAAAAAAATCATGTGCCCTTCAACTCTGTTCTACCATGAGATGAGTCTTAAAAGATCTACATAGCCAAGTGCTGGTAGCTCACTCCTGTAATCCTAGCTACACAGGAGGCTGAGATCTAAGGATCACAGTTTGAAGCCAGCATGGGCAGGAAAGTTGATGAGACTATCATCTCCAATTAACCACCAAAAAGGCAGAAGCAGAGCTGTGGCTCAAGTGGTAGAGTGTTAGCCTTGAGCACAAAAGCTCAGAGACAGTGCCTGGGCCCTAAGTTTAAGCCTCAAGACTGGCATACACACACAATAAAGTTCTATGCAGTTGGGTGCTGGTGGCTCACCCTGTAGTCTTAGCTATTCAGGAGTCTGAGATCTAAGGATCACAGTTCTAAGCCTGCCCAGGCAGGAAAACCCATGAGACTCTCAGCTCCATTTAACCACCTTAGCTCTGGCTAAGGAACAGTTCCCAGGCCCTCTACTTAAGCAATAGTGAGCGTGCGCGCGCGCACACACACACACACAGAGGAAGAAGAGGAGGAAGAGGAACTATTACTTAAAAGGGTGAATATTTGTCTTCAGTGCTGCACGAACCAAAGGAGACACCTCATTCTACCTAAAGACAAGAACAATGAGCAATAATAGGGACAAAGAGGAGCAGCAGAGCCGGGGCTCACTAGTTCTACGCCCCTCCTCCAAGAATACCAAGATCCACACATGCTCAATCCTTATATAAAATGACTTAGATTTGCATAGAGTGTAGAATTTACAAGGAACCTATATACCTCCTCTAGTATGTGCTAAATCATCTCTAGATTGCTTCTAATACCCAATACAATGCAAACACTGTACAAAAAGTTGTTATCTGGTATTTAGTAGGGTATAATCTGTATGTATTCAATGCAGATGTAATTACTGCTTCCACTTATTGTCAATTCACATTTGGAGGGATCCATGGATATACAATCAATAGAGAAAGACTGACCATACAATGCAAAGCAGCAGGAATCAAGTGCACAGCCCTGAAATTTCCCCTTGTCAAGGTGAAGGTGAAAGTGGACAGTAAATACTGCAGCACAAGAATAAGGAGTTTAGCCCAGCACTGACATGTTCATGCCTGTAATCCTAGTTACTCAGGAAGTAAAGATCCAAGGATCGCAGTTCAAAGCCCCAGCCCAGGCAGAAAAGTTTGTGAGACTGATATCGAATAAACTACTCAGAAAAAGCTAGAAGTGGTACTGTGGCTCAAGTGGCAGAGCACTAGCCTCAGGACCAGCAAAAAATAAAAACAAAAAATAAATAAATAAAAGAACAACCATCTGGTGTTCCTAGTGTCTAGCTTGATTCATCAGGAAATGAAAATGGAAATGAGCAATACAGATACCAATCCTGGCTCTGACAGAAACTTTTTTTTAATAAAATTTAACAAGTCTGACTGAAGAAACAAGCATTAATCTACCCTGTCTCCCAACAGCTTGTACAAACATATGGAGGTGGGAAGCAGAGAACATGTGAAGCAAACTGTTGCTTACTGTTGGGATACAATATAAGGTAAATGTTGGAATAAAAGTGGGACGTAAGCCAGAAGCTAGTGGCTTACATCTATAATCCTAGCTACTCAGGAGGCTGAGATCTGAGGATTGTGGTTTGAAGTTAACCCAGAAAGGAAAGTCCATGAAACTCTTGTCTCCAATTAAATCACCAAAAAGCCAGAAGTAGAGCTGTGGCTCAAGTGATATTTTGCTCAGGGACAATACCCAGGCCCTGAGTTCAAGCCCCAAGACCAGGTTTAAAAAAAAAATTGGAGATAATATAAGAATGATTTCAGATACCAACTTAGGCAGCTTATGGAACTATAGCTTAGAAAGTCAGGCACATGTAATCATAGCTACTCAGGAGGCTGAGATCTGAGGAGACCTCAAAGGCAGCTTGTGCAGAAAAGTCTTACCTCCAATTAACCACTCAAAAACTAGAAGTGTAGCTATAGCTTAAAGTGGAAGAGCTCTAGCCTTGAACAAAAGAGCTAAGAGACAGCACCCAGGCTCCAAGTTCAAGCTCCAGGCATGGTGGCTCATGTTTATAACCCAAGCTATAGCTACTTGTGTAATGGAAATCTGGAGGACCATGGTTGCAGGTCGCTTAGGGGGAAAAATTGGCAGGACCTTATCTCAATTAACAAGCAAAGCACGGTGCTACACACCTGTCATTCTACACAGGAGGTCATAAATAGGTACAAAACCAGGAAACACTTCCTAAAAAGTAACTAAAGTAAAATAGAAATGGAGGTATGGCCCAAATGGAAGAGCACTGCCTAGCAAGCTCAAAACCCTGAGTTCCAACTCTAGTACTGCCAAAAACAAAAAAAAAGGAAGAGGAAGCAGGTAAAGAGGAATGGGTAAAGAGGAGGGGAGACGAAAGAGAAGGAGGGAAAGGAAAAAGGAGGGAAGGAAGGAAGGAAGGGAGGGAGGAAAGGAGGGAGGGAGGGAGGGAAGGAAGGGAGGGAGGGAAGGAAGAGAAGAGAAAAACAAAAGAATAGCTAAAAGGACAGAATTATGAAAAAAGAATAGCTAAAAGAACAGCATTATGAAACCTGCTCACATTAAAATGCCTTTTCCATCTAAAAAAATGCCACTTTCAATCTCTTTTTCCAATGGCTAGTTTCTCAGGGTAAAAATCCCTATATACTATTCAACATTAATAATGTACCTTTTTCATTGAACAAAAATAAACCCATGTTGAAGTGTGTATTTTAACTTCACCAAGACAACTGATAAACATACAAACCATAGGCTTTTCTAAATAAAATGTAATAAGCAGAGTAAGTAGGAGAGGGAAAATCGATTTTTTTTCATTATTTAGACCTTGGTTTGAATTATACTTTGAGTGTCAGTACAATCATACCATCATTCAAATATTTTGTAAGTCTTCCATCTCCGTGACCTGCCAAGAGCCTTCTTAACTCAAAGATTCAACAAATTGCCCAAGTTGATAAAGACAGATGTAGATACTGATTTGAACTTGAATCTAATTCTACAGAAAAAGCTTTTCTGTCTTAAAATAGTAATGTCAGATCAGACTCTGTGGTTTCCCATGATCCTTCATGCTGCTCCAAGTCCTCATACCTTCTTTGCAGTTTTGCTACAAAGAAGTTTGTTATGTTTTAAGTAATCTATGGCTACCCCTTAACATAGAAGTCCCTCCATAAAAGCTGGTTTCTATGTTTTCTTTTTCTATCTCTTTGTTGTTGTTGTTATTGTTTGTGTATCTGTCCTGAGGCTTGAACTCTGAGCCTGGACATTGTCCCTGAGCTTTGTGCTCAACGACAGCACTCTACCACTTGAGCTACAGCTCCACTTGCAGATTTTTTGGTAGTTTAGTGGAGGTAAGAGTCTCATGGACTTTCCTGCCCAGGTTGGCTTCCAACTGTGATCCTTAGATCTCAGCTTCCTAAGGGGCTAGGATTACATGCATGAGCCACCAGCACTGAGCTTTCTATTTCATTTTTGAAATCACTATCTTACAACTCTACTCTTTCTACTCTATGATCCTGCTTCTTCCCCGTCTGTAAGATGCCATATGCATACTCTAATGGCACTATGCCCCTGTATTGTCACTGCCAGCACCCCAATTCTTCAAAGATCAAGGACTTTGCCCACTGTCAGTTTTTTCTGTCACTAGCTTCCAGTGTATCTGGCAAAGAATTACTCAATAAATGTTTCTTATCTCAATTAATTCTGGTTAACATTTCAGCCCAAGTATTTTATCTGTTTTAGGTCGCCTTCTGTCTAAAACCTCAGTCATTAGGCCCATCCGGATCATTTCCAGATGTCAGAGAGCTAAGCTATGTCATGCGCAGTATGTTCTGCCAAGAGCATGAGCTCAGAAGACAGCCAACGCTGAGAAGGCACACCACCTGTGTCTAGCAATTAAGTTTTATTGGAACACAGTCAAGTTTATTCCTTCATATGTTGTCCATGGCCACATTTATATGACAATGATAGAAAAGAGTACCAGCAACACAGACCATGATGCCAGCAAAGTTTAATACAGAAAATGCTTTCTGACCTTTCCATGAGCTGTGTCCGTTCAAGGAGTCAGTCAATGTTAGAACACTTACTGTACTTATGATTCCTGCCAAACTTAGCATCCAGCAAGCAAAAAGACAAAAACATAAGTAACCATATAAATAAATGAGCAATGAATACTACCACATGTGAGGACCAGGAAAGGAAAAGTGGAACATTCTCTTTTTAATGAGAATAATGACTGAGTAGCTAGAAGGCATATTTTCTCCTAGGTAAAAGGGAAAGTTCCTTTCAGAAGGTGAAATTAAATGAGACCTGAACCACAGCCACAGCCAGTGGGAAGGAAGGCAGGAAACAGCTATATGAAAGATAAGGACATTCCAGAAGAAGGTCCTGCATGCATGAACTCCCACTCTTAAGAAGAAAAGGGCTGTGTGTTCACAGCTAGACTATAATGACCCAGAAGGAAATGCTGATTAAAGTGAAGAAGGAATTACAGGTTCCTTGTGGGCCATTTAAAATGAAGAGTTTAACTTTTAAATTTCTAAGATATATTTTTATTATTAAATATATATATAGGGAACACGGAGGTAATCTTCTTTCAAGAGTGTTAATGGCAAGAACAATAAATAGCAAATCCACCTCTAAATTCATGTAGCTTTTGCTGGAGTATAAGGACTTTCTGTTCTCATAATTGTCAGTACTTCCTTAAATACTTCAGCTAGCTCTAATTATTCCCACCCCTTCCCCCGCAGTCATTATGATTAGTGAAACATCCAGCCCCTCTAATAAACCAACTGTTGCAAAGTCAGCCATGTCCCCATTATCCAGATGATACCAGCTTTGCAATAGGTGCTCCCTAATAAATCGAATTACAACTAATCTGCATAATATAAACAGAAAAGTAGCATTTCCTTTTAGGGAATAGTTTGCTAAGGATGGGTTAAATGACGTAAGGAACTGGTGGATTAAAGTAAGATTGAATTCTGTCATGTTTATGACTTTTTGAATTTAAGACTTCTAAAGAAATGAAAGACATAAAAATATATTGAGTTTTATTACGAATAAACTCATGGTTCCTTATTTCCTCTTTTCTAAATCCAAATCCAAGTCAATATTTATTCATAAACATAAAAAACAACAATAATATTAGTAACAAGAAAGAAACTCTTCTAAGCACTTTACCCACATAATCTCATTCACTCTCCATAAGCAGGGAATCTATTTTATGTTTACTTTACAGATTAGAATGTTTAGGTGCAGATGGCTTACAAGCACATTGCCTATTTCTTTAGACACACTGCCTCCCAATCATAATGCCATTCTCATCAACTGCATTCCAGAGTGCTTTCCTCCAAAAATAAAATTTCACTTATTTTCATGGTATGTTCTTGGAAGCATGGTTTTAACCCCATGAACTTAATTTGACTGTGCCACAAGAAAACACAAACAAAAATGATTAAGACCAGTGGTACTAGAAAAAAATTTAAGAAAATCTAAGCTGGAAAATGGAAGTATAGCTCAAGTGATACAGGGTTAAGCTTGAGAGAAAAAGCTAAGGGAAAGCATCCAGGCCCTGAGTTCCAGCCCCAGTATAGCACCACAAGGGAAAAAAAAAAAAAAGACTTTTTTTTTAATCTAAGCAAGCTAGGTATCATCTGTAATCCTAGCTACTCAGGAGGCAGAAAGCCGATGACTGAGGTTGGAAACCAACTGAGCAGTGAAGTCCATGAGACTCTTACCTCCAAATGAGTTCAAGGCCCAGTTCCAGGGGCCTTGAACTTAAAAAAAAAGTATATTTCTAGTTACCCAGTCTCCCCTAAACTGCACCATATTCTTTGGAACATTAACAGCATGGGAACAAAAATGATTTCAACAGACAACATGATTTTTAATAGGCTTCTAATAAATTAGAAGAGTAGCCCCTAGAATCAAACGAACCAATAAAACAGATTCATAGGACAATTATATCCATCACCTGGAGTTTACTAGTTACCTACATTAACTATACTAAAGGGGAACATGGCTCAAAATCATAGACTATGTGAAAGTCTCTTCCCCTACTTCCTCCTACCAAGAGAAACAGAAGCCTGAGAAAATAACCCATCTTTGATTCCATCCCTTCCTACTTTTCTACATGCAATCAAGTTCTGCATCATAAATAACCAGCAACCGCAGGCTACCCATTATTTGCCTTTTTAATACTATTTCATTCTGCTTTTGTTTTTATTTCATTTCATTTAGCATGTGTGAGGACTTACATTCAATCTCCAGGATCAAAAAGATTTTTTTAAAAAACATAGAAGACAAAAAAAGATATTACAAATTTAAAAACTCTGAAAGTTCCCAATCATAGGGTGTTTATATTTACAAAAGCACAGGCCATGCATGCATACATGCACAGGTTTGATGGAAAGCCAAAAGAGACTGATCTGATTATACAACAACAGGTTTGTTTTTAAAAAGGTTAAAGCTGAATAGCTAAGAGAATGCACAATGTCAAGAATAATGAACTCGGGGGCTGGTAAGGTGGCTCAGTGGTAGAATGCTTGCCTTGGATGCATGATGCCCTGGGTTTGATTCCTCAGCACTACATAAGCAGAAAAAGCAGGAAGTGGCACTGTGGCTCAAGTGGTAGAGTGCTAGCCTTGAGCTGAGGGACAGTGCCCAGGCCCAGAGTTCAGGCCCCACAACTCTGGGTCAAGAGATGAAGACCTGATATAATTAGGAATATATTGTGCCAGCTACAACATTTGAAATATTTTCTCTGATTTAAGGACATTATCTAAATACTATTATGACTACCTCAGTTCACATTTGCAGAAATTGAGTCTTAGGAACGTGTTATGGTCATTTAGCTGGTAAAAAGGAAAACTAGACTTTGAATATAGTAAAATGAATACAGAAAGGTCAGCCAGACCCAAGCCTTCCAACTTACTGGCAACACCAATTGTTAAATTTCTATTCGGTTGAAGGCATATTAGGGACAAGTTTTATTAAATTCTAAGGAAACAGTGATGGACTTATATTAGGAACCAGGTACATAAGACAGCTGTCATCATAAAAAAAACAACTAGAGTGTCATCTAATCTTTACATCAGCATAGCCAGATGATCTGTATCAAAACAGGATGAAAAGGCAAGCGCTATGCAGTGTGTCATGGATGTTAATGAAAACTTTAACATGTCCTAAAACCAAGGAAACACAGAGAGCTGATCATCAAAGGTACAAAGCTTTAATTCAATAGAAGGAATACGTCTGATTTTTTTAGATGTTATACAACAGTAATAGACACAGCTAATTACGGAGTGCTGCACACTTCAGTGTCAGTGTCACTGGGGGGTGGGGAGTGATGTCAGATGTTTGAAATGGTGGATGAATTGATTGGCTTCATTTGTTCATTTCACCTTATATTAGAAAGTCATAGCACCACCGTAAACCCCACAAATATGAACAGCTGTAATTTTTAATGTACAATAAAAATTAATTAAGGAGCTGCAGCTAGTAACAGAACATTTAGAAAAAGATGAAGAGATACACAAACTGCTTCTCCAGAAAAAGGGAGCCAGAGCTGGGGAGAGGAACAGAGTGTGTTCCCACTCTATCTGTAATGTTGGATTGCTTTCAGTAAATAAAAATCTTAAAACATATGCCAAAATATTGGTGCCGGGTAATGGTCCTATGGTACTTTTACTGCCATTCAATAGCCCTAAAATTTTACCTCTCTAATTTTTTTTTAAATTAAAATGGTGACCATTTGTTGTTGCTGCTATTATAAAGATGACAGACAGGGGCTCCAGTTACATAAGTCAAATAAAGAGAACATTTCTTTTTGGACAATGTCACCTCTTTCCTCACTCTCTTTCAGCTTTTCCCACCTGTCCCCACTCACAAGTTATAGAGTCCATTTTTAACAACATGTCTATTTAATATCACTGCTGCATTTGTTCAACCTTTATCCCTCCATTTCAGTGTCCCTGTCTTGCCTTCCTAAAGACAGATAAACGAACAAACAAGATGAAAAGCAAAGAAAAACAGTAACAAAGAAAAAACCTCATTTCCATCATGGAGTTCATTCTGATAATTATTATTTTATAAGATCTGATGCACATAGGCATTATACCTTTGTGTTCCTCTCCTAAGAGTATCTTCCTTTACCTCCCAAAATTTTAAGGAACCCAAATGTCTCACCTAATGAACACTATAGCCAGGTGCCAATGGCTCACATCTGTAATCCTAGATATTTAAGAAGCTGAGATCTGAGGATCAAGGTTCAAAGCCAACCCAGGCAGAAAAGTTCAGGTGCCTCTTATTTCCAATTAACCAGAAAAAGCCAGAAGTGAAGGTGTAGCTCAGGTGGTAGGGCACAAGCCTTGGGCACAAAAACTAAGCAAGAGTGCAAAAAAAAACAAAAAAAGGAAAGGAAAAAGAGAAAGAGAAAAAGACCCGCAGACAGACAGATGGAAGGAAGAGAAGGAAGGGAGGAAGGGAGGAAGGATATCACGTGTGAACCCCCTCGGATATATCCTGCCTGACAAAGCAACAGAAACAGAAACTCCTAATCTAATTCTAGAAATAAAATGGTATCACTCGCAGATCTAAATCGTGAGATTCTTATCTATAGGATAGGCCCTGACTCAGATCTCCTAAGGAAGCCGAAGGAAGATTGAAAGAGGAAGCAACTAAAGACAATTCTTGAATTAAACCACTGTCTCCCTGCTCAGCCTCAATCCATGTCCCACGTGCTTTCTTTTTTTTTTCTTTTTTTTTTTTAAATTTTATTTTATTTTATTTGTGAACATACTGTACAGAGGGGTTACAATTGCATGGGCAGGATAATACGTACATTTCTTACCAAGCATTGCAGCCTCCTCCTTTGTTTACCCTTCCCATCCCTTCCCAGCCTCCCCCCCCCCCCCATCCCCCTCCCTCTCCCTCCCCCCCCCCCCCCCCCCCCTTCCCCCCCCAACCCCCCTCCCCCCGCAACGACGTTGTAAAGCTCGTTTTGGACATGACAACTTGTACTTCTCATTGTTGCATCAGATCCACCTGTATCCTTAAACAACTGGTTTTTCCCCATCTCCTCCACAAGTTATACTGACATCAAATATAGTGAAAGCAGGGGTTATACTGTGGGGGAGGGACATACAAAGCAACAAAGAGATAATCTTATAAATGCGTTAGAAACACATGTATGAAAGAAAAAACATTAAAATACATATCTAAGGGTTCATTTTCCTGACATCACATTATCTGACCTTTTCCGCTTGACTCCCACGTGCTTTCTAAGCCCTTCAAAAGTCTTTTTTTTTTGCCATTTGTCTTATTTATTATGTAGTGGAGAGCCATCAAAATTTACTATTCCCACTATTACCTTATACCACATAGATTTCCTTTTTTTCTTTTTTTATTGTGAAGATGCTGTGCAGGGGGGTTACAGTTTAGAGATATCTAGTACACAGAGTTTCCTTTGGTTTAAAGGATAAACCTCTCATCCAATAATCTTTTCTATCAGACAAGGATCTAAGGACACACGCAAAAACCCTACCTCTAAAGATACCTCTACTGGGAAAAGAAAGATGGAAGGTGAATTTTTTTTGGGTGGGGGGAGGGAGGGGGTCGGTCGTGGTGCTTGAACTCTGGACCTAGGCGCTGTCCCTCAGCTCTTCAGCTTAAGGCTAGCACTCTACCACTTGAGCCACAGTGCCACTTCCAGTTTTCTGGTGGTTAATTAGAGATAAGAGTCTCACAGACTTTCCTGCCCAGGCTGGCTTTGAACTGTGATCCTCAGATCTCAGCCTCCTGAGTAGCTAGGCTTACAGGCATGAGCCACTGGTGCCCAGTGGGAAGGTGAGTATTTTTTAAATACAGTGCAAGGAAGTTTGGAGACAGTGAATGCTGGTGATGATAATGGACTAGGGGGCCGGGGGTCGAAGAAAGTAATAGGGAGGAATATATTTTGAGCAAAATTCACTATATGTACATCAGAAATGCCTCTGTGAAATCCTCGGTGCAACTAATACACACTAAAAAAGAAAAAAAGAATGACAAGAAAGTATAACAGGCTTGACTGGAGGTGAAGGAGGAGGAGAGAAAGCTAATGAAGAAGATGAATGGGGATGAATATGCCCAAATAGTTTACATGCACATGAGAAAAAGAGAACAATGAAAACTACTGAAATATGTTAATTAGGGGAGGGAACTGATGGGGAGATTAATAGGGATACACTGTATGCAATGAAACCTCCCTAGTGTATGTTACTTTTAAAAACTTCTATTAATTTCTCCTCCTCTCGGTTTCTGAGACATCATCATCACCAAATGAAGAAAATTCAAGTGCACACCTTAGCTAGATGTTCCCTGAGGATGAACAATACTGTCACAAAAGCGTAAAGCAACCCGGCAGGCCGGCAGCTTATGTGGTCTTCTCTGTGTTTCTCTTTTCTTCTTTTCTCTTCCTTTCACAGGATCCCACTATGTAGCTCTGGTTAGCCTTGAACTCTTGATCCTCCCAAATCTGGGATTATTATAGGTGAGGACCACCATGCCTGGCTCTGATCTGTGCTTATCTAATAGGTTCAAACTACAACAGGTAAAGCTGACCACCAGGTACTCCCAGAACAATGGGACACTGAGAAGAACATGAGGGAATAAATGCTTACTCAGCTAAGATTCTGCTTTTCACCAGCCAGAGATTTAGTTCAACAAATAACAAGAACCCCTCATCTAAAAACAAAAATGGAAGGAAACACTACTATGCATCCATCTACGCTATATTTGTTTTAGAAACATGAGCTATACAGTAGTAATACAGTGACAATCTCATGGAACAGGATTCCTTTGCACAGAGAGGCATTCAGGAGACTGGTGGCATTTCCAGCAATCTGGATCAATAATAGATCAGGGCAGTGGAACCTGTAGGAGGTGGACTCCTAGAAGCAAGCGTGAGCCAGCCAGGAGGAGGCTGCAACTGCTCAGGGCCTGACATCTTTGGCCAAAGAAAGCAAAGAACAGATAGAGGCCATCCAACAGGGGAAACCAGTTCCATGAGGGGAAAACATGCTCTGCCCAGTGAAGCGATCCAGAATTCCTATTTAGACAACAGGGAATGAAGGTGAATGCCTACAAACTTATTCCTCCTACGTCTACCACCATGGAAGCTTTTTTAAACAGAGCAATAGAAATCAGCGGAACCTAAGCTGAGAGTCAAACAGTAGCAATTTGGGCTCAGTGTGGCAAATCCAAGGATGCAGTGGCTGTGGCTATTTAGGAAGTAACTGCCTTCTGGACTAATCTCCAGAGGAAAGCCAGGGCCTGCCCGCAAAACAGACAAGAGGTCAGGAGTATGGTCTGAGGTGGTGGTGGCAGCAATGCAGAAAGACACATGAAAGGGGGAAACACTAGGGAGAGAAAGGGGTGACAACATCTGGTTATTGACCCAACAGTGAGTCGGTAACCCACTGATGGCACAACCCTTTCATCCTAACTACTTAGGAGGCTGAGATCTGAGGATTAAGGTTCAAATTCAGCCCAGGCAGGAAAGTCTGTGAGTCTCTTCTGTCCAATTAACCACCAAAAAGCTAGAAATGGAACTGTAGCTCAAGTAGTAGAGCACCAGCCTTGAGCAAAAAAGCTAAGGACAGTGCCCAGGCCCTGATTTCAAGCTCTAGCCCAGGAAAAATTTTGTTAAGGAATGGCAAACTGACTACCACACCTGCCTAACTAAGTCCTTTAGACCAGCAATGACCAGAGCTGGTTTTTGAAAACCTTCAATGATTCACTTCACCAATGGTGGATATGATCTTCAGGTCTTCAGGACAAGGAGAATTTAGCCTGAAGTAGAGTAAAGAACATTGTCAACTCTTCTGCCTCCTCACAAGAAGGCTTTTGGCCTGGAGGAAGCTAAGTTTTGTTCAAAAACTAGTGGGACCTGCTATGAATGAGTAACAAGCAGTAGCACAGAAAGTCCTTGTGAGTTCTACTGGAACTATGATGTTATCTATACCCTATCACAGGCAGCCGCAAGCCTCACTGGAAACCAAGGAGCAGACTAATGCACCAGACCATGGCAACCAATGTAGGCAATTCTGGGGTTATACAGGGGCCTGAATTGAAAGTACAATGGAGGAGAGAACATCTATCAACTTACACATCATACCTAAAAATGCCACAGCTGGCCGGTCTTGGAGAGAAAAGCAGTTTAGATCAAACATGCTAACTCTGACAGTTGTCTCAGATGGTTGTAAGGATCCATGCAAAGAATGATTAAAGATGATAAACAGAAGAAAATCCCACATGAATTCAAATCATATAGTTCATACACTGGGTAACCTAGGTTTGAATCCTGGCTTGACCATTACCCTAGTTAGTCAGGTTAGACTGAAGGGGAAGTGAGTTGATGTCTTCTTTGTGACTTAGTTTTCCATTTGTAAATTGTACTGCTGTGAGAATTATGCATAAATATTTAAAGAGCTTGCAAACCATAGTACCTGGCTTATAGCAAGAGATAGGTAAGAAGCAACTATGACCTATAAACTCCAAGCTTGTCACCATCTCTTAAAGCTTTTGTTCTACAATTTTTGTGAAGTCCAAGCTTATCAGACAGAAAATGGAATATTTTGTTGTTATTTAGGGTGTTGTTGTTGTTGTTTGTACCAGTACTGGGGCTTGAACTCAGGGTCTGGGCACTGTTCCTTAGCTTTTCTTCTACTCAAGGCTGGTGTTCTATTACTTGAACTACACAGCTCCTCTTCCAGCTTTTTGATGGTTAAAGATAAGATTTTCACAGACTTTCTTGCCTGATGTGGCTTTGAACCTCAATTCTCAGAACTTAGCCTCCTGAGTTATAGGCATGAACCACTCGCTAGCAAATGTCTATTTTGATAAGCAGTCTAGCCCTATCATTCACTGCCTGCCTTGAGGAATAATTTCAGTTCCCCATGCAAAAATAAGAGTAGACTTTACTACCCAGTGTTAGACTCATCTGGAAATGTGAAGTACTCAAGTCAAGTCAAAATCACAGCAGTTATTCATAAGCTGTAAGACACTGAACAACTGAACAGATCTTAGTGGCAAGTTCCACAAAACGGTAGGTACATGGATGGTGAAAAAAAGCAAGTACTTAAATCTTGCCTTACTAAAACAATTCTTTTTTTGTCGGTCATGGAGCTCGAACTCTGGGCTTGGGCGCTATCTCTCAGCTCTTCAGCTCAAGGCGAGTGTTCTACCACTTGAGCCACAGCGCCACTTCCTGTTTTCTAGTTGCTTAGTGGAGATAAGAGTTTCACAGACTTTCCTGCCCAGGCTGGCTTTGAACTGCTATCCTCAGATCTCAGCCTCCTGAGTAGCTAGGATTACAGGCATGAGCCACCCATGCCCAGCTTGCTGAAACAATTCTAAAAAAATAAAAAAAGTACATTATGACTATTGTGAACTGAGGAAGTGGCGCTGTAGCTCAAGTGGTAGAGCGCTCGCCTTGAGTTGAAGAGCTGAGGAACAACGCCCAGGCCCAGAGTTCAAGCCGCACAACCAACAAAAAAAAAAAAACTATTGTGAACTGAATAGAATAGGAGGTTACAGGAAAAACCAGTGTCACCAAGACTCCTCTGAGTTGATTGCCAGCAGCCATCAACAGGTTCCTAGGAGGGACTCATAAATGTACCAAGACACTCATGTGATCTAGCCCTGCCTAGGCATGATGTACATCTATTCAGTAACCACTGGAATTATAAGAAAGAATTCAGGAGGGAGGGGCAGCTGAAAACAGGTCTGACCTGCAGCAAAAGGACCTGTTTCCAACCCCAGCCAGACTTCACAGGAAAGCAGTTTGAGAAGTCTGCAGCTGATGCCTGCAGGCCTTTTAGTCTTCCCTGGCCCAGATTTCAACAGAAGCTCTTCAGGGTAACCTGACTTGTCCTTCCCAATAACTTCATACATCAACTTCCTCCCCTTTTTCCCAAAGAAAATGCTCATTTTCTACCATCCATTTCTTAACATGATATATTTTAAAGATGGGCAATACTATAGCAAATGGAACATTTGCCTCTTTTATCATTCTACCTATGAAATGCCACCCTTATATTACATAAAAGTAAGAGCAGGAGAGTCTGGGAGACACTTATCTCCAAAAAGAAAAAAGACAAAATGGAGGTGTGGCTCAAGTCATAGAGTACCAGCCATGAGTGAAAAAGTTAAGGAACAGAATCTAGGCCTTTAGTTCAAGCCCCAGTACCAGGATGGATGGATGGATAGATAGATAGATAGATAGATAGATAGATAGATAGATAGATAGATAGATAGATAGATAGATAGATAGATAGATAGAGAAGGATGTTAACTTTTCTTGCTTCATCGTAAACTACAAGCACTTTAAAGGCAAGGATTTCTATACATTTTCAATATAATGTAGGTATACAAAAGCAAAATCACTTCAAGACAGTATGTTGAAAATGAACTTTACAACTTCAGGGGGGAGGGAGGAGTTGGAGAGGTGGGGAGGGAAGGGATAGCAGAAAAACAAAGGAGGGGGTAACAATGCTCAATAGGAAATGTACTCATTACCTTATTCATATAACCGTAAGCCCTCTGTACAGTATCTTTCCAAAACGGCAAATAAAAAGCAAATATCATATAGAATATACACATCACTTTAAAGACAAGAAAAATTTCCTTTTCTTTCTTTTTTTTATTTTTTTTT
>NW_012267240.1:3055443-3103582 GCF_000151885.1 Dipodomys ordii | reverse complement strand
CCTTGAGCTGAAGAGCTGAGGGACAGCGCCCAGGCCCAGAGTTCAAGCCCCACGACCGACAAAAAAAAAAAAACAAGCCAAGGATGATGTGCAAGTCCATCACTTCATTTATGCAGGAGCGATAGATAGGATTGAAGTAAAGACCCTTCTGGAAAGAACAGGAACAGGAAAAGTGGTTAGGGTGGTAGAATACTTCCCTACCAATACAAAATCCTAAATTCAAATTCTAGCACAGAAAGAAGGAAGGAGAGAGGGGAAAAAAACGAGAGAAAGAGGGGGAGGGAGGGAGCAAGGCAAAGGAGAGAAGAAAGTACATAAATTATTCATTATGAAGACACTTGCACCATATCTAACGGGCCAACTCATAATGTTGAAATCTGATTTTTTTTTAAAAAAGAATCAAGCCAGGCACCAATGGCTCATGACTAGCTACTCAGGAAACTTGAAATCTGAAAGATTTTGGTTCAAAGTCAGCCCAGGTAGGAAAATCCCTAAGAGTCTTACCCCTAACCACCAAAAAGCAGGAAATAGAACTGTGGCTCAAATGGTAGAGTACCAGCCTTGAGTGGAAAAAGCTAAGGGATAACACCCAAGCCCTGAGTTCAAGCCCCAATAACCGCATGAAAGAAAAACAAGGGGGGAAGGATAGAAGAAGGGAGGAAAGGAGGGAAGGATCAAATAGTTGAAAATAACATACCTTCCTATACTAACTATATATCTCTGAGAGATAATGGGGGATAGTTTCTCTTAAAGATACAGGCAATCATTAACAATATTCATGAACATCATAAAAAGATAATGTTACCTGACTACAGTCATTAGTACACTCCAACTGTATAGCAGTTTTGACAACAAAATACAAACTGAATCAGAGCAAGATCTATTGCGACTAATGGGAAAGAGACCACAAGTGCAGGCTGATCCTTCATTAATAACTGGTGGTAACCAGTTGTACTTGATGATGCCACAAAACTATTACTGCCTGATAAACAAACACAGCAGCTGGACACATTCTCTTGTGATTATCTTCATCTCATAGGATGAAAAATGTAGATCAAATATTAACATGCTTAATGATGTGCTCATTATGATAAGACAGCAAAAACTAAACCTCCTACAGGTCAGGTGTTGCTGAGCTCAGGAACATTGCCTTTTCTGATGATATTAAGCTTTCTTTCACTTGGAAAAATACAACTCAGCCAAAAAGTATTCATTCCCCACTTCTAATAAGACCGCTTTAGGAATGAGTAGAGATGTATAAACCAGCTGTTCTCAAAGTGGTCCTTGACAGTCTATGCGTCTTCAAGAATCTTCCTGGACATCCATCAAAACAAAACTACTTTTATTTATTAACTTATTTTTCATTATATTTAAATAGTTGTACAAAGGATTTCCAATTAAACACATTAATCGTGTGTGGCACGTGCAATTAAACTCAAGGCCTGGGTGCTGTCCCTTAGCTTTTTTGTTCAAGGCTAGCACTGGATCACTTGAGTCATGGCTCCATTTCCAGCTTTTCTGATGGTTGATAGGTAATAAGTATCCTACAGACTTTTCTTCTTGATTGGCTTCAAACCACAATCTTAGATCTCAGCCTCCTAAATTGCTAGGATATATGTATACATGAACCACTAATGTCAATTTATGCACTCAATTTATGAGTACAATGTATCCCGACCAATGTCACTCTCCCTCAAAACTGGTTTTGTTTTTGTGGGGCGTAGGGCTTGAACTCGGCCTGGGCGCTGTCCCCTCAGCTCTTCAGCTCGAGGTTAATGCTCTACCACTTGAGGCACAGCACCACTTCTGGTTTTCTGGTGGTTTGTTGGAGATGAAGAGTTTCACAAGCTTTCCTGCCAGGCTGGCTTTGAACCAAGATCTTAGATCACAGCCTCCTGAGTAGCTAGGAATACAGGCGTGAGCCATTGGCACCAGGCTACAAAACTGTTCTTATAACGGTGCTGACTGAAGCTTAGTGGTAGAGCACATGCTTAGCACAAACAAGATCCAATCCCCAACACCACCAAAAAAAAAAAAAAATATATATATATATATATATACACACACACACAAATATATATATACAGTATGTATAATATATTATATCATGTCACATATATGCTATATATACTAAGTGTATATAACATACTGTATTTATACTGTATATGTGCTATATGTACTTATATATTCATATGTTATATATATACTAATGCTATAAGGTTGTTTGCAATGTTCACTCTCTGATGATAAAAAAAGAATGTATAAAATTGCTACTATCTTAATACAGATCAAAGACATGGCAAAAACTGTGTAGACATTAGGTTATAGTCAATATCACTACAAAGTCTAAGTGGAAAATGCCTATTTCATCTTGCCCTGTGCTGGTGGGTCACACCTGTAACCCCAGCTACTCAGGAGACTGAGATCAGAGGATTGTGGTTCAAGGTCAGCCAGAGCAGGAAAGTCCATGAGACTTTTATCTCAAATTAACTACAAAAATCTACAAGTGGAGCTGTGGCTTCACTAGTAGAGTGCTAGCCCTGAACAAAAAGATCTCAGAGATCATGCCCAGGCCCTGAGTTCAAATCACAGGACTGGCACCAAAAAGTAAAAGGAAGACCCTGACTAAAATACATCTACCCAGGGGTTGATTTCTATTGTGTTAACCTTTTGAACAATAAACAGAAATGTGTACAAAATTAGGACCAGGAAACTGAAACACGCCTTGTTTGAGGAGGTGGAATTGAAAAGAAGCAGGAAGACAAATAGAGAGAGGAACAGTAGGCAAATACAGCCACAGTACTCACTGTATATATATGAAAATCAGACTAAGAACTTGAGAAGAAATGGGTAAGGAAGATCGAGGAGAGAGGGATAAGGAGAGGTGACACCGGTCAAGATATATTGTACATATAAAATGACATATTGAATTAAAACTCCTTTGTACAACCATTAAAAGACAATTTTTACATTAAAATTAAGAAAAAAGTATCCTGATGAGCTAATGAAAATTAACAACTTCACACAATCTCAACCCTGGAGCACTTGCTTTCCTGACATTCTTCAGCCAAGTAGGAAGAAGCCCAGAATGATTTGTGCCTCACACTGATCTGTGAAGACTGCTCAAGGAAAAGACCACACCAACATTTTCTAACCATAAGTTTGTATACGGCTCAATTGTCTCTATATATTTCAACCAAACAACAAAGCACAGTAAATTGAGTGAAGAAGCAGACATGAGAATCCCATTTATACTAAGCCAGACATTTAAGAGTTACAAAAATGCAAAACAGGGCTGAGGACACAGATCAGTTCACAGACTTTCCTACCATGCACAAGACTTGGGTTTGGACTTTAGCACTACCATAAGAAAAGCAACAAAACAGTCCTTCTTTTCTCAATGAATTTTCTTGGAAAAGCTTTTTTTTTTCATATATAATGGGATTGTTAATGTTTCAACAAATAAACAGTAAAATTTCCTATTTAAATGTCTACTATGGTAATATCCATAGATACAATTCACATGAATGGAAAGGCTTCAAATTCCTTATTAATTTGTTTGCTGGTACTAGGACTTGAACTCAGGTCCTGAGCACTGTCCCTTAGCTTTTTTGTGCTCAGGACTGGCACTCTACTACTTAGCCACATTTCCGCTTCTGGTTTTTCGTTGGCTAATGGAAGATAACAGTCTCATGGATTTTCTTAACAGAGTTGGCTTCCAACAGCAATCCTCAGCTCTCAGCCTCCTGAGGATGTAGGCTTACAGGCGTGAGCCACCAGCACCCGGCCTTATTAACTTTTAAAAGTATAAAATAATCCTAAAGCCAAAAGTTTAAATATTGGGGCTCTAAGAAGATAAAGAGTTGAGGTTAAGGCTGTTCTTGCGCAAATGAGCCTTATTCTTTGATTTGTCCTTCAAACAAAACAGTAAAACTGGTGGCCACAGCCAATCAAGAGCCCTAATTATTTCCACAGTAGAAGGAAGGTCAAGAGACACAAAGTAAGACAGCACTCCCTGCTTAGTTCACAGATCTCTTGGTAATAGGAGCTGGGCACTGGTGGCTCAGGCCTGTAACCCTAGCTACTCAGGAGGCTGAGATCTGAGGATCATGGTTCAAAGCCAGCCTGGGAAGGAGAGTCCATTAGACCCTTATCTCCAATTAACCACCAGAAAACTAGAAGTGGAGCTATGGCTCAGAGTGGTAGAGCGCTAACCTTGAACAAAAGAGCTCAGGAATAGCACCCAGGCCCTGAGTTCAAGCCCCATGACCAAACCAAAAAAAAAAGAAAAGCTAGAGGCAAATTGCTTCCAACACTCTTTTCTCTAAGATATCTCCAGAAATTGCCAAAAGCGCTAGCTAAAGCAAAGCAGTATCTGCTTGTAACAGCAGGCCAGTAAGCTCTTCAAGACCAGATTTAAAACAGAATGGCAATCAATTCTCAAATTTCTTCCCATGTTTAATGAGATGTGTGTTCTGAAGCTCACAATCACCATTACAACACCTAAGGTGGATTTAAAGTAGTGTAGAGATTTCTCTTTTTGGGGGGAGGAGGGCAGTACTGAGGTTGGAACTCAGGGCCTTGTGCTTGCTAAGTCAGCACTCTACTACTTAACACATGCTCCCAGTCCTTTATTGGTTTAAATAAGATACTGTATAATTTTTCCCAGGTGACTTTGAACAGTAATCCTCCAGATCACAACCACTTGAGTTGCTAGGATGATAGGCAGGAGCTACTACATCCAGTGGAGACTTTGCTTTTCGATCACAGTGAAAAGCAAGTTACTGTGATATTCATAGCAGATAAGTTACATCAACCAAAATCTACCTGTGATGCTGTGTTGGAGAAAAGACCTAGGAGAAATAGTAAAGCAGGAAAGTGACTACAATCAGCCAAGCCCCAGATAATGATTTATTGTCTCCCGGGAAAGCAAGAACAGCATTATTTCTAATTTATTTATCTATTTATTTATTGTCTCCCGGGAAAGCAAGAACAGCATTATTTCTAATACTGCTATTAACAGATCTGATACATAACGACCTAGTTTCCCATGGAGCAGTAACAAAAGCTGGCTTTGTGTTACTGGTGTTACTTCACAAATTACACAGTCTTTTTCTTTTCTACTTTCTGTGAAGGAGTATTCAAATATATACCAGCAGAGAGAATGGTATATAAGAAAGTGTGTCTCTGTGCACTCCAAATCTCCATTTCATAGCCAAGTTAACTCCCTAACTTCCTATCCCAGATTATTATGCAAATTACATATACTCTTATTAGAATAAAATGACTGTATTAAAATAGAATTTTAAGGAAACAGAAGTAACTCATGTTTGCCCACTGCTGTTATTAGTTGAACTGTTTGTATGTGAACTCGGTAATATGTAGACTACTTCAGAGCATTTTCATTAATATTTTCTTTATTACTAAAGTATAATCACCCTAAGTGATTCTGTAATCCTTTGCATACTTTATATTAATAATTCCCATAAAGAAGAATAAATGTCAACTGCTTTGCACTTAAGTTGTTTTCTCCATTTTATGTTACTTTTTTTTTTCTTTTTCTTTCTTTTTTTTTTTGGTTGGTCATGGGGCCTGAACTCTGGGCCTGGGTGCTGTCCCTCAGCTCTTCAACTTAAGGCTAATACTCTACCACTTGAGTCACAGTGCCACTTCCAGCTTTTTCTGCTTATGTGATGCTGAGGAATTGAACCCATGGCCTGCCTCATGCATGCAAGGCAAGCACACTACTACTAAGCCACCTTCCCAGCCTTTTGTTTTTTTCTTTTTGGTGGTTGTACCGGGGGGTTTGAACCCAGGACCTTGAGCTTGCTAGGCAGGTATTCTTACCACTGAGCCATACCTCCAGCCCCTATATGTGTTGTGTATCCAGCCTCTATATGTGTTGTGTATTTAATAACATACACTGGTGAATGCTGGACATATATTAATGTATCAGAGATCGGGTTCCTAGGAATACACACAAAGCAAACAATAGAAGATATAATGCCCAGTAAGATCAAGAAAAGTAGTTCCTTTGGACAGATGGCTCATCAAGAAACATTAGCTAGAGGCTCAGATTAGCCCTCATGAAAATAGTCAACCCTACATAATTTCTTGCAGGGCACTGGTGGCTCATGCCTGTGATCCTAGATACTCAGGAGGCTGAGATCTGGAGATTAAGGTTCAAAGTCAACCTAGGCAATGAAATCCATGAGACTCTTAACTCCAATTAAGAATTTTAAAAAAAAAGCCAGAAATTAAAGTGTGGTTCAAGTGGCAGAGTACAAGCCTTGAGCAGAAAAAGCTCAGGGCTAGAGCCCATGGTCTAAGTTCAAGCCCCAAGAACAGCGCGCACACGCGCACACGCACACGAACAAAAAAAAAAATCTATATCATTTCAATTGGGAATTCTTTTTTGTTGTTGTTGTTGTTTTGAGTTTTTTTTTTGGGGGGGGGGTCTGGTTGTGGGGCCTGAACTCTGGGCCTAGGCGCTGTCTGTCCCTAAGCTCTTCAGCTCAAGGCCAGTGCTCTACCACTTGAGCCACAGCGCCACTTTTGGCTTTTTTTCTTTTTGCTTATGTGGTGCTGAGGAATCAAACCCAGGGCCTCAGGCATAAAAGGCACACACTCTACCACTGAACCACCTTCCCAGCCCCTCAACTGGAAATTCTTACGAAAGCAAAGCACACTGTATTTAAGGAAAATATTAAAGATATATATTAGCAATTAAGCCAGAGGTGATGACATACATCTGTAATCCCAGCAATCAGAAGGACAAAAGCAGGAGTTTTCAGTCTCAGGCCAGCCTGTGCTATAGATAGATAGATAGACAGACAGACAGACAGACAGACAGACAGATAGATAGATAGATAGATAGATAGATAGATAGACA
This sequence comes from Dipodomys ordii, assembly GCF_000151885.1. Lineage (NCBI taxonomy): Eukaryota > Metazoa > Chordata > Mammalia > Rodentia > Heteromyidae > Dipodomys > Dipodomys ordii. The sequence goes on along the minus strand of NW_012267240.1, from coordinate 3,096,690 downwards.
GACAGACAGACAGATTTCTCTATTAAGAAGAAATTTATACTATGCAAAAATGCAAAATATGTGCAAACTTAAGATGCATTTATTGAGAACATGCTAGGTGCTAAGTTTTAAAAAATGAAAACAAGGGGCTGGGAAGGTGGCTCAGTGGTAGAGCGCTTGCCTTGCAAGAATGAGGCCCTGGGTTCGATTCCCCAGCACCACATAAGCAAAAAGAAAAAAAGCTGGAAGTGGTGCTGTGGCTCAAGTGGTAGAGCGCTGGCCTTGAGCTGAAGAGCTGAGGGACAGCGTCTAGGCCCAGAGTTCAGGCCCCACAACCGGACCCAAAAAAAAAAAAAAAAATGAAAATAGTAGGGCTGGGAAGGTGGCTCAGTGGTAGAGCGCTTGCCTTGCATGCATGAGGTCCTGGGTTCGGTTCGTCAGCACCACATAAGCGGAAAAAAGCCGGAAGTGGCACTGTGGCTCAAGTGGTAAAGCACTAGCCTTGAGCTAAAGAGCTGACAGACAGTGCGCAGGCCCACAGTACAGGCCCCACAACCGACAAAAAAAAAAAAAAAGGGAAGAAAGAAAACAGTGTCTTCATGTCTCTCATGTTTTGAGAGAAGACACAAGCATAGATAATTACCAAAGAACTTTCTAAGTGCTTTCTTAAAGAACCTAGAAGTGCCTGGCCTTTCTAGATCTCTCTATATGTAAACAAGTTGTGGTAATAAAAGATGAAAACACAACCATGTGGAACAAACAGAACAGTAGAACTGATCAGCACAGCCCACCAAAACCTAAAAATAGATAGGTGGGGGTGGGTAGGCGGAGCTTGTTCCTGCAGAGAGATTCAGGTAGTCTTTCCCCCATAAGCTATTTAGTAAATGTTACTGAGGAAAATTAGCTTGCTATCAAATGTGGAATCACACTTCTATTAGCTAGAAATGGAGAAGTACTTCATAAACATCATAGAAGAATTACAATTTTCTTTAATACAGCATTTCAAAGAAATAAAAACCTGACAGGTTAAAAAGAAATAAGATTGTGTTGTTTAATGCTAGAGATTGAGTCCCAAAGATTCAGTAACATTTATAACACCTGAAATCAACAAACGATTAACACCTAGCATTTTTTTAAAAAAATTGTATTATTAGGGCAGAAAAACAGGAACGGGCTAGGAAAACCTAATAAGAAAAGAGGCAAACTAATAGGCATCTGACAGGATTCTCAGCCATTGGTAACCAGAGAAATGCAAAGAACAATGGCATCTCGTTCTGTGCTTGGATGGTTGCACCTGCTTCATGAGACTGGAAAAAATTATAAAACCAGCAAGAAAATGTAAAAACAATCTCTATCCAAGAGCAAACCAGCACAGTCACCCAGATTAGCTGGGGAAAATCATACTCAGGCTCAAAAGAGGACCTTAGGGAGATAAGAAGAAGTGGGGGGAAGACACACAAAGTTACAGGGTGCCATGAACTCATCATTGCCTCAAGCCTGAGCTGGGCACCGGTGGCTCACGCCTGTAATCCTAACTACACAGGAGGCTGAGATCTGAGGATCGGAGTTCAAAGCCAGCCCGGGCAGAAAAAGTCCATGAGACTCTTATCTCCAATAAACCACTAGAAAAATGAGTGGCGCTGTGGAGCCAGCCCGGGCAGAAAAAGTCCGTGAGACTCTTATCTCCAATAAACCACTAGAAAAATGAGTGGCGCTGTGGATAGAGCACTTGCCTTGAGCTGAAGAGTGCAGAGACAGCACCCAAGCCCAGAGTTCAATCCCCACGATCGACCAAAAAAAAAAAAGTCTGAGAAGAAAAGAAATGTTCTCCATTCCTTCAATGTTCTAATAACTATCTAGCCCCCATGTGCCTACATGGGGGTCCCAATATCCAAGGTCATGTCCTTGCAGGAAACAATAAGCAGTAAACAAAGAGTAAAATGGTGCTACAAAGGAATAAAACAAATGACTGTGACAAACAGTAATGTGACAGGGTAGTGTGAAAATCACACAGAGATTGGGGGTCTGGACTCTAAGAGATTTGTCAGGCATTCAGCAAACTAAGGGAAGAGATCTCCAAGAAATGTGTTCAAAGTCACCCAACGTGAAGTCACCAGAACATAACTGCTCGAAAGATGACTTTCAGGTATTTCCTGTAATAACATTATCAAGAGTAACCTTCAAAAACCCCGTTACACAAAGTATGGTCCACAAGGATTACTTGGAGATTCCAACGTACTCTGATCAAAGAATTGAACCTTGGAGGAAGGGAGCAACACCTTCAATATTCTCAAAAACAAAAGTGCTGCAGGTGTAGCTCCAGTGGTAGAGCATCTGTTTACCAAGGCCAAGTTCAAACCTCAGTACCACCAAAAAACAAAAACAAAAAGTTCTGGGACATTACTAGCATCTACAAACTTTTTCCTTGGATAGTTCAACAGTAATTGAGCATTCATATACTGCTTTTCCAGTACATTGTCAGGAAATACAAAAGTGTAGTGCTTCCAGTAGTGCTGTAGCTCAAGTGGTAGAGCACCAGCTTTGGGCCAAAGAATCTCAGAGACAGTGCCCAGGCCCCAAGTTCAAGCCCCAGGACTGGCGCGCACATGTTCACGTGCACGTGCCCATGCGCGCGCGCACACACACACACACACACACACACAAAGTCAACATTCACTGGATGCTTGCAATTTGTCAGACACTGTTCTACAAGCTTCTACTCATGTACATTCTTTCAATACCAACTACAAAATAATACATTGCCACTTTAGATGCAAAGCACAGGTTATGAAACTTGTCTGAACTAAAACAAGAAAACAAAAAAATCAACCCTGAGCTGAGATCTGAGGATTGTAGTTTGAAGACAGCAGGGGCTAAAAAGACCATGAAACTCTTATCTCCATTTAACCAGCAAAAAGCCAGAAGCAGAGCTTGGCTCAAGTGGTAGAATGCTGAAGTTTGACAGGTCAAAATTTTTCATGAACTTCATGAAAAGTGAAATAATTACCAGCCAAATATTGTAAAATTCAGGTTTTATCCTATTTTAAGGAACTATAAATAAATCAAAATAATGCTAATTCATTTTTTTCCACAGCTCATAGCACAGCAATTTATCTTCCAAACCTGACAAGACATTTTCAATATACATATGCAAAACCACAATCCATCCTTACCGAAAAAAAAAAAAAAGAACAATTGACCTTCAGGACTCACAACCAGGGATTCAACCAACTGTAGATGGATAATATTCAAAGGAAAAAAACAGATTCTATACTGAACATTTACAGACTTTTCTTTTCTTGCAATTATGCCCTAAACAACAGCGTATCTCAACTATTTACATAGCATTTACATTGCACCAGGTATCTCTACATAATGCAGAGATTAAAGCATACAAGGATGTGTTCTGGGTTACATGCAAATTCTGGGCCAGTTTATACATGAGACCAAAGCACCCATCCTTCAATTGTGATGTCTAAGGAAGTCTTAGAACCAGGTACTGAGCTACACTTAAAATGTGCCATATCTTCACGATTACACTTCAGAAATTAAAATCAAGAACCACAGTAGAAGGAAAAGATAATCTGAATAAGGCAGTAGAAGTTTGATAAATAAATCTTGGACCATAATTCCATAAACCTTTCTATTCAAGACTCAATCCAAATTCTTACATCACTTTAACAAACTTTCAATTGCCAAAAAGAAACAAAGGTTAACAATCCTCAAAAAAATTTGATTCACAAGATTCAAATTGCTTTAAATACACAGATTAAAGGAGCTACCTTTAAAAGTGTGTTGTTGTTGTTGTTGTTGTTGTTGTTTGACAGTCCTCAGTCTTGAACTCAAGGTCTGGGCACTGTCCCTGAGCTTCTTTTGTTCAAGGCTAGAGCTCTACCACTTGAGCCACAACACCACTTCCAACTTTTTCTGAGGAATCAAACCCAGGGTTTCATGCATGCTAGGAAAGCACTCTACCACTAAGCTACATTCCCAGCCCCTAAAAGTGTTTTTAAATCAAAGTAAAAAGTTAATTGCCAAGGGGCCAATGTCTCCCTCCTGTAATCCTAGCTACTTAAGAGATCTAGATCTGAGAACCATGAATAGAAGCCAGGCTAAAAAGGAAAGTGTGAGACTTTTATCTCCAATTAACTAGCAAAAAGCTGGAATGGAGCTGTGGCTCAAGTGGCTCAAGTAGGCTTGAATACAAAATCTCAGGGACAGTGTCCAGGCCCTGAATTCAAACTCCAGGACTAGCATTAAAAACATTAAAAGTTAATCAACACCTAATCACCCATCAGGATATACTAAAACAGAAGGAATTAACAAATCCCTTCTAACCCTCTGCTACAACCCTTCATAATAAATATCCCATCTGCTCCTTCTCTTTTCAAAGCTACAACAAGCCCAAGTGCCACTTATTCCCAACCCAAATCGTCAATATGAACAGTATATATGCACTGGTTTCCTATTGCCACTGAGGCTTTAAAATTTAAAAAAAAAAAAAAACAGAGTAGAGCCCACGCTGATGGCTCACGCCTGAAACCCTTACCTCCAATAATTAATCAGCAAACAGCTGGACGTAGAAGCATGAGTGCCAGTCTTGTAAACAAAGCCAAGGAATAGCATGAGGGCTTGAAATCACACCCCAGGGACAGCACAAAAAAAAGAAAGAAAGAAAGAGAGAGAGAGAGAAATAAAGAAAGAAAGAAAGAGAGAGAGAGAGAGAAAGAAAGAGAGAGAGAGAGAAAGAGAGAGAGAAAGAAAGGAAGGAAAGAAGGAAGGAAGGAAGGAAGGAAGGAAGGAAGGAAGGAAGAAAGAGAGAAAAAGAAATAGTATAAAAAAGAATATTCAAGCACCTGTGCCCTGAGAAACTATCATAAACCAAGTCACTCTCTGAAGCTATTCACTTGCACATTCAAATTACTAATGTTATAAAGCTTAGGTGTCTACTTATTTCCAAAATACACACTAAAGACTACCTAACCCAAGTCTGGACCACAAGAGAGCTATAAATATGTTCATTGGCCTGATTAAGACAGTTCAAAGGTTCAAGAGAACTCTGAGAATCCCATACCAGAATAGCATGTAATCTGCCTGGCTACTTATAACCACCCACCTTTCAATGCCCATGGGCACCCAAGGACCAGAAGCACCAGAGACACCTTCCGTGCCAAGAGCCACCATCCCTCCCTCCAAATCACCGTCAAATCCCAGGAGAAGCAGAGGGTTCCAAGAAACAAATTATGTTGCACTCCTCCCCAGCCACAGCTGAGTAGAACTGAAATAAACACACACCAACCCCATACAGACTTTCTCCTTACATTCCCATCTTGCATTGTAAAAGTCCAACGCTTTCTTCAACCTATCACCCAAAGTCTTTATCCTACACAAACACTGACATTTCCGTACCTGCAAAGGGACTTACTATTATCAGAACAGCTAAATTTTCTCACCTCTCTTTTCTAAGTAACCATCAGTAAAAAGCAATTCAATCAACAACAATCTAAAATAAGATCCCTTATTAGGCCAGGAAGGAGCAGACTCCCCTCTCTTTCTTAGGTAAAGCAAGCTGATTTGATAATATCACCCTAAAAGCATAGAAAGTTTAAGTGAGTGTTCAACAAAAGAAACTTTCACATGCCGGGATTTTTTTTTTTTTTAGCTTAAGTATCTGCTTATAGGAGATAGCAAATTATCTTGTTACATATACCACTTTTAAAGAACCGGTAATCTAAGTGAGCAAAGCACAATATGCTCAAATAGCTCAGTCCCAGATCATATAAGATTTAAATAAAGCACAAACCATTAAGAAACTAAGTTCAAACTTACATAAATAAGGATCAATAAAAGCTACACTCTGGTCTGGGCTCTTGACCACAAAGAGAACCAGAAAGTTTTATGTTGAAGGTTTGTTGTTGCTGTTTCTTTTAATTACTAGCAATTACTTTCTGTTCCAGCCAGCCTGTCCTTCCAAATAATCTCATTTAATAAAACCCACTTAAGCCATTTACTGCTATGGCAGATGAAGCTGCAGTACATTTGACATGTGACTAGTAACAGTAATGATAACTGTTTGTGAAATGATGTGTTTGAAATCCCCAGCAAGTAGGGCTGGGAAGGTGGCTCAGTGGTAGAGCGCTTGCCTTGCATGCCAGAGGCCCTGGCTTCAATTCCTCAGCACCACATAAGCAAAAAGAAAAAAGCCAGAAGTGGCGCTGTGACTCAAGTGGTAGAGTGCTAGCCTTGAGCTGAAGAGCTGAGGGACAGCGCCCAGGCCCAGAGTTCAGGCCCCAGGACTGGACCCCCCCCCCAAAAAAAAATATATATATATATCATGAAATCCCCAGCAAGTAATATTGGGTGCACCATCTAGTGGAAGTCATGGCCTAATTAATTTTACAAAAAGAAATATAAAATGCAGAAATCTGGAGTAGCCTGGAGGATTGGGAATAAGTCTTAGAACACAAGCAAACACTCAACAGCCAAAATCTCTTATCAATTTTCCAACAGGGCAGAAAGGCTGGTGCTCAACAGAAGATTCCTTTCTCAGAACAAATTAACAGATGATACAGGTTTTGTTATGGAAATTTTTGCTTGAATTGTTAAAAATTCCAATTGACAGCAAAGTAAAATTAAGTAAAGGTAAGAAGAAAGAACAGGGCTAGACTAAGAAGTCTCATGTAAGGAATTCCTTGTATATTATGCAAGTAATGTCAAAATGTACCTGCAACATGCTAAGACGTAGTTACCACAAAACAAAGTATTGCATCATGATAAAGAGCAATCCATGCAGAAATTCATTTCTTTTTTTTTTGGGGGGGGGGTCCAGTCATGGGGCCTGAACTCACTGTCCCTCAGCTCTTCAGCTCAAGGCTAGCGCTCTACCACTTGAGCCACAGCGCCACTTCCAGCTTTTTTGCTTATGTGGTGCTGAGGAATCGAACCCAGGGCCTCATGCATACAAGGCAAGCGCTCTACCACTGAGCCACCTTCCCAGCCCCCAGAAATTCATTTCTATGGTCCCATACACAGTAGCCCTAACAAAAACCTAGCAATTCTCTACACTTCTCTAAACCTTGACATCATTCAAGAGGTAACCCTCAAAAACTCAATATGTACCTGCTCCATATCCACCACTAAAATCCCTTGTGCTATTCAAATTACAAAATGATTGCTACATGTTTAGGCCTTCTATAAACTTACAATGAAGATTTTCCGTCAAGTCTTAAGTCATAACCAAAATGCACCATATTTTGTTTTCCTTATGCATATTATTTCAACTCAATTCACAAAACACCACTGAGATCCATTGCTAGGCTAGAAATGCAAACATAAATGAAGTTCTCTGATTTGAAAAGTCCCCTTCCCTCAATTTATTTGTTTATTTTTGTGCCAGTACAGGGGCTTGAACTCAGAACCACTCACTCTCATTTTTGACTTCTCAAGCCTGGTGCTCTACCACTTGTGCCACAGCTCCAATTCTGTCCTGCTATTTGAAATAGTCTCACAGAAAACCACCAAGTTTTATTTTTTGTTTGCCTAAGCAGAAAATCATCTTTCTGGTGAAATTCAAACTACCTTAACAATTTAGGAGGAAAATGAGACTTAGGACACAATATTTCTTTACTTGAAAATAACCACCTCTATCTCTAACTCCTGTATTGTGATAAATGAGCATGCAGAAGCTGCCTTGATAGTGGGAATTTGCCTAGATCTTAGATTAAATCACTGGGCAAGCCATGCCCGGCCTAGTCAGGACAGCAGGGAGATTCAAGGCTAAAACTGGAAGAGTGCTGAGTTTTCACAATGAACAGACCTAAACAGAAATACTATAACCTAGAACCCGAGTGCACCTGGACATGGAGATTTCAAGTCATCACTGACTAATGGCCTTCATCATTTCCCTTGTGAATAAATGATACTTGAACAGGTCAAAGCAAAAGTACTTCGTGAGGGGTGGGGAAAGGGGGGCGGGGGGAAGAAGAGTTGTACTGGGGCTGAAACTCAAGAGCCTGGGCTTTTTCCAAGTCACTCCAACAGGAGCCACAGTTCCACTTCTGGTTTGTTTCTGTGGGTTTCTGTTGTTGTTGCTGCGGCTGCTGCAGGTTTCTTAAAGTTAAGACTCTTCCCGGAGGACTTTTCCAGCCCAGGCTAGCCCGCGACTTTAATCCTCAGATCTCAGCCTCTAGAGTACCCAGGATGAGGATTAGGGGAGTGAGCCACAGACTGCTGTCAAATGTCCTTCTTTTCAGCAATCAACCGTGTACTGAATCCTCTAAGGTTCTGCACAGAGTTACCCGCCAAGGGGAGCAGGTGCATCCCTAAAGCCAGACGTGGCTTTGAGAGAAGCTTTTTTTTATGGGGGGGGGGGAGGATCTGAAAGAGGGAGGGGGACGGATCACAGTTCCACCCCCACCCCTGGCCGAGGGACAGCTAAGAGGTCCCAGCCACAGTCCCTGAGACCAGCACAGGCATCCCTCGGGCACGACCCCCCCCAGCGCGCTCCCTCCCCACTCGGGCGCAGACACGGGTGAGGCACACGGTGGGTCTGCTGGTCGCTTCAGAAAAGGCCCCCCAACAGCTTCACGCTCAAGATCAGTAAACAGCGTCCACCTGCACCCGCGGCACTGCCGGGCAGGCTCCGGGCTCCAAACCCGACGCGCGCGCGGCGCTGCAGCCCTGGGGGGGTGGGGGCACCCCCCTCACCAAGGCGCCGGGAATTTTTTGTTCGAAAAAGCACCTTACCGGGACTGGGTGACGGTCCCTCTCCCCGGGGGCCCGGGACTCCACCGGCGAGCCTGCCCCGCGCGCCGTGCGCACGGCCTCCCCACGGGTCCGGGCCGGGTCCCCCCGGGTACCGCGCACCACCACACCCCCCCCCGCGACCTCCTCCCCGCGCCCCCCCACCTCCCCCTCCGCGCCCCGCGCCCCTCACTCCGAGCCCGGCCCCGCCTCCACCACCCCGCAAGGTGCCGCCGCCGCCGCCGCCGCCGCTCCGGGGCGGGAGGCTCCGCTGACCCCGGCCTCGGCCCGCGCGCCCGCGGCGGGAGCGGCGCAGGGAGCCAACCGCGCCACGCGCACCGATCCCGGACCTCGGGAAGGCGCTGCAGTCCCCGGCGCCTCGTTACCTGTTCTGAGCAGTCAGGGTCCGCCGCCAGCGCGGCGGGTCGGGGCCTCCCACCACTCGATCCCCGCGGCGAGGAGGCAGCCACGGCGACCGCCGCGAAGGACAATCAGGAGAGCGGCGGTCGGAAACGCCGCGGCGGGCGCAGAACGCACGAGCCCAGGGGGAGCCTGGCCCCCACCTCCGGCCCAGCGAGTAACCGACTCGGCCCCCTCCCTCGGAGGGGCGGGGACACGAGTGAGGGGGCGGGGCCACGCGCGGAGGGGCGGTGAGAGGGCGGCACCGCTTACTGGGCGTGGCCTCTGAAGATGCTTTGTCGAAGGCGCCTGCTGATAGGCTATAAAAGGAATAGGCGACTCAGACTTGAAGTCGGCCTCTTTAAAAAACACTCTTATTGGTCAGCGAGAGAAAACAAAGCAGAATTCTGATTGGTGAAGATGCTGTAGCCCCTCCTTCTACCCGCCCAGGTTGCTTGCCCTTGGTTTCTCACTCCCAGGTGGTTGCAGAGCGGTGTTTGGAGGGCAAACAATGTCTCTGAGGCAAATCCCGGAACCTTTGCAGTTTAAGATCTTTCCCTTTTCCATGAAATCCATCGATTTTCGTGCAAAGTTAGTGAATAGCATCCAAGCGTTAACATCGCGTGGATTTACAAAGGTCTGGTAGTATGTTTAAAGTACGCTGAATAAGAGTCTAAAGAGCGGAAACCGGTGGCTCACGCCTGTAATCCTAGCTACTCAGAAAGTTGAGATCTGATGATCATGGTTCGAAGCCAAGCCCGGGCAGAAAAGTCTTTGAAGCTCTTACCTCCAATTAACCACTAAAAAGCCAGAAGTGAATCTGGCTCAAGTGGTAGAGTGACAGCTTTGAGTCGATAAAGCTAAAGGAACAGTGCCCAGTCCCTGAGTTCAAGCCCCAGTACCAGCACAAAAAAAAAAAAAATCAGAAGGACATTATCTTACTTGAAGAAAAGGCATAAAATATTTTAAAGTTTGCTGGGATTTATAGGTGACTCATTGCTAGCCTGCGTGCCATGTTGAGTATGTAGAGTATGTATTACTTTAATAATTAGAAAGGAAAGATTTTTTTTTGGCGGGTCCTGGATCTTGAACTCAGGGCCTGGACTCTGTCCTCAAGGCTGTCACTCTACCACTTGAGCCATAGCACCACTTCTGGCTTCTTCTGTTTATGTGATACTGAGGAATCCAAACTCAAGACTTCGTGCATGCTAGGCAAGCACTCTACCACTAAGCCACATTCCCAGCCCCTACTCTAATCTTAGGAAGCTAATAGCCTGAGGATCATGGTTCTAAGCCAGCTTGGACAGAAAAATCATGGAGTCTTCATTTCCAAAGTAAATAGCAAAAAGCAAACTGGTCCGCAGCTCTTCAAATAGTAGAAAACACCACCTCCTGAGTAAGCAAGTGGAGTGTGGGAAGGCAAATTGTGTGTGTGTGTATATATATATATATATATATATATATATAATATAGGTAGGTACATACATATGTGTATGTATGTATATATGTGTATGTATGTACTGGTACCAACTCCTTTTGCTCTCATAAAAAAACTCCACACACAACAAAGGAACCCACATTCTTCCTAACTACTGTTTATACAGCGCAGAATGCAGATAGCATTCTGTGTAAATAGAATTACTATAGGAAAACTCCCTGTCAGGAAGAATTTCGGATGATGTGATGTGACATAGACTTTGAACAATTAAAAGCTGAGAGAGGTAAAAGGACTGAGATAAGGATCAGTAACCCTGAGTTGAAGTCACCTGAGCTGTCAGACAACTTCAGTCAGGTCTGGTGTCATCCTGACCAGTTTAAGAGGATAAAGCTGTAAGGAAATATCACAACAAAACCCCTTTGTACAATTATTATAGATTAAAAGAAAAAAGGGAATTAAAAATAAAAGAGAGTATGGAACAAACCTCACCTAGGGACCACCCTAAAATAATTACCATTAGCTGTCTTACTATCCTGTTTCTTCTTGCCATCCCCAATGATATTCTAAAACAGGCTATTTGAAATTAAGCAACTTCAGCAGGTGTGGCAGTACATACCTGTAATCCTAGTACTAGGAAGACAGAAGCAGGAGGATCAGGGGTTGGAGGCCAGCCTAGTACTAGGAAGACAGAATCCTAGTACTAGGAAGACAGAAGCAGGAGGATCAGGGGTTGGAGGCCAGCCTGAGCTATATAGCCAGACAAACCCTGTCACCAAACAAACAAACAACAAACAAAAGAAAATAAGCAGGGCATTGGTGGTTCACACTTATAATCCTAGCTTCTCAAGAGGCTGAGATTTGGGGCTGGGAAGGTGGCTCAGTGGTAGAGCACTTGCCTTGCATGCCAGAGGCCCTGGGTTCGATTCCTCAGCACTACATAAGCAAAAAAAAAGCCGGAAGTGGTGCTGTGGCTCAAGTGGTAGAGCACTAGCCTTGAGCTGAAGAGCTGAGGGACAGCGCCCAGGCCCAGAGTTCAGGCCCCACGACCGGACCCCCCCCCCAAAAAAAAGAGGCTGAGATTTGAGAATTGCAGTTCAAAGCCAGCTCAGGCAAGAAAGTCCATGAGACTCTAATCTCCACTTAACTACCAGAAAACCAGAAGTGGCCCTATGGCTCAGGTGGTAGAGTACTAGCCTTCAGCTGAAGAGCTGAGGGGCAGCGCCCATGCCCAGAGTTTAAGACCCATGACCAACCAAAAAAAGAAAAATGAAAATGAAGAGAAAAGGAAAAAAAAGAAACAAATTCACTTCCACCACCAACTTCATGAATTGCACAATAATAATAGCACAAATTACATAAGAGTAATAACATTATTCATAGAGATCCACAAAAAAAATGGAGATTAACCCCAAAAAAAGCCTAAAGAAGGAAAGAAATGTTAAGGTAAAGATAAATTTGGAAAGATGTTAGGACAAAAAAGTTGACTCATACATTTTCCTAAGGAAAAATGTATAGCCCTTCAGAGGACAGAGTAAGGTCATTATCTAACAGAGTTTCTATTCTAAACAATAATCTAAAGGTAAGTGTTCTAGAGTTAAGTATTCTGAGCAAATTGCTTCCGGTTCAGTTGCAGTCATTTTCTATATTTTTCTTTATTTATCTTATTTTTATTTTTTGGCTGATACTAGGGTTTGAACTCAGGGCCTCACACTTGGTAGATAGGCCCACTAAGCCACATCTCCAGCCCTTTACTGAGTTGATTATTTTGTAAAATAGGGTCTCCTTTCTTGCCTAAGCATGCACCCTGACTTTGATGTTGGTAGTTTAGGCTTTCGTCGTGGCTTATGTGACAGGCTTATATCACCACACCAGTTCTCCCATTGAGGTGGAATCTCTCAGATTTTTTTTGCCTTAGCTGGCCTGGAACCACAGTCTCATTCCCCAATATCTAGGATTATAAGTGTGAACCACTGGTGCCCTGCTAATTTTTTTTATTTGTATAAGAAAAAAATAGGAATTTAGCATTCCCTAGTATGAACCAATTGTGAAGGCCTCCAAAAATCTCTCTATGGGCCGAGAATGTGGCCCTTGGGTTTGATTACTCAGTACCATATAAACAGAAAAAGCCAGAAGTGGCACTGTGGCTCAAGTGGTAGAGCACTAGCCTTGAACAAAAGAAGCTCAGGGACAGTAAGCCCCAGACTGGCAAAAAAGAAAAAGAAAAGTGTGCTACTAACATTCTTACTTTAAGAGTAATTTAATTCTCCAAGATTATTCTTTTATTCACTTATTCGTTTAAAAGGTAATAAATATTAATCATCTAATTCTAAGCACTTAACGTATAGCCTTGAACAAGTCAGACCTGAAGCTGTTTTTATGAGAAGACAGATAACACAAACAAATAGACAAATTTGCCAAGCAGAATAACAGCAAAGAAATCCAGGGGAAATGATCAAGAGAATGGGGGAAAGACTTTATTTTAGGAAGAAAGACAGAAATACTTTAAAAAGAAATAAGAGTTCTTAAGATGTCAGTTGCCACCCAAATGAGGTAACCCAGACTTTGCAAAAATCTAGAGCACAGGAAACAGTAGGGACCACAGCCAGAGCCCTGAATTACCAAGAAAAGCCACCTGTTCCTCCCATAGAGGAGTGTGGGTAGCCTGACCTCTACAGGAAGTGACACCAGTCAGATCAAAGGGAAGCTGAGCCCTGGTGGGCAATGCTAAGAAGTTTTGTGTTTTACTGCAAGGATTACTGACAGGAGTAACATTAATAAGTTGCTAATGGTGGAGTAAAAGCACTTATTTCTGCTCTTTTATTCTGGGCTACAAACCAGCTTTCCTGGCTCTTATATAGCTACATGTCAGAATAAAGCTTTTCCAGACACCCTGAATTCAATTCTCATCTACAACATGAAGTGGGGGCATGAATAGTAGGGACAGTATCAGCATGGCTACCAAGGACCATCCCTGTACATGAGCTCCTTCCCAGAGGAGCCTGAGCCGATTACCAGACAGGCATTCATAGCAAGCAATGTTTTCCAAAACCAGTTGATGGGACTTTATTGTCCATTCAGAGAAAGCCCTACATGCTGTTTATACTGAGAGAGAGAGAGACAGAGACAGAAACAGAGACAGAGAGAGAACCAGCCAGCTACGTGTGGCTCACGCCTGTAATTCTAGCTCCTCAAGAGGCTGGGATCTGAGGATCAAGGTTCAAAACCAACCCTGGCAAGAAAATCCATGAGACTCTTATCTCAAGTTAACCACCAAACAACTAGAAGTGGAGCTGTGGCTTAAATGGTAGAGTGCTAGTCTTGGGGATATAAAGCTCAGGAACAGTGCCCAGGACCTGAGTTTAACCTCCAACACTGGCAAAGAAAAAATACGAATGTTTTAGAGCCAAAAGCTAAAACACCCAATTGTTTGATGGTGATTGCCAGCTTTCTCTCAAGATCTCTCTACTTCGGTTGTCTTGCAGATGCCCAATACCCTCCTTGTCTCTTCCTTCCAGTTTCAAATTGCCATTCCCCTTAGTATTTCCCATTTCCATGCCAGCAGTATGCCTCTAAACATCAGTTAAACAAGTACATTTGCCATATTGGTGAACATCAGTGAGTAAGGCTATGGTTCTTGGCTCAGATGAGATCAGTACATAGAACAACCAGGGAAGCTGGGTGCAGGTGTTTTATGCCTTGTAATCCTAGCTACTCCAGAAGCTGAGATCTGAGAACTGTGGTTCAAAGCCAGCCTGGGCAGAAAAGTCCATGAGACTCTTAGCTCTAATTAACCAGCAAAAAAACCCCACACAGCAGAAAATTGAAGTGTGGCTCAAGTGGTAAGAATGGTAGTCTTGAGTTTAAAAAGCCAAGCAAGAACAAGAGGCCCTTAGTTCGAGTCCCACACCTGAAAACAATAACAACAACCACCCAGGCACCCAGGACTGAAGCAAGTGGCCAACTTTAATCTTCCATAGTCCTTTCAACAGAGATTCAATGGGAAGAGATTTGTTCCAACCCCTGGGCAACCCCATAACTGTTTGGGTGACTCTCTTTGGTAGTACTAAGGTTTGAACTCAGGGCCATGTACTTACAAAGCAGATATTTTACTACATGAGCCATATCTCCAGTCCTTTACGTTTGCTTTTTCTTTTCTTTTCTTGTCAGTTGTGGGGCTTAAACTCTGGCCTGGGTGCTGACCCTGAGCTCTTCAGCTCTTCAGCTCTTCAAGGCTAGCATGGTACCACTTGAGCCACAGCGCCACTTCCGGTTTTCTGGTGGTATATTGGAAATAAGAGTCTCATCACTTTCTTGCCCAGGCTGGCTTTGAACTGCAATCCTCAGATCTCAGCCTCCTAAGTAGCTAGGATTACAGGTGTGAGCCACTGGCGCTTGGCTCAAATGGTTCTTAAGCAATTAAAAACCTTCTGGTCAATATAAGCCCTCAGAACATACAGGATTTATGGGAGTGGAGGAGTTGTTTGGTTGGTTTGATGTTATGGGGTTTTCTTTCTGCTTTTTGGTACATGGTCTCACTATGTACCCAGGCCGCACTGAAACACACACACACACACACACACACACAGTCACACAGTCACACAGTCACACAGTCACACATACAAGATAGTTCTTTCTCAGCAAGGTCCCATGCAGGCAGGCAGGAAAAGGGCTCTCTCCATCTCCCTTCCTGTCTCCACAGATCCTCTTTCTAGTCCATAACCAGGAGTAGCCATGTCCTAGTTGAACTGCTGCGGCTTGCCAGATTTGCTTTCCAAGTTTGGCTAATGACTAACTTCAGCTTGCACTTTCCCTCTTGGTGTTTTCAAACATTCTTAGAGAACCATACTTGAAGCCAATGCTGGTGGCTTACACCTGTAACCCTAGCTACTCAGAGATGCTAAGATCTGAGGATTGTGGCTCCAAGCCAGACTGGGCAAAAAACTCTCTAAGACTCTTATCTCCAATTAACCAGCAAAGAGTGGGAAGTAGAGGTGTGGCTTGAGTGGCAGAGTACCCACCTTGAGTGAAAAAAATAATGGAGAACTCCAGTACCAGCAGAGAGAGAGAGAACGGCTTGAAACATCAACTGTTCCTCCCTTGGGGTCTAGGCCATGTACAGTGTTCCCTACGGGTCACTTGGTATGACTGTCCTCGTTGGGGGAGGGGAGAGTGTTCCTTCGCCTCTCCAGGTGTGGTTGGACAGGATATAAACATCTCTAATCCAGCTCTTGCTCATAAAAGGCTCTCACATAGTCCTCAGGAAACACACCTACATACTTTAATCCCATCCTCAGGCATTCTCTCTCCTCTACCTTCAGCTACTGCTGCCCTAAACCAATGCCAGCAGACTCTCAGCTCTAGATAAGTCAGGTCAACGTCGGACACTCCAAGTAGTAGGAGTGTACAAATCAAGTTGCCCCCATGGTCCTGTGGAGGACTCCTTTAGTGAGCGTGAGGAGTTGTTATGAGATTTGGGGCACTGCTTCCTTCAATGACAGAGCATTCCTTCACTGATGTTTTCCTGGTTTCACTCCTCCACCTTTTGTGATCCTATTTTGAGTGAAGAGTTTTTGAGAGTTATCAAGATCTTGGCTAGGATGCCAGTGGCTCACACCTAGAATCCCAGCTACTCAGAAAGCTAAAAGCTGAGGGTTTCGACTTGAAGCCAGCCCAGGGAAACAAGTCCATGAGATTCCTTATTTTTAAAACATTTTTATTGTTATTATAAAGGAGTTACAGTTACATACATCAGGTAAAAGAGTACATTTCTTTTTTTTTTTGGTCCAGTCGTGGGGCCTGAACTACACAGTTACATACATCAGGTAAAAGAGTACATTTCTTTTTTTTTTTGGTCCGGTCATGAGGCCTGAACTCTGGGCCTGGGCGCTGTCCCTCAGCTCTTCAGCTCAAGGCTAGTGCTCTACCACTTGAGCCACAGCGCCACTTCTGGCTTTTTTCTTTTTGCTTATGTGGTGCTGAGGAATCAAACCCAGGGCCTCAGGCATGCAAGGCAAGCGCTCTACCACTGAGCCACCTTCCCAGCCCCGAGAGTACATTTCTTTTAGGACAATGTCATCCCTTCCCTCACTCTCTCCCAGTTTTTCCCACCCATCCTTACATACAAGGACACAGAATAATAGCAACAGCAACAACAATAATAAAGTGGTTGGTCTTTCTTATAGATTAAGGAGACAGTTCTCAAGATGCCAGGGCCTTGTGTAGCATGGGCAGTGTGAGTCCCCAGTGAGATGTAGGAGATACCCCAGAAGCATTTGCTGAACTCATTAATTTGGAACTTAATTTGAAGTAGAGAGTTTGAAACTGGGTGTTGTGGTGCATGCCAGTAATTCCAGCACATAGGCAGCCAAGGCAGAATAACGAGTTTGAGGCCAGCATGTTTTCTTTTTGTTGTTGGTCAATACCAAAAGTTCAGTCTCTGCACTAGGTAACCACACTCACTCACTACATGAGAACAGACTCAAAGAACACCTCAACTTTGTAACACCTGTGGCTGGGAAGCATTGTACATTGTGTTTTGGGGTTTTTGTTTATTTGTTTGTTTTTTTGCCAGTCCTGGGTCTTGAACTCAGGGCCTGGGCACTGTGCCTGAGCTTCTTTTGCTCAAAGCTAGTGCTCTACCACTTGACCTATATATAGCACCACTTCTGGCTGTATGTGGTACTGAGGAATGGAACCCAGGGCTTCATGGATGCTAGGCAAGCACTCTACCACTAAGCCATATTCCCAGCCCAGGAGTTGATACTTAATTAAGCACAGCCATCTTGGTACTTACCACATTGGCTTCCCAGGAGAGCATCTCAGGGAAAGTTACTCTTTCATTAGTTCTTTTACCCCAGAATTGACACCACACCATCATTAATTAATTTGTGCTGACCTAGAAAGCAGACACTTCCTCATTTCATCACTTGAAAACTGAGTCACTGCTTGTTCCACTTAGAGGAATCAAATAAGAAGGCATAAGAAGGCAGAGTGGGACTGGGGCATGGGGGATGCGGAGGGGGGACAGGAGGAAAAGGAAGATGCAGCCCACAACAGGACAGTCATAAGAACACACAGCGCAGGAGTCCCCTAAGAACATGTTTCTGGAGTTCAGGTTGCATTTCCACTTATGGCAAAAGAATCACTTTAGAAGGTGAGATTTGTGCTAAATTACTTCTATTTTCTCAGCTAATAGCTTTCTCCTATCACCTCTATTTAAAAAAAAAATTCCTAGCTAGCTGCTTGTGGTTCATGCCTGTAATTCTAGCTACTCAGGAGGCTAAGATTTGAAGGTCCAAGGTTTGAGGTCAGTTCAGGCAGAAAATTCTGTGAGACTATCTTCAATGATCAGCAAAAAGCCAGGCTGGAGGCCTGGCTCAAATGGTAGAGTTCCAGTGAATGTGAATGTGAATGGCAAAAGCCAAGCAAGAATGTAAGGCCTGGAGTTCAAACCTTGGTATTAGGGGAAAAAAATCCTCTCTGGTTATGTGAATTGGAAGAAAAAAAAATAAGTAAGTGACATATATGAATTTGTGTTCTAAGACTTTTTTTAAATGACATTGCTCAACCCCAAAAATGTGTAAACATATATTTATGAGGAACAAATTTAAGTATACAATATGAGGTAGAAAGCCAGCGCTGGTGGCTCATGCCTGTAATCCTAGCTACTCAGGAGGCTGAGGTCTGAGGATGGCAGTTCAAAGCCAGCCCCGGGCAGGAAAGTCCGTGAAACTCTTAGCTCCAATAAACCACCAGAAAAACGGAAGTGGTGTTGTAGCTCAAGTAATAGAGTGCTCGCCTTGAGCTGAAGAGCTGAGGGACAGTGTTCAGGCCTAGAGTCCAAGCCCCACGACCGACAAAAACAAAAAACAAACAAAATATGAGGTAGACACAAGACGCAGAGGTGGGTAACAGACAAAAAATTAATATATATCCTACAAAATGAAGAAAAATGAGGGAAGGAGTGGGGAGAGAGGAATGGGTGAGAATGTTGAAAGGGTGACATGGATGAGGATGCATTGTGTTCATAAACTGCTTTGTTGAATGACAACCCCTTTGTACAACTACCTAAAGAAAATTATTTTTTAAAAAAGAACATGTACACACTATATATATATGTGTGTATATATATACAGAGCTACAAAATTAGGTAAAGAAGTTAATGTCCCCACAAAAAGGGGGATATTTTATATTCCTAATTTAAGGTCCTCATTATGGTCTGTAAGCAACCAGATAATAACTTTAACTTCAGACTGTCTGTAAGTTTAGAATGCCAAATAACTTAATTTCCTCACTGTTAAATTTATATTGTTTCATCAATATTATTATGTGTTAACACTTCATCTTGCTTCAGTCACTAGTGACTGTCATTCATTCCACAAATATTTATTGAGCACCTGCTCAGAGTCAAGTGTTGTCAACTACTAGATTCATGGAAAGGAAAGGAAAGGGAAGGAAAAATTCACAGCCTCAATGAATTCTGAGTTGTACATTTATAATTGCCACTTGGGGCATTCCTTAAGTCCAGGTTCATCTCTAGTGTAAATAATACAAGAAAGAGTGATAGAAACATATGAATTCTGGAATCTAGCAGGAAACAAAGGGATGTAGGTCAAGAGGTTCATGGAGCAGAAAAATGGAGCCACATTGCAGAAGTTCTAGCATTCGGGTATATTCATTCAAAGCAGAGAATCTAGAACAAGTCCTGATGATTTTGACAAAGTTAAAACCTGTTCAAGAAACTCCAAAGGGAAGAATGTCAGGTGAGAGCTAAGCCCTGGATGGTAATCCCAGAGGAGACACTGAAGTTAGTGCTGTGATCTTGGGAAAATCACAGACTTTTCTAAGGGTGGGATGTGCAGTAATTTTGATACTGAAAAATTGCCACACTTGGATTCAGTCCTTTGTCCCTATGGTCTGAAGAATGGGTCACAGACACAGCAAGAGGAGTAAAGGGCAAACATTTATTGAAGAAAAAGATAAGCAGAAGTCAGACGCCTGTAATCCTAGCTACTCAGGGGGGGGGCTAAGATCTGAGGGTCGTTCAAAGCCAGACCAGGCCAGAAAGTCCATGAGACTCCTATCTCCAATAAACCACCAGAAACTGGAAGTGGTGCTGTGGCTCAAGTGGTAGAGGCTCACCTTGAGCTGAAGAGCTGAGGGACAGCGCCCAGGCCTAGAGTTCAAGCCCCATGACTGACCAAAAAAAAAAAAAAAAAAAGATAAGCAGAGCTCTTGCTAGATAGGAGGGGTCCTGAAGAAGGGCACCACCTGGGGTGGGTTGTGCAGGAGTTAATAAAGTGTTTCTCAGAAAGAACTACATGAGTCTCAAGATCATTGGACAGCCTTAGGGCCCTATCAGGCCCCAGACCCAATCAGAAGCCACATGCAGCCTCCCATGAGTTTTCTGTGCATCCTTTAGCCCCTATGACTGAGTGCCTGTTAAAATGCACACTTTGGGGAGCCAATCAGCCCACCGTTCATGTGCAAGTCTTCCAGAGATAATGGGGTGAAGATGTGATGCCCAGGGGCCTGTATGACTCCTCAAGGCCATGATGGAATGACTCCTCGGAACCTGCATTTGGGACTCCTCAAGGCCAACTGAGGGATTCACACCTCTATGGGAGGGTGCCCTGGTCCTGACTGTATATCCAGGTTCATTCTCTGATATCAGGCATAAAGTTTGTAGACATTTCAATTAATTGCTGCCATTTCACAATCCACAGATTTGCAGGTAAACACTCATCTGACCAGTTTCAACTTCCCAGAAAAGGAAGGCATAGAGGGATGACTCACATCCCTTCCCAGTAGCATTGCCAGAGGCAGAGGTGTGGGTCCTGCAGAACTGGTGTATGCCTTACAGTTGGCTGCTCGCTAAGATCTCTTCCTCTCTGCAGCCCCCTGGCCACTCCCTGCAGGTATTTCAGTTTGCTTCTCTTGAACTCCCTGCAGGTATTTGAGTTTGCTTCTCTTGAACTTTATCTTATTTTTTCCCAGTCGTGGGGCTTGAACTCTGGGACTGGACGCTGTCCTTCAGCTCAAGGCTAGCGCTCAGTACCACTTCCAGTTTTCTGGTGGTTATTTGGAGATAAGAGTCTCACGGACTTTCCTGCCCAGGTTGGATTTGAACTGCTATCCTCAGATCTCAGCCTCCTGTGTAACTAGGATGACAGGAGTGAGCCACCAGTGCCTGGCTAACTGTATCTATTTTAAAGAGCTTATTGTCATTGCTGAGAGCCATAGGAACTCTTTCAAATTATTATAAAAGCATATGCATATTAACTTGTTAGTATATACAACTATAATATATACATATAAAATACAAATTTAATTTAAATGTTTTATTAAAATGTGTATAAAAGTAATAACATTTATATATACATGATTGATATATACCCTTGTGTTTCTTTTTTGTTGTTGTTGGTTGTGGGGCTTGAATTCTGGGCCTGGGAGCTGTCCCTCAGCTCTTCAGATCAAGGCTAGCACTCTACCACTTGAGCCACAGTGCCACTTCTGGTTTTCTGAGTGGTTTATTGGAGGTAAGAGTCTCACAGACTTTCCTGCCAGGACTGGTTTGAACCATGATCCTCAGATCTCAGCCTCCTGGGTAGTTAGGATTACAGGCATGAGCCACAGGTGCCCGGCTACCCTTTTGTTTCTGTGTAACAAGTTGGAAAGGTTTTTACTTGCTCATAAAGTATATAATTATATATATGTAATTCATTTATTGTATTATATACTTATATATTGTGTAATATATATATTAGATTATATGTTTACTATCTTATTATATGTAACTATTTTTACTTACTTTATATATCTTTATTACATATAAGAAATATGTTGACAGGATTATAGGTGTGAGCCACTGACACCCAGCGAGACTCTTATCTCTAATTAATTACTCAGAAACAGGAAGTGGTGCTGTGGCTCAAACCCGTAGGGCATTAGCCTTGAGCAAAAGAGCTCAGGGACAGTGCCCAGGCCCTGAATTCAAGCCCCTTGACCAACAATTAAAAAGAAAGAAAGAGAGAGAGAGAGAGAGAGAGAGAGAGAGACAGAAAGAAAGAAAGAAAGAAAGAAAGAAAGAAAGAAAGAAAGAAAGAAAGAAAGAAAGAAAGAAAGAAAGAAAGAAAGAAAGAAAAAGAAATATTAAATTACTTGCAGGCAAATAGACCTAGAAAAAGTTATGTGATGTAAGTCAATCTCAGAGAGACTAACAGTGCATGCTTCTCTTGTATGTGGAAGTTAGATCAAAATACATGATAACAGGGGCTGGGAAGGTGGCTTAGTGGTAGAGTGCTTGCCTTGCATGCATGAGGCCCTTGGTTCGATTCCTCAGTACGACATAAGCAGAAAAGGCTGGAAGTGATGCTGTGGCTCAAGTGGTAGAGCGCTAGCCTTAAGTTGAAGAGCTGAGGGACAGCGCCCAGGCCCAGAGTTCAGGACCCACATTGGACAAAAAACAAAACAAAATACATGACAACATATGCAAGGTCTTATTGACTAAACAACACCATACTTAGGGGAAGAATCCAAAAGTGTAATTCCTTTGAACAGCTGATAAAGTATTTAACAAAATGATTATCAGAAATGTTTGGGGGAATGCCAATGAGAGGGGGGTCACAGGAATGGAAGGAGGATGGGTTAGCAAATACAGTCATTATATTCAAAGTATACTATGTACAAATTGAACTTAATGTAAGATTAGGAATGGAATAGGGAAAGGTGAGTGAGAACAATGGAGGGGGTAACAGTCACCAGGATGCATTGTATTCATAGTCTGACTTATAGAACTGAAAATCCTTTGTATAACTACTTAATAAAAATAAAGAAATATGGGGGGCAGGGGGAAGATGTGAAGGGATGGGAAGAGGAAACAAAGTTGGAGGCTACAATGCTTGATAAGAAATGTACTCATTATCTTCCCCATGTAATTGTAACCCCTCTGTACAGTATTTTCACAATAAAAAATAAAATTAGAAAAAAAAATAATTTTTAATTGTCAAGTTTGGGGAAGGTGACTCACTGGTAGAGTGCTTGCCTAGCATGCATGAGGTCCTGGGTTCGGTTCCTCAGCACAACATAAGCAGAAAAAAGCCAGAAGTGGCCCTGTGGCTCAAGTGGTAGAGCGCTAGCCTTGAGCTGAAGAGTGAGGGACAGCGCCCAGGCCCAGAATTCAAGCCCCATGACTGACAATAAATAAATAAATAAACAAAGAGTCAAGTTTATCAAAAACGAAGAAAGTCTGAGACTATGGTAGCCAAGAGGTGCCTGAGGAGAAAGACCAACAAGTAATGTGGAGAAATGTTACTGGTAAGATCCTGGAAATGAAAAACAACATGTAAATCTAGGGAAATCTCAGTAATAAGTTTATGGACTTAGTGACAATGTACCAATGTTGATTTATTAATTATAACAAATGTGCTGTACTGATAAAAGATGTTTAGAAAGGAAAGGAATAGCAGCTAGGTAAATTTCTGTAAATCTGAAACTGTGGTAAAAACAGTTGAATTTTGAAAGAATGTGTGAAAGTGAACACATATATATCTCATATATTGTATACTATATATAATACATATATGAAAAAATTAAGCATGTCAAAGAACCAGTGGAAAATTTAGACACTTAAGACAAGAGTAGGCCAAGTCAGGTCTTCAATAACATCATCTTTCTATCATAAAGTCACATGTTTACTTATTTATTTTTATTAATTTATTTATTTTGGTGCCAGTATGCTGGCTTGCCTCAGCGCATTGCACTCTTGCTTAGCTTTTCCTTTGTAAAGTTAGTATTCTACCACTTAAAGCATACATCCAGTTCTGGCTTTTTGCTCCTTTATTGGAGATAAGAGTCTCTTCTCTGACTTTTCTGCTTACTAGTTTCAGGTTGTGATCCTTAGATCTCAGCCTCCCAAGTAGCTACAATAATAGGCCTGAGCACCAGTGCCACACTCTGGATTTTTCTAGCCAGGGAAGTTAGGGCCTTGGCATATACTAGGAATTGGTTCTCTTTCTCAAGATGCTTTGCTTCCATTTGTTGAAAAAGTGTTATACTGTTTTGATGAAAAAGACACACTTTACTGACTTTTGAAAAGAATCAGTCATAAATAAAAATACAAATGTGAAGCTGGGCACCAGTGGCTCATGCCGGTAATCTTAGCTTCTCAGAAGGCTGAGATCTGAGGATCGCAGTTCAAAGCCAGCTGGGACAGGAAAGTCCATAATTAACCACCAGAAAACCAGAAGTGGCGCTGTGGCTCAAGCAGTAGAGAGCTAGTCTTGAGCTGAAAAGCTGAGGGACAGCGCTCAGGCCCAGAGTTCAAGCCCCATGACTGACAAAAAAAAAACAAAAACAAAAACAAAACCCAAAAACATAAAACAAAACAAAACAAAAAAAACAAATGTCAGAGCCAGACACTGGTGGCAAACGTGTAATTCTCAGGAGCCAGGGATCTGAGGATCTCAGTTTGAAGCCAGCCTGGGTCAGGAAAACCCTACAACTCTTATCTAAAGGGAGCTGTGGCTCAAGTGATATGTAGAGTGCATGCATACAAATGTGCAATCTCTGCGATGTGACCTTGGAGCCTTTATATAGTGTACAAACTGCACAACCGTATGTGACTTCCCTGGTGCCTCTGCCTATTGTGAGATTGTGTTGCCATTGAGTATCTTGGCAACTCTGAGAGCGTTTTCAGGCCTCACTATGTATAATTGTGGACATTTCAACAATTACTGGTAATCACTATTTTGTTTACCTTGGATTGAAATAAAAGACCCAGACCCAGGAAGATCCTGTACCTGGAATTTGCCCAATCATACAATAGTGGGTAATGACATACATCACATGGGGGTGGTACAGTCATTAAATGTGAGCTGCATCAAAGCACTGAGTGCCACACCTGGCAGATAATGAGCCCTCAATCTGTTCTGCGTTCTTCTTTCCCTTTGTAATAACACCATGTGATTATGAGATCAGGACTCCTGTTGTCAGGCCTAAGGGGTATTCTTTGGGACAGAGGTTTAGATAAACAGTACCAAGGCTCAAGGCCATAATCCACCTGGAGAGACAGATCTGAACATCTGAACATCTCGATTCTAAGCCAGCCAGGCCAAGCAAATTCAGGTGACTCTTATCTCCAACTAACCAGCAAAAAAAGCTGGAAGTGAAAGTATGGCTCAAGTGGTAGAGTGCTAGCATTGAGCAAAAGAAGCAAGCAAGAATGTAAGGCACTAAATTGTAAAGGGATTTTTTTAACCTTAGAAAATAACTGCTTAAATAATCTTCCTAGATTGAGACCTTGTGTCCTAAGTCAACTACATTTGGAGCTATATGGCCTACAGTGAAATCAATTCAGGATATAAACCCAGAGGTGATAAATATTGAAAATGCCATTTATAAATAAATACTTAGCAGCCAGGCGCCAGTGACTCACACCTGTAATCCTAGCTACTCAGGAGGCTGAGATCTGAGGATCATGGTTCAAAGCCAGCCCAGGAAGGAAAGTTCGTGAGACTCTTATCTCCAATAAAAAAACACTAGATTCCCCCATGGTATAACCCCTGCTTTCACTGTATTTGATGTTGGTATAATTTGTGGAGGGAAGAGAAAAAATAAATTGTTTAAATAGGGATACAGGTGGACCCATTGCAACAATGAGATGTACAAATCATTATGTCGAAAAATGATCTTTACAACTTTGGTAGAGAGAGAGGGCATGGGAAGGGATGGGAAGGGAGACAAAGGAGGAGGCAACAATGCTTGATAAGAAATGTACTCATTATCTAGCCCATGTAATTGTAACCCCTCTATACGGTGTTTTCACAATTAAAAAAAAAAACACTAGAAAACCAGAAGCGGCACTGTTGCTCAAGCGGTTGAACACTCGCCTTGAGCTGAAGAGCACTGGGACAGCGCCCAAGCCCAGAATTCAAGCTCCGCGACCAACCAAAAATAAATAAATAAATACATACATATATATGTACATAAAATAAATACATACATGTATATATGTATACATTTTATGTACATATATGTATTCATGTTTTATACATATTTATTTATATAAATATTTATATACACAAACACATATATGTGCATATATGTATTTATTAATAAATAGCATGTGTGTGTGTGTGTTCTTTGAGCTCTGTGCCAGTAGTTCATGCCTGTAATGCTAGCTAGCTACTTTGGAGGCTGAGATCTGAGGATTGTGGTTTGAAGCCAGCTCAAAGAAGGAAAGTCTATGAGACTCTTTTTCTTCTTTTGTCGGTCATGGGGCCTGAACTCTGGGCCTGGGCACTGTCCCTCAGCTCTTCAGCTCAAGGCTAGCACTCTACCACTTGAGCCACAAGCACCACTTCCAGCTTTTTCTGCTTATGTGGTACTGAGGAATCGAACCCAGGGCCTCATGCATGCAAGGCAAGCATTCTACCACTGAGCCACCTTCCCAGCCAGAGAAGGAAAGTCTATGAGACTCTTATCTCCAATTAACAACCAAAAACCTGGAAGTAAAGCAATGACTAGTAGTAGAGCCCTAGTCTTGAGCAAAAAGGCTCAGGGACAGTACCTAGGCCCTGATTTCAAACCCCAAGACAGGGACACGTGCAGGCGCTTTGTCTTTGCAGTTTTTTTGGTGTCCTTGGTTGTATTAGGTAAGGAAATTGCTCTGTTTGAAGCATTATTAGAAGAGAATCCTGAGAGATCAATGGTAATTGAAACTAGTTGAAGGACAATATATAGGCTGAGAAGCTACCCCAAAACAGAGTGTTCCTTCTGGGGCTCATGGTGAATAAGACCTTTGAGATGGTAATAAAGTCTATATGTTTGGAAGAATATGAAGATGCTGGTTGGAGCAGAAGATTTCTGTAAGGAAGGGATGGACAACCATGAAATGACCTAAATTTCTAGGCTCAAAAATTTGGACCAGATCCTAGAACTAACAGGAATTGCTGGGAAATTTTTTACCTTGAAAGGAAAATGTTGTCTTAGGAAAATTAATCTGGTAGGGGGAAATAAGATTCAAGTGAAATAATTGAAATTATTTATTAGTATTTATTAGTATTATTTTTGGTGCCAGTCCTGGGGCTTGAACTCAGGCTTTGAGATTCTTTTGCTCAAAGTTAGTGCTCTACCACTTGAGCCATAGCTCCACTTCTGGTTTTTTACTGGAGATAAGAGTCTCATAGACTTTCCTACCCTGGCTGGCTTCAAACTGCCATCCTTAGATCTCAGCCTCCTGAGTAGCTAGGATTATAGGCTTGAGCCACAGGCTCAGCTTTAATTTTATTTTTTACAATAAAAATGAAATAAGAAGATCTTGCTCAATAGACCTTCTTAAGGAAAGAAAACAAGTACTGAAGAAACTTTTTACTATCAGTTTCTTACCAAGAGTTGGAGATACTCACATTGAACTCCCTTCATACCCACTTTGCTCTCCATGACTTTAGTTTCTCAGGGTGGATTCCAGAATAGTCTTGCAATCACCTGAGTTAAGTCACGTATTTTCACTAATTAAGAATAATTACTGCCAGGCATCAGTAAGAAACCCTAACTACTCAGGAGGTTGAGATCTGAGAATCCAAGTTTGAAACCAGCCTAAGTAAGAACAAAAACAAAAACAAAAAAGTCTGTGAGACCCTTATTTACAATTAACTACCAAAAATCCAAAAGTGGAACTGTGACTCAAGTGGTAGAAGGCCGGCCTTGAGTAAAACAAGCCAAGTAGGAGTGTGAGGTCCTGAGTTCAAGTCCCAATACCAGCACAAAACAAATAAAATAATAGGGCTGGGAATGTGGCTTAGTAGTGGAGTGCTTGCCTAGCATACATGAAGCCCTGGGTTCGATTCCTCAGTACCATATACACAGGGGGGAAAAAGCCAGACTTGGTGGTGTGGCTCAAGTGGTAGAGGGTTAGCCTTGAGCACAGACAGGCTCAGGGACAAAGCACAGGCCCTGAGTTCAAATTCTAGGACTGGCAAAACAATAAGTAAATAAATAAATATAATAAAATAAAATAAGAGTCCTAGAGATCTTTTTGTTTCTTGTGCTATGTGAGGATTCAGCAATCAAGTGCTATATATGAAGAGGAAACAAAGCCAAACACCAGATTTGTCAGCAGCTAGATCTTAGACTTCTCAGTCACCAGAAGTGTGAGAAATAAATTTCTGTTGTTTATAAGCCATCTATCTTACAGTTTTTTTTGTAACAGCAGCCTGAAATGACTTAGACAATAGCAGACACCTTGTATAGCAAGAAAGACTGTAAGTGCTTCACCCATATTTTGAATCTTTATTTCTGTGCAACAAGATTCCTTTGGCAATCTAGTAGAACTTCTCCATCCCTTCTCAGAATAAGGACTATTAAATATAATACATGAGATAAGGAAAAAATAAAGTATATGAAGGTAGTGGTTAAAGCAACAAAAAGGAGTTAATATGATGATGAACTTGCTTCTTTAAAAAAATAAGCAAATATATAATCTATAATTATATGATATAAAATACTTATATATTATCATATATGCACAATGGAGTACCATTCAGCCATAAAGAGCAAAATTACGTCATTTGCAAGAAAACAGACAGAACTGGAGGTCATCATGTTAACTACAATAAATCGGACTCCAAAAGACAACTATTATGTGCTTCCTCATGCAGAATTCATACATTGTTTTTTAAAACATGAAAGTAGAAGTGGGATTATTTGGAAAAGAGGGAGAGAGCAGAAGAGAGGTTAATAGGGTTAAATACATTCAAAGTATATTATGTACAGTTATGAAAATATCATAATGAAGCTTTTTGTACAATTAATATGCTAATAATTTGTGTGTATGTGTGTGTGCGTGTGTGTGTGTGTGTGTGTGTGTGTGTGTGTGTACCATTGGTGGGGCTTTAAACTGGGTACTGTCCCAGAGCTTTTGTGCTCAATGAAAGGCTCTACCACTTTTAATCCATAGCCCCACTTCTAGCTTTTTGGTTCTTAAGTGGAGATAAGAGTCTCACAGACTTTCCATCCTTGGGTTGGCTTTGAACATCAATTCTCAGATCTCAGCCTCCTGAGTAGCTAGGATGACAGGCATGAGTCACAGGAGCCTGGCTGCTTTGTTGTTTTTTTTTTTCCTGCCCTGAGGCTTGAACTCAGGGCCTGAGCACTGTCCCTGAGCTTCTTTTGTCCAATGCTAGCATTCTATCATTTGAGCCACAGCACCACTTCTGGCTTTTTCTGTTTATGTGGAACTGAGGAATCGAACCCAAGGCTTCATGGATGCTAGGCAAATACTCTACCACGAAGCCACATTCCCAGGCCTGCTTTATTGCTTTTTAACACACTAAATAGTAATGAGTTAGCAACACCATAAATATAAAACCTGATAAACCTAGATATGATTTTTTTCCCCATTCAAGTTCACAAGTATCCAGAATTCTGCTCACTGGTTTGTAGAATCCAGGGCTAATCTACTTCTCACTTTACCCCTAGGAGGTAGGTATTATTATCACAGATGGAGCCAAGGCAATGGAGGTAAAAAGCAATGCAGCCGAAATCCAAACCGGCTCTAATGCCTGCTCTTAACCACCATATGGCACAAGGCTGGAGATGGAGCTTGCCTCATGATTGGGACCCAATAGAATTAGATAATATTGTAATAGGAAGGAAAAAGCAACAGTAAATCTAGGGGAGCAAAGGAAGGGGTGACATTGTCCAAAAAGTAATGTACTTATTACTTGACTTATGAAATGGTAACATCTTTGTACATCACCTTTATAAGAATAAACAAATGAATAGTAAAAGAAAGAAAACAAAATAAAGCAAATCTAAGGAAGAAGAAATGATTTTTTTCTAATATGAAGGACCCTCTTTCATAGAAATATCCAGCAACAAAGAGCCCATTCTTTTTTTGGGGGGGGGTCCGGTCATGGGGCCTGAACTCTGGGCCTGGGCGCTGTCCCTCAGCTCTTCAGCTCAAGGTTAGCGCTCTACCACTTGAGCCACAGCGCTACTTCTGGCTTCTTTCTTTTTGCTTATGTGGTGCTGAGGAATTGAACCCAGGGCCTCAGGCATGCAAGGCAAGCGCTCTACCACTGAGCCACCTTCCCAGCAAGAAAGCCTATTCTTCTAAATGTTTTCTGTGAGACTCCCATTTTGGAACTGAGCACCGAACTATCAGTAGATGCAATAATGTGAAGTTGTGTTCTTGAGTCTGTGAAAAATCTCTTGTTTTTATTTCTATAATTCTACATGAATTACTTGGATTTTTCTGCCCTTCTAGTAAGGACTGTCACCAAAAGACCCTGTGGATATACATAAGCATAGCAGCATGTAAAAAGGCCTCTGTTCCTCCTACAGAGCAAGGATGCTAGAATGATTAAAGATGCTGTTTCTCTATAGTATTGCTTGTGAATGTGAGCCATTCAAGGCACTGGACCTGTTCAGCTCCTTCAAGACACTCTATAAATATAAATTGAATTGAAAGGTGCTGATAAGACAAAACAATTTACTTTGCACCAAATAGGGAGGGCAGGAAATATCATGAGACTTTTACCTCCTATTAACAACCAAAAAGCTGGGAATAGAACTGAGGTTCAAGTGGTAGAGTGCTAGCTTGAGTGAAAAGGCTATAGGACAGCTCCCAGGCTCTGAGTTCAAGCCTCAGTACCAGTACAAAACAAAATAAACACAAAAACCAAAAATATCCCAGATTCTTAGAAAAGACAGGCTTCTCCCCAGCAGTGCAAGGTGACAAGCCATCACCAGGGCCAGTCTGGTAGACACAGCCAGAGCCACATAATCAACCCTCTCTTTCCAAGTCAGCCTTGTAAATTCATTTAAAAATAATTGCCTGCCCACAGCCTAGTTTTCCTGTGACAAGTTATCCAGTTCCTCAACACTCTTCTGGCACACTGCTCCCAGGAGCAAAGCAGAAAAGTGGCAGGAAGTGTCTTGCCACATGATCTGGGTTAATGCTAACTGGCTCTTGAGCCCTGGGCTCCATCTCCTTGGCTGACATTCTGTTAGATTACTCAAGGGAGATGCTCCAGCATTCGCTGCAACAGAAAGTTAAGTGCTAGTGGCTATATAGCCATGAGGATCAACAGTATCAACTACCATCCAGAGGATACGGTGAGGTCAGAGATGCCAGGAGGTTCTGGGACATTCCTCCTCAGGTCACAAGCCTTTACTTGGGAAAAGGGTCCATGTGACCTGCTGCACTAAAAAATACCAGCGTGAACTGTCCCAAAGAAACCAGATGGCTCTAAGCTGTGAGCAAAAATAGTACAACCCAGACTGGGCAGAGCCTTAGGAACTCGCAGGTTTTGACTTGTAAAAGCTATAATCCACCTTTCCTTGGCTTGTTTCAAATTGATTTGCAGCTAGGAAAAAAAATCTATTTGTCTTTCTTCTTATTTTGACCATTACAAAAAAAAGTAGCAGAGCTGGGAGCCAGGGTTCATTCCTGTAATCCTAACTATTCAGGAGGCTGAGATCTTAGGACTGCTGCTCAAAGCCAGACTGAGCAAGATGCCTGTGAGGCTCTCATCGCCAATTAACCACCAAAAAGCCAGAAGCAGAGTTCTGCTTTAAGTGGTAGAGCACTAGCCAAGAGGTTAACTCAGGAACAGCATCCAGGCCTGAGTTCAAGCTCTAGGATTGGCATACATACAACACACACACACACACACACACACACACACACACACTGGCAGAGCTGGGAGTCATGGGTCATGGTTGTAATCCTAGCTACTCAGAAGGCTGGGGACTATGGTTCAAAACCAGCCTGGACAAGGAAGGCCATGAGATGTTTATCTCCAATTAAACACCAAAAAGCCAGAAGTAGAGCTATGGCTCAAGTGGTAGAGTTAGTCGTGAGCAAAAAATGCTCAGGGAGAGTGCCCAGACCCTGAGTTCAAGCCCTAGGACTGGCACAGAAAGAAAGAAAAAGAAGAAAACTGGAAGACCAGCATTGTCTAAGTTTGTTTTTAGGTTAGAGATATAATAGAGATATAATAGAGAGCTTGCCTAGAATACACAGAAGTCCCTGAGTTCAAACCCAGGCAAGAAAAAAAATGCAAGTTCTTCCATGTAAGAATTGATAGAAAAAATTAGGTAAAGGAAAAAAAATTAAAAGTTGCAATTTGTTTATATGTAATGATCTTGAAGACCCAAATTTACAGGTTTATCTGAGTTCTGATTTCATTTAGTTTCATTTTGTACAGAAGTTGTTTAATCTAGTTCCTATTTTTTTTTCCAGTGAAGTTTCTATTTTTACCACCAGAGGGTGAATCATGGCCAGACCATTTTGGGACATGGTTAGAGCAAGGATTTTTCAAGTCAAGAATGAAATAAAACTTTACTGCCCAAACCAGAGCTTTGAAGCTGAACACATTACCAACCATTGTGCTCTGATAGTGTTTTTGTGTGTGAGCATTGATTGCATTACACAGAACAGAAGTGACTGGAAGAGTTCCATGGGCAAAAAATAGCTTGGATAATAACTCCTTACAAGATTAGAGGAAAGAAACAGCATTTCACATGGGGTTCCCTCTGTCCCCTGACCTGGCAAACAAGGAACAGCTTTCTGTTGTTGAAATTGACGCAAGCTTCTATGTACGACCAATCAGCAAAGCAGTTTTTGTCCTCATGTACCAAGTTGTTCTTGTTCTGAGAATCATGAATGCTTTATTTGACCTCAACTTCTAGTGCTTCATTAATATAATAAAGTCTTGATGCCTGAAATTTTAGGAAAAACATTAAGTCAAATGGAATCTAATGCAAACCAATTTTACCTACCTGCAAAAGGTCCCAAGTTCAAATTCACGTCGTAAAAAAAAAGCATAGAATAACTTCTGTCATGACTATTTTGTAGTCTTAAATTTTTTAGTCCCTTGAAATTGAACATTAATCAGAGTAGTCCCTCTCAGTAGGGCAGTTTTAAAGCAGGCAAGTAGGCAGGGCTGGAGATACAGCTCAGTGGTAGAGGACTTACCTAGCATAGCCAAGGTCCAGAGTATCATCCTCAGGATCAAGCAAATAAATAAGGGTTGGGAATGTGGCTTAGTGGTAGAGTGTATACATAAAGTCCTGGGTTCGATTGCTCAGTACCACGTACATAGAAAAAGCTGGAAATGGTGCTATGGCTCAAGTGGTAGAGCGCTAGCCTTGAGCAAAGGAAGCTCAGGGACAGTGCCCAGGCCTTACATTCAGGCCCCATGACTGGCAAAAAGAAAAAAGAGGGCTGGGAAGGTGGCTCAGTGGTAGAGCGCTTGCCTTGCATGCATGAGGCCCTGGGTTCGATTCCTCAGCACCACATAAGCAGAAAAAAAAAGCCAGAAGTGCCACTATGGCTCAAGTGGTAGAGTGCTAGCCTTGAGCTGAAGAGCTGAGGGACAGCGCCCAGGCCCAGAGTTCAGGCCCCACGACCGGACCCAAAAAAAAAAAAAAAAAAGAAAGAACTAAAGATAAATATGTGTTGGACACCAGTGGCTCACACTTGTGATAGCAGCTACTCAGGAGGCTGAGATCTGAGGATCATGGTTCAAAGCCAACTTAGGTCTGAAAATCAGTGAGAACCTTACCTCTAATTAATGGGTAAAAATCTGGAAGTAGAGCTGTGGCTCAAGCAGTAGAGTGCCATCCTTGAATGCAAAAGCTATGGAAGAAGTGCAAGGTCCTGAGTTCAAGCCCTAGTACTAGTACACAAAAGGTAAATATGGCAAATATGAGAATCTGATTATTCAGATATGATTATCAGAATGTAGTCCCTAAAGAATAATCCCTCATAGAACTTAAGTTTTTCATCCCTACTTAAGTTACAGTGATAAGTGTGAGTAGTCACTAGCTTTTATTTTTTTTGTCAGTCCTGGGGCTTGACCTCAGGGCCTGAGCTTCCTTTGCTCAAGGCTAGTGCTCTACCACTGAGACACAGCACCACTTCCAGCTTTATCTGGTATGTGGTACTGAGGAATCGAACCCAGGGCTTCATGCATGCCAGACGAGCACTCTACCACTAAGCCACTAAGTCACTAGCTTTTTATATAGGTGTCAAGAGTTGCTTACATTTTAGCAAGCATAAAATTGTATCCATCTCAAGACTTTCTCTTAACCTGCAAACACTTTCTTTTCTTAATTAAAAGTGATTCCTATGTAGGGAGATGGCTCCTGTGAAGTTCAACCCCTCTGTGACCTCTGACCCCAAGGCCCCTTGCAGATGGCAAGATCACAATTGTCCTTGATTTCCAGGGAGCTGCCATGCAGTATGACATCCATATGCTCCCTGTCAGTCTTCAAGACAAAGTAGTCCAGGTGGTTAGAGGACACCCCAAAGGTCAACAAAATCAGCCAGGTAGTCCACGGGTACAGAAAGAATCGTGTCATTCAACACTGAGCAGGTGCAGCCACCCATGAGGGCATTCATCCGGCAAAGTGATTATCACCAGGCTAAAACTGGACACAGATCAGGAAAAAACTTCTTGAATGCAAAGCCATGTGTTAACAGTTGGAAGAAAGAAAGGCAAATAGAATGGAAAACTTATTGAGAGAATGCAGGAATGAATGTAACCAGTTGTGTAACAATGGTGATCTATCGATGTGTAGCCTAGCAGATAGATCTTTGGAGCTTTTTGAGAAATTTCCAGAACTTTTCTAGGAAACCTCCTTGTCCTCCTGGTTTGTTACTAATGCATAGCTCTGTAAATCTACTTTTGCTATTCTGATTCATAATTTTATGAATAAAAATTGGAAATGTTCCCTAATTGCAACAGCAAATTGGTTCTCATTCCAAATATATTTTCATCTTCTTTTTATACATATAGTTAGATAGAACTATATATATATATATACATAGTTTATCTAAATATATATGTATATATATATAGTTCTATCTATATATGTATATATAGTTCTATCTAGATATATATATACCTATATTTATATCTATATTTATATCTATCTATATCTTTATTTCTATCTGTATTTATTACTCTATATATCTAGCTAGCTAGCTATCTGCCAGTCTGTCTGCCCTGAGGCTTGAACTTGAGGCCTGGACACTGTCCCTGAGCTCTTTTGCTCTAAGCTAGCACTCTACTTTGAGCCATAGCTCTACTTCCAGTTTTTGAGTGGCTAATTGGAGATAAGAGTCTCATGGAGACTTTTCTACCTGGGTTGGTTTTGCACTATGATCCTCAGATCTCAGCCTCCTAAGTAGCTAGGATTATAACACCCAGCTCCACCTTATTTTTTTTCTCTCTAAGAAATCAAAGCATAAGCATTTTATGTGCTTTTATCTGCTGAAAAGATTTATGGCAGTATTAACAAATATATTGATCTAAGTTTTCTTCTAATATCTTGAGGTTATAGTCTCAGCATTTATACTCTCTATGCAGAGGAATTATATTTTGATATAAAGAATAAAATATAATCTACTTTTTAAATGACTTTCCATTTGTCCAAATACCATATAGGACTGACTTGAAATATTTCTATTCTATACTAAATTTTTATACATACTGGCCTTCCTAATCTGTTCCATTACCATGTCTGTTTCTTTTTATTGCTCCACTGTTTTAACCATTATATTTTATGTTGCCACACACTTTTATTCATTTTAGTATATTGTAATATACTTCATATATTTTATACTACATACTAAAATGTTTTATAAAGGTACTGATTTTTTCAGTTCCTTTCCAAAGTGGTCTTAGATGTTCTTTCAATCTTTTAATGGTCAATACACTAACATACCAAGTCTTCTTGCCTGATTCTTCTCTAAGTAATTGAGGTACATTTTGGTTTATTGATCAGTTTAGGTATATCGATATTTCTAAGCATTTCTTTCTGTTACCAAAATTTTTTAAAGTATTTTTAATACTGCCTTAATTCCCAAGGATTTCATGGCTTGGATTGGTTGTAGTGAAGAAGTAAATGTCATTTTTTTTTGCTAGTCCTGAGGCTTGAACTCTGGGCCTGGGTGCTGCCTTGAACTTCTTTAGCTCAAGGCAAGTACTCTATCACTTGAGCCACTTCCAGCTTTTTTGAGTATTCTATTGGAGCCAAGAGTCTCATGGAGTTTTCTCCCAGGCTGGCTTCAAACCATGATCCTCAGATTTCAGCCTTCCGAGTAGCTAGGATTACAGGTGTGAGCCACTAGCACCTGGCTGATGCTCTTTCTTATTTGGTATGTATGTATGTATGTATGTATGTATTTATTTTGGTCTGAGACCAGAACTCAGACTCAGTGCCTGATACTTTTACTTATTGGCTAGCACTCTACCAACTGAACCATGCCCTCAGCCCCTTTTTACTTAGTATTTTGATTTTATATTTTGTTTAGAACATTATTTTTGTATATTATGCTAAAAAGCAACTTATTCTTTTAATATTCCTAACAGCTTTTCAGTTGAGAAACTTACCTTAATAGGTAATGCAAGGTTGAGTCCCAGTTGTAATATCAATGAAATAATCAGAATGTGGAATCTGAAATGAGGTTGCAGCTGTAACTGAGGATATGATCATTTCTGTACATCTTATTAGCTTTGACAACTTTCCAGATTTTAACCTTGGCCAAAAAGAACAACGCAAACATGAAGACTTGACGTGGACTTGTGTCTCATTGGATAACATATCCCAATCATGAGCACTTTCTTCCTTTACTTGTATTATGTGATTTTTACTTTCGTACAATGACAAATGTGATGCTTGCCTGTTCTTGTTCTCTGAGGTGACATGGGGTTGGTGAGGTGACATACTGTTAATGTCTTCCCAAAATGCACTACACAGCAGCTAATGCACACACCCACCAGTACTTCTTATGAAAGTCAATACTGGCAATGATATCACACAAACTTCCTTTTAGATGGAAATTTTGATTCTGCAGCAGTCTTCTAAAATGATGTAAAGACAATGGAGAGTGACAAGAACCAGGCAGACATGACATGAAAGTTCCATCCATGTGGCTTTTGCTGGAGGACATTCTCTTGTCTACAACATGGTATGACTAGGACTTAAGAAGAAGAGCCTATGTTTACGGGATTGGGGCCTTAGCGGATGAAATATGGGGATACTTGAGTCACTGGAGTAGAAAGAACCACAGTGGAATCTGAATGTAAATGCCTCTTAGATCTTCCACTGACCTAAACTGCACATGCATCAGACAGATTCCAGAGAGCCAGGTAGAAATCAACAGTTGAAAGGTTAGGAAAGTGTAGTATGACGAAATTTCAGCTGTTATCCACCAAAATGCAAACAAAATCTGAGATGTTTAAATCTTAAAAGTTAGAGGGACTTGGTAAAAACCAAAGCAAAACAAAACCAAAAAGCTAACAACAATGCCAGGTGCTGGTGTTGAGTTCTACAAATTCAGGAAGTGAAGATCTGAAGATTTCAGTTGCAAGCCAGCCTGGGCAGGAAAGTTCATGACACTCTTATCTCCAATTAACCACCAAAAAGCTGGAAGTGGAGCTGTGGGTTACGTGGTAGAGTGTTAGCCTTGACAAAAAAATCTTAAAGAGGCTGGGAAGGTGGCTCAGTGGTAGAGCATTTGTCTAGCATACATGAGGCCCTGGGTTCAATTCCTCAGCAGCACATAAGCAGAAAAAGCCGGAAGTGGCGCTGTGGCTGAAGTGGTAGAGTGCTCACCTTGAGCTGAAGAGCTGAGGGACAGTGCCCGGGCCCAGAGTGCAGGCCCCATGACCAGCCAAAAAAAAAAAAATTAGAATTTTAGGGACTGGGAAGTTGGCTCAGTGGTAGAGCGCTTGCCTTGCATGCCTGAGGCCCTGGGTTCGATTCCTCAGCACCACATAAGCAAAAAGAAAAAAGCCAGAAGTGGCGCTGTGGCTCAAGTGGTAGAGCGCTAGCCTTGAGCTGAAGAGCTGAGGGACAGTGCCCGGGCCCAGAGTGCAGGCCCCAGAACTGGCACGTGTACACACACACACACACACACACACACACACACACACACACACACACACACACACACACATCCTCCTGAGTGTCCTTTGAAACCATAGAAAGGCCTTGCCTTACAAACATTGTATCCCAGGACTAAAGGGTTCACTTGGAGAACTAATGAAAAATCAAAATAGACCTTCTTTAAACATTTGTGAAATGAAGCTTCTACATGTTCAAGTAGATTGGCCATAATTTAACTGCTAGCAAGATCAAAACCCAACACTTTTCAAGGAATGGAAGAGATTCAAAAGTGTCTATAATGCATGATTCACAATATTCTGTAGAGCACTAAGAAATTACTATGGCCAGGCACTGGTGGCTCATGCCTGAAATCCTTAGTACTTAGGAGGCTGAGATCTGAGGATCTCAATTTGAAACCAGCTTGGACAAGAAAATTCCATAAGACTTTTATCTCCAATTAACCACCAAAAAGCCAGAAGTGGGGCTATGGATCAAGTTGTAGAGTGCTAGCCTTGAGTGCAAAAGCTCAGGGACAGAACCCAGCCCAGAGTTCAAGCTGCAAGACTGGTACCAAAAAAAAAAGAATACTACAAATGTGAAGAAACAAGCAAATGAAACCAAAGCTAATAGTAACATCAGTCAGTAAAAATGTTCTGAGTTGTCCAAAATGATAGAATGAGCAGATATGAATATTAAGGCAGCTGAGAGTCAAAGGATAGTTACTCATAATAAGTGACCAAATGGGAAACTACATTTCATAGAAGGTTCAGATGGCTATTCTAGAGCTGACAAGCACAATGTTTAAATACTTTTTTGAGAGACAATTTATATAACTTTTATTAAGTATATTATTCTAAAAATATCTATTATATTGTTAATCTTACTTTGTCTATTTATGTGACCTAGAGTTCTAACTGCTTTTCTGGCCACTGTTTACCTAGCTCAGAGTCTAATAAATGCTCAACAAAAAAACAGGGGAAGGGAAGCTCTTTAGAGTTTATTTAGACCTTCTCCAACTTACCAGCTCAATGTTCATCACTGAATGAACCTTGCCTTCAGTTTATTTCTTCCTCCTTCTCCTCCTGTGCTAATATCACTGAGGGGAGAAGCCTCAAGCAGGTAAACCTGTAGTAGTTAGTAGGGTGAAAGGGAGGGCTAAATCTCTAGAAACATTTTACTTCTTTGGGCTAACATTGGGGCCTGAACCCAGGGCTTCATGGTCTCAGTTGGCTTTTGATTTCAAGGCTGACACTCAACCTCGAGCCACACCTCCTTTCCTAGTGTTTGCTGATTAATGAGAAATAAGAGCCCCATTGACTTTCCTGCCCAGGCTGGCTTTGAATTGTAATATTCGGATCCAGTCTCCTGGGTAGCTAGGACTACAGGCATGACCCACCAGTACCTGACTTTCTAGAAAGTATTTGAAACAACTTTAAATAAATAAATAAATAAATAAATAAATAAATATATATATATACACACACACACACACACACACACATATAAAACATAAATGAAAGGCAATAGGCTACATTCTCAATATCAACCCCAGTGCTTTGTTGAGTCACCCACATTTTATTTTAGCCAGTGAACCTGCAGTGGAAATTTAATGTAAGCCAAAGATGATATCCAAAAAAATGATTTGAGGTTGTTGAGGTCTTTAAAATATCTTTAAATAGGTGATTAGGACACTTTTTTATTCTCACATTTCATCCCTTGGCATCGCCAAGATCATGAAGCACTAATTTCACATTTTAGACATTTATAAATCACATACTGTAGCCCACAGTGTCTAGAGGAATCCGACGGTACTGACTCACAGTAGGTTGACCAGGCATCTGCTTTGCTTATTCAGCTGCGGTGAGGGTGTGGATTACTCCCTCAGTCCTTCCCTTTCCTACCACCATCCACCGTAAGATGTTGAAAGCTTTTAGTCTTGCAGAAATTAAGAGATCTACACACCTTTATTTCATTAGCATAATGTTGTAATCAAGTTAGATAATGTTTGAGATCCTGCCACCGTCAGTGCTCTAGAGACTGATAGGAATAAATTGCAAGTAGCTTCTCGTAAGGACCATATTTCTATTTTCCTTTTACTTCCTTAGTTCTGTCTTGAGTATAGTTCATATTTGTGCTGTTTAAATGATTCGTGATACAAATTAAAGCGAAAGGGATATCAAAAGTATGGGGGAGTTAAAATTTACTATTTTACTCCTGTCAACTTATACATTTTATAATTGAAATAATAATTTCAAATATGAACAGTATAAGAACTGTGAGGAATTATTAAATGTAGCTAGAAAGAGTATCATATTATTCAGTAAGTATACAGATATATGTAAAGTTGACATTTTTCTTTTTTATTGTTATTATAAAGGTAATCTACAGAGGGTACAGTTCCATAAGTCAAATAATGAATATAATCTTTTCTTAAAGTTGACATTTTGACCACTTAAACTGTGGCACATAATTTATAGTATGTCATCACATTTAACCATCCAACAACCATACCAGGCAAATATTTTCATTTGCACTGTACCAAGGAGGAAACTGAGGCACAAAGAAGTTAATACTGTGTTAAATGTCCAGCAACTGAGAGTAGACAGTCATAACTTGAACCCATGTGTGTTTGGCAAATATGTAGAGTTTGTGCTTACAACACAGTGAGAATTCTAACTAATTTAACCCAAAGTGTTAGAATGTCAATGTTCTGGAATGTACTGTTCTAGTTCCTGAGTTCTGAAATTTTATAACTCTGGTTAGCACACATCATAAATTTTCAGCTGAAATAAATCTCTCAGAAGTAACAGGAAAAGATTGCATGCAATTCAGTGCTATTCCATTATGCAACATTATACATTTGTGAAACTAGAATAACACAGGAAATAATGTAACCAAACTCTGGTATAAATTTGGCCAGGAGAATAACTTTTATCTCATTTTTTAGAATGTCATTTTTTCCAAACAGTTTTGAAGAAACAGTTTCTAGTTGAGAAGACACATATGTAGACACTTTTTTTTTCCCAGAGAGGCAGAGAGGTATGTATAAAATAAACCAGAATTAGTTTTTAATCTGTCTAAAAACAAGGAAACACAGAGATTGCCTCCACAAATATCTAACTCAGATACACACATAAAATCTAGACTGAGAGAATTTTTTCCATGTGCCATTGTAGGGCTGAGGAGAATGAGAACTGCTAAGGGGAATTCCTGGAGAGATGTGGGGAAATTAAACACACACAGGTGTGTGTGTGTGTGTGTGTGTGTGTGTGTGTGTGTGTGTGTGTGTGTGTGTGTGTGTGTAACAGTACTAAGGCACAAATCAGGACCTGGATGCTGTCCCTGAGCTTTTTATGCTCAAGACTGATGCTCAATCATGTAAGTGACAGCTCCACTTTCTTTTTCTTTTCTGATTAATTGAAGGTAAGAGTCTCATGGACTTTCCTACCCAGGCTGGCTATCAACCACGAGCCTTAGATCTCAGTGTCCTAAGCAGGTAGGATTATAGGTGTGAGCCACCAGCACCTGGCTTAACACAGTTTTTTAAAAAATGGAAGGAGATAGGTGCCAGTGGCTCATGGCTGTGATCCTAGCCACTCAGGAGGCTGAACTCTGAGGATCATGGTTTAAAGCCAGCTGGGGCAGGAAAGGCTATGAAACTCTTATCTCCAATAAACCACCAGAAAACCAGAAGTGGCACTGTGGCTTAAGTGGTGGAGCACTAGCCTTGAGCTGAAGAGCTGTGGGACCGTGCCCAGGCCCAGAGTTCAGGCCCCATGGCCAAC
>NW_012267240.1:3003248-3053618 GCF_000151885.1 Dipodomys ordii | reverse complement strand
GTGGCGCTATGGCTCAAGTGGTAGAGCGCTAGCCTTGAGCTGAAGAGCTGAGGGACAGCGCCCAGGCCCAGAGTTCAGGCCCCACAACCAGACCCTCCGCCAAAAAAGTTCAAGGTTAGCATCCAGGCCCTGATTCAAACTCTAAGACTAGCACCCCCCCATAGACATACACACCCCAAAAAAATAAAAAGCAAAGGCAGGGATATTAAAATATGCATGCCATATTTTAATATGCATGCCACTAATGAATTTACAAGTTTAAATGAAGTCAATTATTCTTCAGAAAAATATAGATAACTTCAAACTCATTGGGGAAAAAAAAGCACTATTAATTCTAGAAGCAATTGAAAAAGTGGTCCAAAAAACCTATGGGGGGAAAACATTACATCCATACTGGTAAACCCTATTAATAATGTAAAAGTAGATTCATTCAGTCATTCAGTAAGAGTTCATTGAACTCATTCTATGTTTTATGTGCTGGTTTTAAGCATTGACAGGAAGAAATATCTGCCTATAGATATTTCTGGATGCAGTCCCTCAATCTTCCTCTTAACAACAGAGATACAGTATTAACACATCCTAATTCACTGTACAAATCAAACCATTCCTGACACCAAAACCACTAAAGGAATCAGACATGTTAGTGTAAATCATAACTCCAGTATTCAGGAGGCTGAGAAAGGAGTATCTGGAGTTCAAGGTCACTCTGAATTACAAAACAAAAACAAAAACTAAACAAAAAAATTCAGACAGTATAATCTCGTACAAATTATAAAGGAAGAAAGAGACAGAAGGGCAGAAAAAAATAGAAATAGTGGATTAATCTTATGATCTTAAGTGCAAGTCTTAAATTATTAGAAAATTAAATTCAATAATGAATAATACATAAACATGGCATTTATCCAGGAATAGAGAGATAGTGTCACATTTTTAATGAAAAACATGAATAATTAAAACAATTGTAAAACAACTATATTAACAAACTAAAAAATTATAGGAGCAACTAAAAATTGCCTGGGAAGATTTTTATCAAGTTCAACATCTTATTCAACTGACAAAAGTTAAAATTTTAGTAGCTCATATTAGATATTTGAAATTATTTTGCCTTCCCAGTGCTCACTTACTTTTCTGGTAGGTATTGGTAGGACCACTAAGTCGACTATTTGGGGGTAAGTTTCCAATGATTAATGGCTTCAGTGAAGTAAGGAGACTGGGTCTATACTTCCTCTAGATAATTTTCCCTTGATTTCCCCTCATTGTTTCCCTAGGTGGTTAGCTTTTCTATTAGATTGAAGTATTCACATCTGGTTTGCTTTGCTCACGTGTAACACTTTCATTGGGTTTGACTCCACACTCCTTGTGTGGTCTTGGCCTATACCAGCTTTGTGCTAGCTGCATTTTGGGCTGCTGGTCCCCCAGTGAGTCTACCAGTAGTCCTCCGGCTCCTCAATGAAGACTTGTAATTTGGCCTTTTAAGTGGTAGCTTCTGTTTCTTACCACTGAGCTTCCTTACATCAGCATTGATCTTTTTGTAGTTCTATGTATTCTCAATTTGGCTAAGTAACTTATTTTAGCCAATTAAATATTGCTACATGTGACAAAGCACAGGATTTATAAACACTTTTATACTGGTGATTGATCTGTAACTAACAAGGAGCTTTTGGGTTTTGAAAGAAACCCAAGGATCCTTGAGGAGAAACCTAAAAGAAATATGAAAGCTGGGCCCCGGTGGCTCATACCTGTAATCTTAGCTACTCAGGAAGCTGAGATCTGAGAATCATGCTTCAAAGACAGCTCAGGCAGGAAAGCCCATGAGTATCTTATCTCTAATTAACTATCAAAAAGCTTGAAATGGAGCTGTGGCTCAAGTAATAGAGTACTAGCTTTGAGCTAAAACACACAGGGACAGCACCCAGGCCCTGAGTTCAAGCCAGGGACCTGCAGAAAAAAAAGTTGCTTCTGACAGGCTCATCTAAGGCCCTAATTGAAGTCCAGCTGTCAGCAACAGGGGCAAAGCTATTGTGGGCCTTCTATCCATACATCCAACACTTCAACCAACACCATTACCAATCATCCATTATAAATCATAAGTCATTTTTTGAAGTAACAGAATTTGATGGGACTTTGAGGTATACCAATAGAATGAACAAAGAAATGTCTGCATAACTAATGTGTGAGCTGATTTTATTTTTATTTTATTTTAAATTATTTTTGTCTGTCATAGGGCCTGAACTCTGGGTCTAGGTGCTGTCCCTCAGCTCTTCAGCTCAAGCCTAGCGCTCTACCAGTTAAGCCACAGTGCCACTTCCAGCTTTTTTCTGCTTATGTGGTGCTGAGGAATCAAACCCAGGGCCTCATGCATGCAAGGCAAGCACTCTACCACACAGCCACCTTCCCAACCCCTTGATTTTATTTTAAAGAAAACAATTAAATCATTGCTAACATAAACATTATCAGTCTCATAGTTCAAGTTGTCAGTGGCATCCTGAAGAATGAGAAGAAGAGGTCGATGGCAGAAATAGTTTCGGTGGTAAAGAGTTGAAGTGGGCAATGGCAGAGTGGGAAGTAGAAACCCTCAATATAGGCTTCTTTTTAGAAGCCATTAGAAATGCTATGCTGAAGTATGGGATTGTGACAAATGTGTTAAGGACTCTGGAATCCTCATGGTCATAAAAAAAAAGTTGGGAGGAGTGGGGAGAAGAGAATTTTAGAAAATGGAAGAATTTTTTTTTCAACAAGAAATTTTACTAAACACAAGCTATAGAGTTTCCTAGTAGTATCTAAGAAAATACTTAAGGGTCTGGGAAGGTAGCTCAGTGGTAGAGTGCTTGTCTTGCATGCATGAGGCCCTGGGTTCAACTCCTCAGCACCACTAAGCAGAAAAAGCCCGAAGTGGTGCTGTGGCTCAAGTGGGAGAGCGCTAGCCTTGAGCTGAAGAGCTCAAGCACCCAAGCCAAGAGTTCAGACCCTATAACCGAAAAAAAAAAAAAAGAAAATACTTAAATGAAGTTCCAGATCTCTTGCTACTATCTTCCAGAAGCCTAGAGCAAATATCATGCTTAATGACCAAATAGAAACATTAAAATAAAGTTCATGGACTGGGAAGGTGGCTCAGTGGTAGAGCGCTTGCCTTGCATGCATGAGGCCCTGGGTTGGATTCCTCAGCACCACATAAGCAGAAAAAAAAAGCCAGAAGTGGCGCTATGGCTCAAGTGGTAGAGTGCTAGCCTTGAGCTGAAGAGTTGAGGGACAGCGCCCAGGCCCAGAGTTCAGGCCCCACGACTGGATCCAAAAAAATAAAATAAAATAAAGTTCAAATCAAGAACGTCAAGTAATACTCCATAGAGTACCTAAGTCCTAGACAGCAAAGTAGGTGAAAAAAATAAAGAGACATAATATTTGAAATGAAGACAGACTCCTTATTTGCATGCTGATATGATGAAATATGTCAACCAGCCAGTTCTTCCAAGGTCCTGGCCAAGATGAAGGCTGGTTGATGCTTTTATTTTACATTAAATGGGTAAGGCAAGAATACAACAATGTATCCAAATTTCACTTGTTGGTCAATGATGTC
The DNA here is from genome assembly GCF_000151885.1 of Dipodomys ordii. NCBI lineage: Eukaryota > Metazoa > Chordata > Mammalia > Rodentia > Heteromyidae > Dipodomys > Dipodomys ordii. The sequence goes on along the minus strand of NW_012267240.1, from coordinate 3,050,044 downwards.
AGCAACTTCCTAGTTAAATTGAAAAATAGTTTTATAATACTATATTATATATTATATAATAACATAATAATATATTATAATTATTTATGATACTATATTATAAATTGAGGTGATTTCCTCAATATTGTGGTAAATTTATAATATAGTGGGGAGGGATGCATGCACACATGCGTGTCAGTCCTGTGACTTAACTAAGTGCCTGGGCATTGTCTCTGAGCTTTTTTTTTTTTTTTTTTTTGGTCCAGTGTGGGGCCTGAACTCTGGGCCTGGGTGCTGTCCCTCAGCTCTTCAGCTCAAGGCTAGCACTCTACCACTTGAGCCACAGTGCCACTTCCGGCTTTTTTTTTTCTTTTTTGCTTATGTGGTGCTGAGGAATCAAACCCAGGGCTTCAGGCATGCAAGGCAAGCGCTCTACCACTGAGCCACTTCCCAGCCCCTGTCTCTGAGCTTTTTTTGCTCAAGTGTAGTGCTCTACCATTTGAGCCACAGCTCTACTTCTGACTTTTTGTAGTTAATTGGAGATAAGAGTCTCATAGACTTTCCTGCCTGGGCTAACTTCAAACAGTGATCCTCAGATCTCAACCACCTGAGAAGCTAGGATTACAGGCATGAGCCACCAGTGCCTGGTTATAATGTAGTCTTCATCAGTAATAGCATTTTCTGTTGCTTTGGTAAGTCTGGGCAAGTAATGAAAAAATAAAGACCTAATTTGTATTTACTGAACACATAGTGTAAATATACAAGTAGTAATGGCTCTTAGGCTAATAAAGTTGTGCCCCTGAGTATGGAATTTGAAGAGATTCACAGTATCACAGAATCATAAAGATGTGTGTGTTTGTGTGTGTGTGTGTGTGTGTGTGTGTGTGTGTGTGTGTGTGTGTGCTGGTTTGGGGGCTTGAACTCAGGGTCTGGACACAATCTCTCAAGGCTAACACTCTACCATCTGAACCAAGCTCCATTTCTGGCTTTATGGTACTTAATTGGAGGTAAGAGTCACATGGCCTTTCCTGCCTAGGCTGGCTTTGAATTGTGATCCTTGGTTCTCAGCCTCTCCAGGAGCTAGGATAACAGTAATGAGCCACCAGCACCCAACTGTAAATTTGTATAATTTAATTTTAAATAATGGTTATTTAAATGGTTAACAACCACCTTATGAAATTTTAAAAACTTAATCAACATTATTAAGTTCTAGAACATTACATAGTTGTATATCTAGAAAACCAGAGAATCAAGTGAAAAATGAACAGAACCAAAAGAATGCTAAGTTGGCTAAATACAAAATCAACAGACCTTTTGTGTAGGAGTATAGCTTAGTGATAGAGAACTTGCTTGGCATGGGTTAGGCCCTGGTTTTGATCCAAACCACCACACACAAACACACCCAGCTCTACCACAAACAACAGAATTCAACCTAACCATGAAAGGTAAGTAAAAGTATCAACTAACGGTAGTAACAAATATAATAGTCTAGAGGGGGGCAGATGGGAAGGAATGGGAAGGGGAAACAAAGGAGGAGACAACAATGCTTGATAAGAAATGTACTCATTACCTTGTCCATGTAATTATAACCCCTCTGTATGGTATTTTCACAATAAAAAAATAAAAAATATAATAGTCTAATCATGAACAAACATAATACATAATGCAGAAGTCACCTTTCCAGAAAGTGTACATTATTTTGATTTATGTTTTAAAATATATGATTAAATGAAGAAGTACTATATGTTCCTGAACAATAATATTGAACAGTGCAATAGTGAGAGTTCTCCCCCAAAGTATAGTCAACATGAATTCAATCAGAATCCCAACCTTAAAGCCAGGTATGGTGGTAGACATCTGGCATTCCAACCTCTCTGGAGGCAGAGATACAAATAAGGAGATCTAACACCATCCCAGACAAAAGATGAGACCTGAAAAACAAACTGGAAAATAAACAAAAAGCAAAAGGACTGGGGAACATGACATGTGGCCCAGGTGGTAGAGCAGGAGCAATGAAGACCGGTCCCTAAAAACTCAGATTGTGTGACAAGGGAATCCACAATTCATGATTTTTTTCGAAATGAGGAATTGAAGATGTGACTCCAGTGGTAGAATGGCAGTCTTGAATGAAAAAGCCATGCCTGGGTGTGAGGTCCTGAGTTCACATGGGCGTGCACGCACACACATCTTTAATTCAATAAATGGGCAGATAATCATTTTTAAAATTTGTGAAAGATTGAGAGAAACATTCACTCTAAAAATAGCCATCATAAGGCAGCACAGGTAGCTAGCTCATACCTGTAATCTTAGTTACTCAGGAGGCTGAGATCTGAAAGTCACGGTTCAGCCTAGAAAGGTAAGTCAATGAGACTTTTATCTCCAGTAACTACCACAAAGCCAATGAGACTGGCGCAAATGGTAGAGCACTAATCTTGAGCAAAAGAAACTCAGGCCCTGAGTTCAAACCCCAGGACCCACCCCCCCACACACACCACCCACACCCAAAATAGCTATCAAAGGATGTATATTACCAATATATCAAGAAAAGCTATAAGTCAATAGGAGAAGATGATAAACTCAATTGCAAGGAAAATCCAGGCCACCCCTCTCCTACAGAAATTCCAGGTAGTCTCATATATAAGTCTAAATTTATCAATGATTGCATTTAAATGATTTAAAGCAGTATATCTTATTATAACATATGATCAATACAAAAAATAAAAATGAAGTTTTTTATAATGTTTTCCAGCTGTTTGAAATTTCCATTTATTTTGTTGTTGTTGTTTTTGTTGGTCATGGAGCCTGAACTCTGGGCCTGGGCACTGTCCCTCAGCTCTTCAGCTCAAGGCTAGCGCTCTACCACTTGAGCCACAGCACCACTTCTGGCTTTTTCTGCTTATGTGGTGCTGAGGAATTGAACCCAGGGCCTCATGCATGCAAGGCAAGCACTCTACCACTGAGCCATCTTTCCGGCCCATAAAATTTCCATTTATTTTAAAAGGCACTACCATATTATGTAACAGATACCACATTAAACTATCATATTGACAAATACTGAAGAAACAAAATATTTAAAATGAATCTTAGGCTAGAAGTCAGTGACTCATGCCTATAATCCTAGCTACTTAGGAGGCTGACATCTGAGGATCATGGCTCGAAGCCAGCTGGGGCAGGAAAGTCCATGAAACTCTTATCTCCAATTAGCCACCAAAAATCCAGAAGTGGAGCTGTGGCTCAAATGCAAGAGCACTAGCCTTGATTGAAAAAAACTAAGGGACAAGCCCTGAGTTTAAGTGCCCCATCCACCGATACACACACTAAATACATTATAAAATGTATCTTAGGCACAAGGAAGGTTATTGTAGAATTGTATGAAGAAGCAAAAAGAAAAGAGGCAAGAAAGGAAAAGGGGGAAGTGAAAACAAATAGCTCAAGTAGTAAATTGAGTTACAAAGTTAGAATTGACTCATAAATAGAAACCATATGAGAACTTGAATGAATAATTTAATCTGCAGACACAGATATGGAATTCTCTGGAAAAAAAAAAAAGAAACCAACTTGGGGTAAATTTTATGTAATATAATGAACAGAACCCAAACCATCTTTTATGCTTATTTGTAAGCATACACGCTTATAAATGAATTGATAGCTATCTGAAAGGTGATAAACCCAACTATTAACAGTATGCCTATCTGCAAGTAGGTATGATAGAGAGGCTTTAGGTAGGGCGTGCAAGGTTATACATTGTAAAATGTATAAACTTTTGCAACAACCACATGTTCCATTTAAAACTGAGGAAATATTTCTTTTTTTTCCAAAAAGAACAAAGTTTATTTGAATAACCACATCCCTGGGGGTAAATCTGGTATTTGCAACAAGTGTCTTCCAGGCTCTCCTAGAAATATAAAAGTTTGTTTTCATTTCTTGGTGTTCATTTCACTAAGCATCTCTGGAAATCAGTCTGGAGGTTCCTCAAAGGACTGAACACAGTGCCTCCCTATGACCCAGGAATCTCACTCCTGGGCATTTATCCAAATGACCACAAACCAGGTCACACTAAAGCCACCAGCACAACCATGTTCAAACAAAAGTTTCTGAAAGTCTCAAAGCAATTGTTATGCAGACACATAATCAAATCCATTCAGAAATTAAAAGTTAACACTCTTTCTAAAAGCATCCTTGGGCAGGGCCTCATTTTCATGGCTCATGTGGCTGCTGAATCTCAGAGTTATGAGACAGCTGTGGTAATATTTCTTTTCAAATATGCAAGGCACAGGAATCCATAACTAAGGATTCCATCTCTAGCCTCACATTCCATGGAATGACACCTTCTTGGAAATACACATAGGTAAGGAAGGTACAGCGGCTCGTGCCTGTACTCCTACCTACTCAGGAGGCTGAGATCTGAGGATGGAGGTTCAAAGCTAATCAGGGCAGAAAAACTTGTGAGATTCTTGTTTCCAGTTGACCTGCAAAAAGCCAGAAGTGGAGCTTTGACTCAAGTGGTAAGAGTGCTATCCTTGAGTACACGGAGAAGACTGTTACAAATGCTATGATGATGATTATTTTATGGCCATTTTGATCTAAACAGCTCAATGGTGATGCTATTTCACTATATCCAAATGGTTTATGTGATTTCACAATCCTTTTCCACATAATACATTTAAGAACTGAAGGTGCACTACAGAGAAGGCTGACTTGAGAGCCTCCGCCTTCTTTAAGCGTCACTTTATGGAATAGGAGAATAAACGACTTTCATTCTTCCCATCAGAAGATCAGTGTGAACGTTTTCACTGTTCAATGAGCCTATTAGTTAATTAAAGTTAGGATTTTCCCCAGCTGGCAACTTCACACATCTATCACCTTATTCTCCAGAGTGCTGAGATTACAGGCTTGCACCACCACATTTGTAAAAAAGTAGTAAAAAAGTTTGGCTAGAATCTCTTGAATATGCATTCAAGTTTTTCAACTGTAAATGTAAACACAGCTCAAAAGTCTTTACTGAGAAGTTGCTGTCAGATTTGAATTCTACTCTAAGTGTAAAGACTCAGAATAGCAACAGTGTAACTTGTTTCATTAATAAGGTTTATGTTAATTATATGTTGGCATGATGATGTTTTAGAAATAGTGAGTAAAATAAAATACAAAAAGGAAAAATAATAAATAAATACGATTTTGTTCGTATTTTCATTTTGTCTTTCACCTTTTCCCTAAGATAAAGACATGTTATGTCCAAATAGTGGCCGGAACCCACAAGTTAAGGACAATGTTGGAATCCCCAAAATATCATCCACCAACCTGGTACTAAAGCAGGGCTGTGTTTATCAGAACTCACGGCAGGAAGATAGTTTTTCCCCTGCAGGGTCCCACAGAGGTCAGCCAGAGGAGAGAATGTGTATGGGAATTTGAGCTTAGATCAAGTGATTTAAGGTAGATCTTCCAAGGCAGGGAACTGATGGGAACTGAGTCAATGTCATTACATATATTCTAGAACAAGTACACGCAGTAAGCTGCGAGGCTTGTGATGAGTTTTGATGTATTTGTTTAGAATAAGCTGCTTTCCCAGTGCGCATACTGTTACCTCAGAGTGATATGCAACAGTAGTCAAGCTGCTTACTGGTTATAATCGTTTCCTTGGCCAAGGAAATTCTTCCTAGAATTACCTACTAAGCCATGTTGAATGGGCATTTCCATGCCCAGTATTTGATCTTAGAGTCTCTCTATGTGCTGCTCCCTGTCTCTGCCTCTTTGTCTCTCTGTGTCTCTCTCTCCTTTCTTCTTGTTTGTTCTCCTTTCTGTCCCCCCTTGTCTCTCACTCTCATTCTATCTTAGGAGTTCTCTGTCTCTCTCTCTGTAGTTTGTCTCTCTGTCTGTTTCTTACTCCCTCCTCTTCAATCATGTTCTCTCCCAACACTTCTGTCTCTATCTCTCTGTAGTTTCTATGTGCTTATAGTTCTATGTTTTGTACCTGTCTGTCTGAAACACTCTCTCTTTCTCTCTCTCTCCCTCTCTCCCAGTAGTTGGCAGAGATGTCGCAAAGGAATCTGGGTGTGTTTTTTTTTAATCAGTCATGGGTCTTGAACTCAGATCCTGAGTGCTGTCCTTGAGCTCTTTGGCTCAAGAGTAGCATTCTACCACTTTGAGCCACAGCTCACAGTTTTCTAGTGGTTAAGAATCTCATGGATTTTTCTGCCCAGGCTGGCTTCCAACAGCGATCCTCGGGTTTCAGCCTCCTAAATAGCTAGGATTACAGACATGAACATCTCACACCCAGCAGAACCTGGATTTAAACAGTTCAAAAGATGTCCTGTTAACTGAGAGGGGAAGTCAAATCTACGTAATCAGACTAGTACAGGCATCAAAATTCAACTCCTCATACCTTAAGAAGGAAGAACAATCACATTAATAATCCTCAAGTTTGCCAGGCACCAGAGGCTCACATCTGTAATCCTAGCTACTCAGGAGGCTGAGATCTGAGGATCACAGTTTGAATACAGCCCAAGCAGAAAGGTCCATGAGACTCTTATCTCCAATTAACCACTTAAAAAGTGGAAGTAGAGCAGTGGCTCAAATGGTAGAGCACTAGCTTTGGGAAAACAAACAAATAAATCTCAGGGCCCTAGGACCAGCACGCATGCGTGTATGCAAACACACACACACACACACACACACACACACACACACACACACTCCCCAAGCTCTCTCTGGTCTTCTGGATTTGTCTCCTTCTATGGTCTCATTCCTCCCACTTGCATTTAACCTCTAGTCTGATTTATATATCCTGCCCTCCCTAGCCCACAATTCTAACCTTCCTGCCAACCACAAGGAAGATACATACATTTATTTCTTTTTGTGCTAGTCCTGGGGCTTGAACTCAGGACCTGTGCACTGTTCCTGAGCTTTTGTGCTCAAGGGTAGTGCTCTATCACTTGAACCACAGCACCATTTCCAGCTTTTTTGCTAGTTAATTGGAGAAGAATGTCTCACAGACTTTCCTGCCCAAACTGGCTTTGAACCTTGATCCTCAGATCTCAACCTCCTGAGTAGCTAAAGTTACAGGCAGGAACCATGGACATGTGGCTACAAGGAAGATATTTTAATTACTCCTCCTCAATTCCTTAACCATATTCCCAATAGCAGAACTACTCTTTTCTCTAAAATTTACACAATCTTCTGTTGTTGTTTTTTGTAGCCAATTCCTATAGGACACCATGTATGACATAATACTATCTGCAAAGTTCCTCCTATTATCACTCCCTTGGCCAGAAGATTCTCCTCTGATATTCATTTATGAGCATGGGAACATGTGCAGTATAACAAATGGATGAAAAAGAAGTACTTGGCTATTGGTCTCTTAATATATTACAAAGTTAGGAACTGAATTTTGAGCGGGGTACCAGTGGCTCATGTCTGTAACTAAGAAAGGGCTTCCTGTCTTACTAAATCATACAAGTTACTCTCTTTCTTTCTCTGCTTCTCCTTCTCTCTGTTATCTCAGTCTCTCTGTCTCTCTGTCTTTCTCTCTCTCTGTGTTAACAAGAAACCTGAGAAGAGACAGATGACCGCTTATTAACTTCCTAGTGAGGCTTGTTATGATTCAGCCACACTTTTCTTCTCGTCTTTTCTCTTTTTTGCAGTACTAGGACTTGAACTCAGAACCTTGTATGTACTAGTCAGGCTCTCTGACTTGAGCCATGCCTCTACCCCATCTTTACTTTAGTTTGTTGTTGTTGAGAAGTCTGGGTTCTAACTCAGGGCTCTATGCTTACCAGAAAGGTCTCACACTTTTTGTCCAGAATGGGCTAAGACCATAATCTTCCCATATCAGACTCCCAAGTAGCTTGGATTACAAACATGAGTCACGGTACCTCGCCTCTCTTACCCTTGTTTGGCTCACCGTGCCTACTTTCCTGGCTACCTGGCCCATTCTTTCTCACATGCTGATGACCTTGTTGTTAATCAGTGGTCAGTTAAAAGGCTGAGTCCCCAAAGAGCTGTGGAAATGGTCCTGAGTCTCTCACATGGTTGCCTGGACCATCATGTGGACACTGCGTCCTGGTATTTCCTCACTCCTCTCTCTGTGTATTACATCTGCTGGAATATGAACAGCATGCAAATATATGCTGAGTGGACGCGCGAGGCTTTAGAACTTCACCGAATGTGCTGCATCTAAGTCCAGGACACACAGCCTAGCATTGTAGTCAACCACGCATTAACTACGCTGCACCGACTGAGCATCAGGTCTAACCTCTCTTAAGTGAGTCCAGTACATTTTACATGAGTCTCCAGGTGGGCAAAATTGCCTAACTTGGCAAGAGGTGAGTTTCAATGGTAAGGTATATATGTAGCAGGCTGATTCCTGGGTTCTATTCCCAGCACCTCTCAAAACAGTATCTACCATAACATCTAGCTTATTAAATGGTTTAATGAGCATCTATTGAGTTCCCTGTATCCTACAAGGCTGGTAACACCATAAGCTGTTCAGGACTGGCTGTGCTTGTGACTGCAGGGCTGGCTCAGAGCTACAGCCGACCAGCACCACAAGAGAGTATATACCAAAGATCATTAGCTTGAGAAGAGATCAAAAATCAAAATTCAAAGTGTGATGTTTAATGAGTGGCCATCATGCCCACACCATGGTAAAATCAAAAGCTCGTAAGCTGAACCATCGTAAGTTGGGGACTGTCTACAGTGGCTTTTAGAACACTTCTCTAACTGGGCATTAAGTAAATTTGAACTAAGCATCTTTACTTCCAACTCGATCTCTACATATTTCCAACCAGCTTCTGTCCTCAAGCTTGTATAGCTTTTTTAAAACCAAGCAGTTCCAAAATTTGAGCTTCTTTTCCTCCTCCTCCTCCTCCTCCTCCTCCTCCTCCTCCTCCTCCTCCTCCTCCTCCTCCTGCTCCTCCTCCTCCTCCTCCTCTACCTCCTCCTCCTCCTCCTCCTTCTCCTCCTCCTCTACCTTCTTCTTGTTGTTTTAATTTTCAGTATTTTTTTATTTTAGGCAGCAGAAATTGGAAAGATTGTCGGTGAAGGTCTGCCTGGACAAAATATGAGTGACACCCTATGTTGCTAATCCTAAACTGGGTATTGTGGGTCACATCTGTGATCCCAGCTACATGAAAGGCATTGGTATGAAGACTATAGTTGTACAGTTGGAGGCCAGCCTGGACAAAAAGTGCAAGACACACCTAGCAAGTTCAGGGCCTGAGTTCGAACCCAAGGACTGCCAATGAAAAAGTGATGATACACCTTAGAAGCACTACACAACAAAAGCACAGCTCATGTGGAACAGAAGAAGCAAAGCAGAGACTGAACATTCACAGGAAGTTATAGAGCAGAAGTAGACATGGAAAGAAGGAAGATGAGAACCTGAGATTCCCTATGTATTGGTGAGATGGGGCAGAAGGAAGCACAGGACTCTAAGTGACTTACTTAACTATTAATGCACATAAGGGTGATCTAATGTATGACATATTACAATGAAACCTGTTGGAATTGGTTTAAGAAGAGGGTGCTGGTGGCTCACACCTATAATCCTAGTAACTCAAGAGGGTGAGATCTAAGAATTGTGGTTCTAAGCCAACCCAGGCAGGTAAGTCTGTGAGATTCATCTCCAATTAATCCCCTAAAAGCAAGAAGTGGATCTGTGGCTCCAGTAACAGAATGCTAGTCTTAAGGAAAAAAGCTGAGTGACAGTGACAGAGGCCCTGAGTTCAAGTCCCAGGATCTTCACACACACACACACACAAAGGATTTGTAGCTCTAGCTCAGACATTTTTAAAAGTTTGAGATCTGTATTTCCAACAGCTGCCTACAAATCTCTGTATCTATTGTATCTAATCTCCCTGTTGATGAGCATTTATCCTAGGAAGCCTTCATCTACTCAATATCAAAATGTTTGTCTGACTTTTAGGAATCTTTCTGTTCACAGATCTTCAGAGACAAACCCCCAGCTCCCAACTGAGAAACTGACCCAGGGCCGTGAACCCTAAGCAAATGGCCCAGAATCCAAAGAGTGAGGGGGTAGGAAATGGACACTCTGTCTCAGCAGATCTGTTTGAGGAGAGTAAATGGATCCCTACACAGCTGCCATGGCTGCCCAGACTCCCTCAGTCCCATCTCCCTGGTTTTCTACCCATTTCCCTACCTCACCCTGAGCCTTTGCATTGGATCTGTGAACTCCCAGTGACTTCCCAATGGCGTCCTACTTTGTACCAGGCAGCCAGTTACCCAGGTGGCCTGAGTTCAAGCTCTGACCCACTAGTGCTGGTCCTGCCAAATGCACAAGTTCCCTGTTCATCCTAGGGCTAAGCTAGTAATTCAGTGAGCTAGTTCTACATTACTAGAGAGAAGATCTAACACCTATCATGTGCTCCTCCAGCATTCAACTCTGTCCTCTTCTCTGCTCTCATTTCCCCACATCTCTCATGAATTGGCAAGTCCATCAGTTGATCCACCCCCTGGTTCCCTTGGCAGCTTTGCCCTGCCAGAGTTCTCACCTCAGATAAACTTTGTCCTTAAGAACCTCAATTCTCTTGTGAAATCTGTATAGACCCAAAGCCATGAGTTGCTGTGGTTTGGACACAGTTATAAGTTGGTAGCATTGTCCCACTGTGGCAATGGGCGAAGTGGTGGGTGCTTTAAGAGGCGGGGCTCAGTGGGAAGTAGTTGGGTAACTATGGGCTCTGCCCTCAGTAGAGAGGAAGGTAGTTCTCACAGGACCATGGCTCATTCCCATGAGAGGGAGTTGAGAAAGAAAGAAAGAAAGAAAGAAAGAAAGAAAGAAAGAAAGAAAGAAAGAAAGAAAGAAAGAAAGAAAGAAAGAAAGAAAGAAAGAAAGAAAGAAAGAAAGAAAGAAAGAAAGAAAGAAAGAAAGAAAGAAAGAGAAAGGAAGGAACAAACACTAGCAGAGCACCAGTGGCTCACTCCTATCAGCCTAGCTATTCAAGAGATCTGAGGATCACAGTTCAAAGCCAGCGGGGACACGAAAGTCTGTGAGACTCTTATCTCCAATTAATCACCAGAATACCGGAAGTGGCGCTCAAGTGGTAGAGCGCTTGCCTTGAGCTGAATTGCTCAAGGCCCAGAGATCAAGTCCCATGACAGATAAAAACAAACAAACGGAGCAAACCTGACTCCCCTTATTCTCCTGCTTCTCATCTTTCCCTGGGATTGTTAGTTCTGGGGCTTGGATTCAGGGCCTGAGCACTGTCCCTAAGCTTTTTTTTTTTTTTTGCTCAACTGGTATTACCACTTGAGCCACAGTTCCACTTCTGACTTTTTGGTGGTTCACTGGACCTAAGAGTCTCACAATCCTTGCTTGGGCTGGCTTCACACTGAAATCTTTACATCTCAGCTTCCTAAGAAGCTAGGTTTACAGTTTGAGCCACAAATGCCTGGCCCCTGTTATGGTTTCTTATTAGTAGAATGCCCTCGAGTGACCACATTGGAAATAATTTTGTAGGAAGTTAATTAATACCTAGTGCTCTTAGGGTAGATATTTAAAGAGACCATATTTTGTTGTTAATCATGAGCCTACAAGTTTTTGCACAGGAAAATACTCACAGGGACATGTATTTCTTGATGATGATGATGATGATGCTAATGATGATGATGATAATGAAATAGTTATACAAAGGGGTTATAATGCCATAAGTCAAGTCATATTATTATAATGGTCTATATAATCTGGTTTATTATTGTTTAGACTTCTTTTTCTTTTTTTGCTGGACCTGTAGCTTGAGCTTGGCCTGGGTGCTGTCCTTGAGCTTTTGTGCTCACTCTACCACATGATCTGCAATTCCGCTTCCAACTTTTTTGGTAGTTCTTTGTGGAGATAAGAGTCACAGGGACTTTCCTGCCCAGGCTAGCTTTGAACTGTGATCCTCAGATCTCAGCCTGCTGAGTAGCTAGGATTATATAAGCCATCAGCACCCACCTAGACTTTATTTTTATTATTCTTAATTTTTCTCTTGCTTTAAAGTGGCACAGAATGGAAATAGCCCTAACTTCCTGAATCCTTGGTAACGGATAGTTTTCAAGGGAGAAAGGAATGATAGTCTCTAACTATGACTAAATGCTACTGAACCGTGGTGTGTTTCTAATAACCTCTCTCTCCTGTCACGTGGAAGAGTGTATTCTCACAGATCTGTATAGCTGCTGGAATGATATTATACTCATTTTATAGATGAAGAAATAGAGTCAAGTGCCACTGTCTCACACCTATGATCTTTGCTTCTCAGGAGGCTGAGATCTAAGGATGTGGTCTAGCTTGAGCAGAAAAGTCTATGAGACTCTCCTCTCCAATTAATTACCAAAAAGCCAGAAGTGAAGCTGTGGCTTAAGTGGTAAAGTGCCAGCCTTGAGTGGTAAAAGCCAAGTAAAAACTCTGACCTCTGAGCTACATCTTCATCTCACCTATAACAATTCTTACCACTGTTCTTTCCTTTTCTCCTAGCATCTTTTCATCTGCTCCCCTAAACTGTCCCAGCATTGGAGAGAGCAGTAATGGGAAGAGGTCCTCTGGGATTTTGTATCCATGAGTGGCTTGTCGCTTGCAGAGGTCACTCAAGGGCATTCTGCTAATGGGCCCCCTGTGACGCAAGCATAACTCTCCATTGGCAATGTCAAACTCTGTGACAGATGGCTGCAGACATGTTTCTCTGCTGGGGTCCCTGGAGGCTTCCTTTTTGGACTGTTACAACCTCTCTGTTTCCAACAGGGGAAGTTAACCTTTGCAGCGTCAGACCTCTTACAGACCTCTCACCAGGCCATCTTTCAGCCAAAACTAATTTTCCTCTAGATTAAAAGGGGGGGGCAGCAGGGGGAGGAGAGGAAGACAAAACCGCACCCATCCTTTCCTGAACTGAAGTTCATGGGCTTCCCACAATCCAGCCAAGTTGCTTTGTTCAGAGGACGAAATCCTGATTTTGCTTCTCACAGGCGGCTGTTCAGACTCAGGTGAATTTCAGCCATTTAGGTTCACAGTCCTCACTGTGGCTGTAAAGACAGATGCTAGTGTGTGCGTGAGATAAAAGTTGGGCTCAATTTTCTCCCCAAATGGATCTGTCCATTCCCGATGGGGGAACTTGCAGTGACCCTTACGATGTTCACTGGGAGTACATTTCAACTGTGAATCTGTGAGTTTTTGTTTTGTTTTGTTTTTTCCCTTCTGACAGTACTGAGGCTTGAACTCAGGGCCTGGGTACCATCCCTGAGTAGGCTAGTGCGCTACCACTTGAGCCACAACTCCACTTCCAGCTTTTTTTTTCTTTCATAGTTCATGGGAGATAAGTGTCTCATGAGCTGTTTTACATGGTGATCCTCAGATCTCAGCCTCCTGAGTAGCTAGGACTACAGGTGTGAGCCACTGGCACCTGGCTCTATTAGCTCTTGCTAGCACCACACTTAGGACCATGCTGTTAACATACGGGTACTAGGGGACAGTCAAAAGCCAAACTGAGCCTTAGCAATGAGTCGGTAAGGAAAGGTCAATGGACGTGCAAGAGACCATGAGCAATGTAGGTAGGAGGTATTTTACATTGACCGAACTGCCTGTTAGTGCAATGTTATCTTTCTGAGTAGACTCAGCAACATTCTAGAGGACGGTGATTGCAAGAGTGATGGAGCCACAGCAACTCCTGAAGCAGCATGTCGGTCACTGTCACCAACAGCTCCACACAGGATCAGAGGATGAACACACACACACACGCACACACAGAGTCAACATGAAACATCTAAGCATCCTGTTGAGGAGGGCACATTTAACATAAGGGAAAAAACATAATAAATTCAAGAACTGTCTATTGAGGACCTACTATGTGCTCGGGCACACAGTGGGCATTGAGGTGCGATAACCAATGAAACAATTTGCTTAGACTTACGGGACCGGTCTAGTGAAGAAAATAAATAGTAAACAAGTAAATATGGCCACGCTAGGCAATAAGAAGAAACACAAATTAGAATACACCATGATATTCTACTAACTAGAATGATCAGTGGAGGAAGGCACTTCTGAATAGCTGCTTTTCTAGGAGACACTTGAATATACTAAGGAAGGAAAGCATGTGTAGAAGGGAGGAAAGATCCAGGGCAAAGGCCCTGAGGTAGAAAATATATGCTTGAGAAATAGCCAGAAGGCAAGAAGGAGAGTGGAATTTGTAAAGGTGAATTCATCTTATCAGAAGCCTTTTTTTTTGATGCAAAAGAATTAAAAGAGCAAAAAAGTCAATTGTCTAATTAACTATAGCTTCTATCCAAATGACAAGTGACAACAAACCTGAGTTCATTCCATCTGTCCCTGGCAAAAAAGTCTAGGATTGCTATTAATCCATCCAGCAACTTTGAGTGAACTAGAAAAAGGTGTCTTTTCCTCCCAGCAAATGTGTTCCAGGCCTCAGTGGACTAATTAGTAGAAGATGGTGCTTGGCTAGATTTCAGCTCTCAATCGCCCTCTCCCCCAGGTGCTCTTGGACCAGCCCCAGCCTGACCTGTAGCCCACAGTGGCCCAGAACCGAGTGTCTTTCCTATGTCATGATCTGTCCCCTGTGACTGATCATGGAGTTTCCTTCCCACAGGACGCTGACTCACTCTGCAGCTCATTATGCTGATATTGTAGTCTAGGTTAGAACTGGGTAACTGAGGGGTTGGGAAGGTGGCTTAGTGGTAGAGTGCTTGACTGGCATGCGTGAAGCCGTGGGTTTGATTCCGAAGGACCACATACACAGAAAAGGCTGGAAGTGATGCTGTGGCTCAAGTGGTAGAGTGCTAGCCTTGAGCAAAAGAAGCTTGGGGACAGTGTCCAGACCCTGAGTTCAAGCCCCAAGACTTGCAAAAAAAAAGGGGGGGGGGTAACTGAGGGAAAGGGATAGTCAGCATGAGGTATGTATTAGTTTCCTGTTGCTGTTGTAACATGTTACTGTAAACTTAACTAATTAAATGGCCGGGCTCTGGTTGCTCATGCTTGTACTCTTAGCTAATAGTCAGAAGGCTTAGATCTGAGGAGTGCAGTTCAGTGCCATTCCAGGTTGGAAAATCTGTGAGACTCCAATCCATCACCAAAAGGCTGAAGTAGAACTGTGTCTAAAGTGGTAAAGCATGAACCTTGTGCATAAAAGCACAGGGATGGTGCCCAGGCCCTGAGTTCAAGCCCCACAACTGGCACAAAAATCCCTATTTTCACTGAATTTGATGTTGGTATAATTTGGGGAGGGTAAAGGAAAAAAACAAATTGTTTAAATAGGGATACAGATTAACCCATTGCAACAATGAGATGTACAAGACACTATGTCAAAAAACAAACTTTACAATTTAGGCGGGGGGGGGGTAGCTGAGGAGGTGGGAGGGAAGGGATGGGAAGGGGAAAAACAAAGGAAGAAGCAACAATGCTGGATAAGAAATGTACTCATTACCTTGCTCATGTAACTGTAACCCCTCTGTACAGTATTTTCACAATAAAAACTTAATTTAAAAAATAAATAATAAAAACAAAAGCCACCCATGAAAAATGTATTATTTTGTAGTTTTAGAGGTCAAAGTGCACATAGAATTGCATACCTCCTGCAAGCTTTATGGGAAAATCCACGTACACCTACAGGCTACCTGCATTCCTCCAGCTTCAAATTCTCCCTCAGACTCTCTGCCACTCTCTGAGAAAGACTCCTGTGTTCACACACATCTGCAAGGTCCCTTTAGGGTAACATAAAAGTCTTAGGGTTTAAGCATGACATTGTTCTGGCTAGCACAAGATGCCACAAGAAAGTGTGCTGGTATTTATTTTTATTGTTATTATTTATTTAATTAGTTAGTTGCCAGTCCTGGGGCTTGAACTCAAGGCCCTGAGCTTCTTTTACTCAAGGCCAGCACTCTCCCACTTGACCCACAATGCCACTTCCAGCTTTTTCTATTTATATGGCATTGATGAATTGAACCCAAGGCTTCGTGCATGCTAGGCAAGCACTCTACCACTAAGCCACATTCCCAGCCCTGTGCTGATATTCAAAAACAAATACATAGAAAGTTCAATGTTAGGAAGTCAAGCAGATCTTGTCTTGGGCATCCACCCTAGTGGCAGGGGAGAGTAAGAGGAGAAGATGAATATGGTCAAAATACCATATGCACATGTGTAAAAATGGAAGCATGAAACTCTTTGAGATTGGTTTGGAAGGGGAGGACAGGGGCTGAAAGAGCAACAGAGGAGACCAACCTAGTCTAAGTACTGTGTGCATGTGTGGACAGGTCAGAATAAAAGCCCATGTACAACAAAAGGATGCTAATTTCTAAAAAGAAAGAAAAGATGTTCACTGAGAAGACTCCTTGTTCAATATTGTATCTGGCCTTTTTTTTTAAATGCTTTGTACAGGAGCTCTCATTTAGCTTTCTTCTTCTTTCTTTCTTTCTTTATAGTTTTCTCTTGGTTTTCCCCCTTTTCTTTTTCTTGTATCATCATTCATCTTTCTTGCGCATAGCTCGGGCTTGAACTCAGAGCCTGCGCACTGTCCCTGAGCTTTGTTGCTATAGGTTAGCACTCCATCACTTGAACCACAGCTTCACTTCTAGCTTTTTTGATGGTTAATTGGAGATAAGAGTCTCATTATCCATTTGCAGGTGGCTCACGCCTGTAATCCTGGCTTCTCAGGATTTGGGTTTGAAGCCAGGCTGGAAGGCTCTTATCTCCAATTAACCACTCAAAAACCAAAGGTGGGGTATTTGGGTTGGTTCCTTATCTTAGCTACAGTGAATAATGCTGCAATAAACATGATTGTGCTGGTAGCCTTAGCATCAGAAAGAATGACACCGCCCCATTTCTAAGGAAATGGAAAGACTTGGGGGGGAAAATCATGCTAAGTGAAGTACCCCAGATCCAAAGAAACATAGGTCCCATGCTTTCCTTTATTGGCAATAAATAGTATGCATCTAGGATGAGCAGACCATGTATGATGATGCTACATGAAATGAACTCCAAGTCATAGATACAAGAGGTTTTTCTTTGTTGTTGTTGTTTTTAAGGTACTATGTGATTTTTTTTTTGTTTCTTTGGTATGTTCTTCCCCCTATGGTATGTACCCTGTTGTCATTGTACTTGATTTTGGTACCCTGGTATTGTATATACGTTTATCTGAATTAGGGAAGGGAAGGGGAACAACAGAATGGTGAGACACAAGGACAAGGGGAAAACCAATGCAACAGTGATAGTCACAAGACAATATGTTGGAAATGATCTGCACAACTCAGGGAAAGGGGAGCTTGGGGGGGAGAAAAATGAGCGAAAGGGTAGCAAGTTTGACAAGAAATGTACTTACTTATGTAACTGTAACCCTCTGTACATCACCTTGACGATATAAATTAAATAAATATTTTAAAAAAAAAAAACAAGGAAAGTGAGGCTGTGTCTCAAAGTGTTAGGGTTCTAGCCTTGAGCAAAAACTGCTCAAGGACAGCACCCAGGCCTTGAGTTCAGGCCTCAAGACCAACAAAAAAAGAAGAGTCTCAGGCTGGCTTCCAACTGCCATCTTTAAATCGATCTCAGCCTCCTGAATAGCTAGGATTACAGGTGTGAGCCACCAGTGCTTGGTATATCTGGCCTTAGAATTTTTCTTTTCTTCCTTTTTCTTTTTGTGCTGGTACTGGGTATTGAACTCAGGCCTTTGAGCTCTCATTCAGCTTTCTTATTTATTTACTTATTTATTTATTCATTTATATTTTTCTTTAGTTTTTTCCTCCTTTTCATTTTTTTCTTTCATCTTCCTTTGTTTTTCTTGCACATAGCTGGTGCTCTATCACTTGAGTCATATCTCTAGTCTAATATTTTGCTGGTTAATTATAGACAGAGTCTCATGGACTTTCTGCCTGGCCTGGCTTCAATCTGGTCTTGGTTTCCTGTAGTTAGGATTACATATGTGAGCCACAGCTAACATTTTCCTTTAGAGACCTGTTTCTCCCTCCCTGAGGGCTTTCTGATCCAGTTTTGATAACGTACAAAAGCAGCCTGGAAGGGAGGGAGGACAGGCAAGCTCCCTCAGCCTGGTCTGTACGGAGGGCTGATAAAGACCCTGGGACCCAGGGAGATGAGGGAAGCTGCCCACACCACTGCACAACAAGCACAGGCTCTTGATCCCCAGGATTTTGCTACAATAACACTGTCCCTATTAGAAAGGACACATGGAGGAAGTGGGGCTGTAGCTCAAGTGGTAGAGCACTCGCCTTGAGCTGAAGAGCTGAGGGACAGCGCCCAGGCCCAGAGTTCAAGCCCCATGACCGACAAAAAAAAAAAAAATCAGAAAGGACACATGGCTGGGTTTGAGAAATCTCAAATTCCCACAGATACTCCAGATAATAAGTTAAACCACAGGGTGGTATGCAGGTGATATTTAAAAGCCTGTGTGTAAAAATGATGAAGAATGTAACACAGCAACTAAAGGACATCCTTGAATGAGCCTGCTATTTGAGGTATTATCATTAACCCAATTTGACCCAGGAAAAGACTGAGACTGGGGCTAAAGATCAAAGGCCATGTGACTAAAGTCATTTGTATAGGAGGTAGCAGATATGGGATATGAATCTTGAGCCATTTCTATCTGCTCCATCTCTATGTGTCAAAGCTCAGAATTGGTATGAGTCTGGGCATAACGCTTGGGTCAGATTAGAGCAAATAACTAAACTAAGGCTGAATTTAAATTTACAGAAGAAGGTTATTTAAACTTACAAAAGGCCACTAAGTTTACAAAAGAAAGGGTGATAGTGTAGGGTTTGACAAGGTGAGACATTTGAAAATTCAAGTGACCACAAGCCCTGGAACATACGAGTACTTTCCAACAACAGAGGACATCAATTAGCAGACCTGCCCCGTCCCCCACTGAAGAGATCCTTCACATTCCTCCCAGGGGACCACGAGGAGGCAGGCAGGCACAGGAGAAAGATTATTATAAGGGTTATTAGAGGAGCCGTATTTCCTAGGAGAGGAAGCACATGGCATCCATCCCTATTCAAGTAGCAGCAGAGTCTGGGGGCAGGAAGGGAGGTAGGTGGGAGCTCAGTGGATCTGGGCAGAGAGAGGGAGGGGCCAGTTGTATGGCGGGAACTCTGGGAGGAGCTCAGATCAGGGTGGAGCTGGAGACCAAAGGTGGGCATAAGGCTTACATCTCCCTCTCCCTCCCATCTCACCCCCAAAGCTGTGGGGACACCACCAAAGGCAAGTGTGAGAGAACACAGTTATTTGTTAAATAATTAAAACCCAGCTCAACATTCTAAGAAAAGGAGACAGGAAACTAACAGTTTTTTAGATAGCAGAAGGGAGTAATGAGATTTGCAGAGGGACAGGTTAGAAACCAATGTATAATTTAAATGAATACATACACTCAAATGGGGTTTTCTCTTAAGAAAACTCTCCCACCAAAATAGACTCATCTTTGAGATTTTCAATCAAGAATAATACAAATTGGGGCTGGGAATGTGGCTTAGTGGTAGAGTGCTTACCTAGCATGCATGAAACCCTGGGTTTGATTCCTCAGTACCACATAAACAGAAAAGGCCAGAAATGGCACTGTGGCTCAAGTAGTAGAGTGCTAGCTTGAGCAAAAGAAGCTCAGGGACAGCACCCAGGCCCCGGACTGGCAAAAAAATAAATAAATAAATAACACAAATTGCCTGGTACATGTAATTCATGTTCAGGAGAGGCTGAGATCTGAAGACGGAGGTTCTAAGCCAGCCAGATCAGAAAAGTCTTTGAGAGACTTATCTCCAATAACTTGGTGAATAAGCTAGAAATGGAACTATGGCTCAAGTGGTAGAGCTCCAGCCTTGAGCTGATGGCTCACACTTGTAATCCTGACTACTCAGGAGGCTGAGATCTTAGGATCAAAGCCAGCCTGGGCAGGAAAGTCTATGAGACTCTTATCTCCAATAAACCACCACAAAACTGGAAGTGACGCTGTGGCCCAAGTGGTAGAGTGCTAGCCTTGAGTGGAAGAGATCAGGGACAGCGCCCAGGCCCAGAGTTCCAGCCCCATGGCTGACAAAAAGAAAGAAAGAAAGAAAGCAAAAACAGCTATTAAACAGGACCCAGGCCCTGAGTTCAAGCCCCAGTACCAGCAGAAGTACACACACACACACACACACACACACACACACAATAACAGAAATGAAAAGAATAATTAGGAGAAGTAAGGTAAGCCATAGAATAGGTTACACTGAGACCCTTCCAAACAATAGACTAGATTTTGAGATTGTGACCAGAATTTAAACTACACAATGTAATTCCCCCAAATTAAGCGGCAGCTAAGGTGCAAAACTTGAATAGAACAAACAGCAATGTGTTTCCCTGGCCTGGATCCTATTCATTCCGTGCAGGAACATTCCAAAGAGAAGGTTGCTCCCTTCTCTGCAGCTTGAACTCCCACCCTGGGCTTCCTCCCTTCTTTCATCTACCCACTTCCCCGCCAGACCCCACCTCCCCCCCCCACCCCATCGCACCCCAGCCCTTCCTGGATTACACCCTGTTCCATCTCTCCCCTCGCTTCTGAACCAACTTCCCCTCAAGGGAAAGTCTTTTTAATGAGCTACTTTCAAAATTACTGGCAATCATAAAACAAACAAAAGTGCCTGTTCTCTGATAACACAGTTTTGGTGGTAGAAGGCTAGTCATGATCACTACCATCTAAAACATGATAACATAAAATGCTCATGTAAATATGAGTATATGGTTCATTGTATGCAGTACAATACATTGTATTATACATAGAATTATATAACATATAGTATACAATCAGATGCTAATAAGATGAAGAAAGCAAAGTAGACACTAAGGCTAGCTGGTAATAGATGTCTGGCTGATGAACTGTTGGCAACAAATACCAGTTATGCCAGGAACCAGTGGCTCATGCTTGTGATCCTAGCTACTCACCAGGCTGAGATCTGAGAATTGTGGTTTACAGTCAGCCTAGACAAGAAAGTCTGTGAGACTCTTATCTCCAATTAACCAGCAAAAAGTCAAAAGTGGAGCTGTGGTCCAGGGAACAAAGCACTAGCCTTGGGCAGAAAAGTTAAGGGAGAGCATAAGGCCCTGAATTCAAGTCCTAGCACTGGCACATCACACACACACACACACACACACACACATACACACACATATACACACATATACACACACACAAATTATCAATTATATTTTCTTGTTTCTATCAGTGGATTTTTCCAAGTTTATGTCAATTCTTAGTCTGATTTTCTAGAATAAATATAAGCCATGGGATAGTAATGCATTGAATCTTCGTAACAAATCTACAAAGACATAATGAATATCTTAATATTATTGGCACAAGTTTTGGGTGATTTTTTTCACAGCGCTGAGGTTTGAACTCATGACTTCATACAGCACTTTACTATAGAGCCATATCTGCAGCCCCTCTTTTCATTGCTTCTTTCTGATAGGGTATCTCTTCTTTACCTATGTTTGAGCTGTGATCTATCTATTTTAGGCTTCTTGTGGCAGCTGGATGGATAGCTGTGTGTTGAAAAAGGACGTTGTGGTCTTCTCACCCCCTCTATCCTTTTAGCCTCCTAAGTAGCTAGGCTCACAGGCTTGAGCCACTGGGGCCTGGCCTTTTGTCACATTTTTATACAGATGCAGAAACTGAGATAGAGGGGCTGGGAAGGTGGCTCAGTGGTAGAGTGCTTGCCTAGCATGCCTGAAGCCCTGGGTTCAATTCTTCAGTGCTACAGAAACAGAAAAAGCCAGAAGTGGCCCTGGGGCTCAAGTGGTAGAGTGCTAGCCTTGAGCAAAAGAAGCTCAGGGACAATGCTCAGGCCCTGAGTTCAAGTCCCAACACTGGCAGGAAAAAAAAAGAAATTGAGATAGAAAGGGACTTCAGAAATATCTCAAGGTCTCATGGCTAGGAAGTGACTGATCTGGGACTTGAACATACAGTTTCTACCTCTAGATGCCATTTACTTTACCAAAAAGCAACAAGCTGCAAAACACCCATGCCCAAAGTCAGCTTCTATCCCATCATCCCCCTATTCAGTGTTCTCATATTTGTTCCAACTGTGTCATTCTTTCTCAGGCTTCAGCTTGAGTCCGTGCTCTTCTATCAAACTTGGGGTCCTTTCTACCTATGATTATATACCCTCTTTTACCTTTGAAAATAAGGAACAGGAAATCTAGAAGATGGAGTTCGCCACAAAGCAGCTCACAATGGAGCCCCCGGAAATGACAGTTGTGAAACTGCCACCCCAAGAAGCTCGCCGCTGTCACCAGCTCTGCCACACGGGGAAAGCTGACCCCTGACAGACCCCAGAAGCAAAATGTTCCTGAACGCCTTCCTTCTAGTGCAGACCTGTGGAAGAAAGCAAAGGAGCATGAGCCAAGGCTTTTCCAGCACCTTTGCCAAATTCTCCAAGAGGTGTTTGCAGAGCTGGAAGACCATGTCTGAAAAGGAAAAGACAGCATTTGTGCTCAGCACCAGTGGCTTCCACTTGTAATCCTAGCTACTCAGGAAACTGAGATCTGAGGATCTCACTTCAAAACCAGTCCAGGTAGGAAAAATCCATGAGACTTTCATCTCCAATTAACCGTAAAAAGCTCTGCCACTCTTAGTACCACATAAACAGAAAAAGCCAGGAGTGGCTCAAGTGGTAGAGTGCTACCCTTGAGCAAAAAAGTTCTGGGATGGCTCCCACGTACTGGCATGTGCACACGCACACATGTGCACACACACACACACACACAAATGTAGTGTATTTTTTTGAGGGGGTACTACATATAATTAGATGTAAAAGCTTTTTGATGTAGAATCTTAAGTATTTTAATGGCTTCTTTAACTCATTGTATGGTTGCACAGCGAAGTTCTTAGGTATCACTGGTAATTTTTTAATAAAAAAAAAAGTAATAAGCTGTAATCTTAGCCACTTGGGAGGCTGAGACCTGAGGATTGTGATTCAAAGCCAGCACAGGCAGATGGGTCCATGAGAATCTTACCTCCAATTAATCACCAAAAAGCCAAAAGTAGAGCTATGGCTCCAGCAGTAGATTGTTAGCCTTGAGCAAGAAAAGCTCAGGGATAGCATCCAGACCCTAAGTGTAAGACCCAGGACTCTCTCTCTTTCTCTCTTTTTTTCCCTCCATGCACACACACACACACACACACACACACACACACACAAAACTAATAAAGTTTGTGGGTGCTGGTGACTCATATTTCTAACCACCAAAAGGCCACAAGTAGACCTGTGGCTCAAGTGGTAAAGTGTTAGCCTTGAGCAAAAAAAGCTAAGGGAAAGGGACCATGCCTTGAGTGGTTCAAAATTGTAATAAAGTGATACATATTAAAAATATAATTATCAAGGACAAAAACAAGAACTGGAGATGTAACTCAATGAAAGACCGCTTAGCCTAGGATGAAAAAATCCTGGGCTTTATCCCCAGCACTGCAAAATAAATAAGTACGGGCTGGGAAGGTGGCTCAGTGGTAGAGCGCTTATCTTGCATGCATGAGGCCCTGGGTTCGATTCCCCAGCACCATATAAGCAAAAAGAAAAAAAGCCGGAAGTGGTGCTGTGGCTCAAGTGGAGCCTTGAGCTGAAGAGCTGAGGGACAGTGCCCAGGCCCAGAGTTCAGGCCCATGACCGGACCCAATAAATAAATAAATAAGTACATAAATGAATGAATGAATGAGATCAAGGAGTGTGACATTATCACAAAAATTAATGTGCTTTCTTCTTGCCCCTGCTTAGTTCCTTTGTTCTGAGGTGCATGCAACCCTGGGAGAGATTAGATTCGCCACCAGAGGAATGGTAGGAATTTTTAAAGGCGAGTCATGGTCATGCTTTGACCTATGAAAGAGAGCTGTGCAGCAATCCCTTAGTCTTTCTTCCTGCTTCCTTTCTTTTTGGTCTGCCACGAGGCATGAACTCAGGGCCTGGGTGCCATCCCTGAGCTCTTGTGTTCAAGTGCTCTACCACTTTTATCCACAGCTCCACAACCAGTTTTGGAGTGGCTATTTGGAGATAAGAGTCTCACAGAGAGTTTTCTACCTTGGCTGGCTTCAAACCGCAATCCTCAGATTTCAGCCACCTGAGTAGCTAGGATGACAGGTGTGAGGCACTGGCGCTTCTATCCCTGCCCCAACCAGCCAGGCTGTAAGGGGTCTTCCTGCTCACAAAACTCTCTGCTGTTGGTGTATGTGAAAATCCCAGCTGACCTGAGCCTTTACATCAGCTGAGGTAGGAGAAAAAGGACCCCAGGGAAGCATAAGGAGGAGGAGAGAAGGAGAGCCAGGCAGATCTGTGTGCAAATTCCTCTTTGCAAGATCTGTTCAGGAAGAGGGCCAGAAGAGAGGGGCCTCTGCCTGCCTCTCTGTGGTCACATTGCACCAGCTTTTTTTGGGTGGGGGAGGGATTCAGCTATATCAAGGAAAATCAGGCTTGTATGACCAAACCTTGTCTGAATTTGTATTTTCTCTTCTGGTGATTTTTTAAACTTTTTCTAAGTCTATTTCCTCTTCCTCTTGCCCCTCCTCCTTTTCCTCATAATTTTCTGATGCTGGTTGTGTGGCTTGAATCCAGGGCTTCAAGGTAATCTGGTTTAGTGTGTGTTTGTGTGTGTGCTCGTGTGTGTGTGTGTGTGTGTGTGTGTGTGTGTGTGTGTGTGTGTGTGTGTGTGCCTGCCTGCATCAGTCCTGGGGCTTGGACAGTCTCTGGGCTTTTTTGCTAGTGCTCTACCACTTGAGCCACAGCACCACTTCTGGCTTTTTTTTGAATTGGAGTTTCCTGCCCTGGCTGGTTTTGAACTGTAATCCTCAGATCTCAGCTTCCTGAGTAGCTAGGATTACAAGTGTGAGCCACCAGGTACTCAGTTCTTATCCGCTCTGGTATATAGAATTATTCTTAGGCCAGTTTAATCTTTTCGTTGTAATATATCACCTACCTAGTTAAGGGTTTTCTGAATTCCTGTTATTCATGGAATTCAAGTAGAACTTGTTAATCTAGAATTAAATTTGTCCACTGTCTAGCCCTCTCCTTGCAGGAAGTGTTGTAAGGTGAGAAAATAGAGAGGCCACATTTTGAGAGGTTGAATCTTGGAGTCTTTATTAAAAGGCCAGAGACTCAGGGTAGACTTCTGTCTCAAAGATCAGCACCAGCAAATACACTTAACACTGTTAAGAAACTGAGCCTTGAAGACCAGAGAGGAAAGAAGGCACAAAAACAATACCAACCAACCAACTCAGCTCCAATGGACAACTGAATTGGCATGCCAGAGAGCAGCCAGGGGACAGGACACAGGACAAAATCACAGAGACAGGGCATGGTTTAATACTGGCTGAGCTAGGCCCAGCAGTGGGCGGGGTCACAGGAAAGTCCCAGCCCCAGGTACTGGACTGACAGGTTTAGTAACCTATCAGCCAAGTGCCCACCCCTGCCTCCAGGGATTCAGGTATGTTCATCACCAGGGGGTTGGGGGCTTCACCTTCCCCCCCCCAAGACAAGATGCCAGACCCTACCATCCAGGCCCTACTTCAGAAGGAGAGGACCGTCCTGTCCGTTTCATTGCAACCCCTCAGCCCTGGTGTTTCTTGGTGCCAGGCTGCTCCCAGAAACAAAGATTATCTTGAATCAGCCTGAGCCAGCTTGGCCAAGCAATGGTTTGGTGTAGGCCGGTTCTACCAGCTGGCGGATCCCCACTGGCCTGGACCGAGCTCCTGAACTTCTGACTATTTCCTCCTCCCTCTTCTGTCAGAACTGGGAACTTGGGGTGGGGCTGGGTAGTGCTTACTTAGTGTGGATGGCTTGTTTTGCTCGGTGTCTCCCTCTGCTGGTCTTTCTGTGCCCTAACAGAACATGACTGGTGTTCTAGACAACTCTGGCTAGCTGAGTTGCTTCCACCCAGTCCTGTCAACTTTTCTAGTAGAGTTGTCAGCTGGGTTTTCGGACACAGGAGCCCACACATTGACGTGGACCTCCCTGAGCTGCCTGACCTGTAACCTAAGAACTCTGAGTCCTGAAGGTAGCATTACTTGAGCTACTTAGCTGTTTTTACTGGTCCCAAGCTCTATTGCTTCTTCCCCCTCTCTCTCTATCTCTGTCTCTCAGTCTCTGTCTCTCTGTCTATCTCTGTCTCTCTGTCTGTCTCTGTCTCTCTGTCTCTCTCTGTCTCTCTGTCTCTCTCTCAGTCTCTGTTCTCTCTGTTTCTGTCTCTCTGTCTCTGTCTGTCTGTCTGTCTGTCTCTCTCTCTCTCTCCCAGAATGCCCCATTGCTCTGTCAGTGTGGAGGTGCTGAAATTTCATATTAGGGTCACATGTCAGTGGTTCATGCTGGTAATTCTAGTGACTCAGGAGGCTGATATCTGATCCCAGTTTGAAGCCAGCCAAGAGACTCATATTTCCAATTAACTAGTAAAAAGCAGAAATAAAGGCATGAAGTTGCCTTGAGAGTAAAAGCTAAGCAAGAACACAAGGCCCTGAGTTCAAGCTCAGCTACCAGTCCCCGCCCCCCCCCACAAATTCATATTAAATACATGGAATCTTCATGTGACTTACTATTTCATCCTCACCAGGTGAAGGCAGCTCACGCCTGTGAGACTCTTTTTTTGGGGGGGGCGGGGGATTCGGTCGTGGGGCCTGAACTCTGGCCTGGGCACTGCCCTTCAGCTCTTCAGCTCAAGGCTAGCGCTCTACCACTTGAGCCACAGCACCACTTCTGGCTTTTTTTTCTGCTTATGTGGTGCTGAAGAATCGAACCAAGGGCCTCATGCATGCAAGGCAAGCGCTCTACCACTGAGCCACCTTCCCAGCCCCTCTGTGAGACTCTTATCTCCAATTAACCACCAAAAAGCCAGAAGTGAAACTATGGCTCAAGTAGTAAAGCACTAGCATTGAGCAAAAAAGCTCAAGGACAGTGTGCCCAAGCCCTGAGTTCAAGTCCCAGGACTGGAAAAATAAAGTTCACCCTCATTCTCCCTGTCCCCAGCACATGTAACTGGGCTGTTTATCTTGTTTAGAACAGCCATAAAGTTTCTACCTATCTTTGTGAAACCTTTAAAATTGTGGTAAGACATACATAATATAAAAAACACTATTTTAATTATGCATGGTGTCACACAACCATTACCATAACATACCATAATATGGGCCCACGAAAACTGTACCCATGTGTTTCCCTCCTGCCTTCCAGTTACTTTGTTGCTTCTATCCTAGGACACTCAAATAAGTGCGGTCATGTAATGCTTGTTCTTTTGAGTCTACCTGTATTTGTCAAGGTGTTCCAGAAAAACACAACCACCATACACAGAGGAAGAGCTTCACTAGGAGGGATTGGCTTGTTCAGTTGCAGAGTCTGAGATGTCGGCCACGTGGGAACTGGAGACCAAGGAAAGCACATGGGTATGTGTAATTCCACTCTGAGTCTCAAAGCCCGGAAACTCAGGGAGCTGATGGTGTAAATCAGTGTAGCTACAGGAATATTCACCTCAGCCTTAACTGCACTGTCTTCACATGATCCTTTAATGACCTCATAAGCTCCAGGCAAAGACCAACTGCCTTTCTCAGCAAATGTGGGATTAACACACCACTGCTCTTCCCTAGAGCCCGATGGCTGAATTTAGAGTATAAAGTGTTAGACTGCCACCTACTGGTTCTCCACCAATACACACAGGCAAGAAATGGAGAATGGGGAAGTGGCCTCCTTTATTGGGTAATCTCCCAGAGGATACCAGAGTAAACTTGAAGAACGGAATGTAGAAATGTTTGCTGTGGGTGCCTGGCACTATAATTCAACCTCTAAATTCTAGAAGGATTCTCGAGCAAGCCAACAATATACTAGTACTGTGGAATGATAACACATGCCTTAAGACTTAAGAGACGGCTGGGTAGGTGGCTCAGTGGTAGAGCGCTTGCCTCGCATGCAAGAGGCCCTGGGTTCGATTCCTCAGCACCACATAAGCAGAAAAAGCTGGAAGTGGCACTGTGGCACAAGTGGTAGAGCGCTAGCATTGAGCTGAAGGAACTCTGAGGAACAGAGTTCAAACCCAATAGCTAGGGAAAAAAAGGCAAGAGAATTTCTCAAACAGAGCAAATCTAGTTCTAGTTCAATAGTTGTTGACTCAGCTGTTTTCCCAGAGGGGGCCTGTAGAACCAGGGGAGCCCAACTCAAGCTGAAGAGAACTATTTCACTCACAGTTAACACCGATCCACCTGCTCTCTTGTGTGAGGAAGGATTAGCTGCAGGGTATGAAGAGATTTTTCTGCTGGAATTCTGTGTGATTGTCCTAAAGAGTTTTTGTCATTCTGTAGGACTCAGAGACCAATGTGCCACCATGCTATCCCATAAGGTGACTGAAGGATTGACTCTCAGTGACCACTAGCCACAAGTGACTACTTTAAATTTGAAATTAACCAGCCTGGCCACTTGTGTCTCAGACCTGTAATCCTAACCACTCTGGAGACTGAGAGCTGAGAATCATTGTTCAAAGCCAGCCCGGGCAGGCTATATATCTCCAACAGACTCCCTGAAACCTGGAGGTAAAGCTGTGGGGCTCAAGTGGTAGAGCATTAGCCTTGAGCAAAAGAAGATCAGGGGAAGTGGGCCCAAGTCCTGAGTTCAAGCCTCAGGAACAGCACCAAAAAAAAAAGGAAGGAAGGAAAGAAGGAAGGAAGGAAGGAAGGAAGGAAGGAAGGAAGGAAGGAAGGAAGGAAAGAAGGAAGGAAGGAAGGAAGGAAGTGACCAATCTGAATTGGGCTATACTGTATGTGTAAACTATTGCAAGATTTCAAAGACCTACTATGAAAAAGAGAGTATCAAATATCTTGATAATTATTTATATTAATTAAATATTGATGTGATAGTATTTGTGGCAAATGCAATGAAATAAAACACTTTAGGGCTGGGAAGGTGGCTCAGTGGTAGAGCACTTGCCTTGCATGCATGAGGCCCTGGGTTTGATTCCTCAGCACCACATAAGCAAAAAAAAAACAAAACCACATTATTTAAATTAAATATTTGAGCCAGACACATGTGGCTCATGCCTGTAATACTAGCTACTCAGAAAGATGAGATTTGAGAATCCCAGTTTGAAGCCAGCCCTGGCAGGAAAGTCCAGGAGACTCTTTTTTTTGGGGGGGGGAGGTCCGGTTGTGGGGCCTGAACTCTGGGCCTGGGCGCTGTCCCTCAGCTCTTCAGCTCAAGGCTAGCACTCTACCACTTGAGCTTTTTTCTTATGTGGTGCTGGGGAATCGAACCCAGGGCCTCATGCATGCAAGGCAAGCGCTCTACCACTGAGCCACTTTCCCAGCCCCTAGGAGACTCTTTTCTCCAACTAATCAGCAAGTTGGAAGTGAAGCAGTGGCTCAAGTGGGAGAGCCAGCCTTGAGCAAAAAAAAACAAAAAACAAAAAAACAGCCCAACAAGAGCATGGGGCCTTGAATTTGAGTCCTAGTGCTGTCACACACACAAAAATTATATATCTCGCTAGGCACTGGAGCTCATGCCTGTAATCCTAGCTACTCAGGAGGCTGAGATCTGAGGATCACAGTTCGAAGCCAGCCCAGGCAGGAAAGTCCATGAGACTCTTTTCTCCAATAAACTACTCAGAAAAGGCCAGAAGAGGCACTGTGGCTCAAGTGATAGAGCACTAACCTTGAGCAGAAGAAGCTCAGGGACAGTGTCTAGGTCTTGAGTTCAAGACCCAGGACCGACGAAAAATATATATATCTGAGTGCTTACTCGCTGTGTTCTTAGCATTACCTAGTAGGTGCATTATGTTATGATATTTAGGCACACTGGATTTTATTTACTCATCATAAAAAAATTACTAGATATAATATTATCATTCCTTTTTACAGACCAGGAAACAGACCAATGCCCCATAGTTAGGGAGTGACCATGGCTGGCCTTGAACTCAGAAACTTGGGACTCCAGAGGCAAGGCCTACCACACCGCTCAGGCTTTCTGCAGGGCCCTCCGTGGGCCTGCTCTCTGGAGGCCCTTTCCTTTGTCTTGTTTCCTGTGTAGTCATATGGCTTTGTCACCGTCCTTTTTCCTGCTCAGTAGGACTGTCTTGATATAAATTCTGTAGTTAGTTTAAAAAAAAATTTCACTCCTAGCCCCATATTAAAGAACACATTTGGAGGAGGAATGGTATAGAGAAGTAGAATATTTTCTCCAATTACTCCTTCTAATTTGTCCATCTTGGCTTTCAGTGTCTAGAGTATAAAATTTCTCAGACATCATAAATCCTTGAGCAAGTGCTCTAAAAGGTTTCAGACAAAAACAGATTTTCCAGATTTGCCTGGAATGTTGTAGCTTTGTGCAAAGAAGGAACATTCTCTTCATATGAAAGCACAGGGTCAAATTTCTGGGAGCCTCCAATCCTTTTACTTACTATATATGTGCACAGGAAGTCAAAACACATGTACACAGCGCAGGTACACACAAGCACACGTGTGCACACAGGCACACAGAAAGGCATTTGGTATCTCTGTTACAAGCAATCTACCAGCCTTTATCTCTGAAGTCATTACTCCAGAGTGAATTCCTATGATCCCCGTGTCTAATCGCTTCCTGCTTTGTGTCTAATTGTTTTGGTTTTCTACAGTTGTGAAGTTCCAAGAAACTTTTAGCAGAGTCTAGCAGAGCAAACTCCAAACCAGTTGTGTGTTAAATAGACATTTTTTCTATTTCCAGCAGAGAAAAATGAGATTTTAGAAGACTTAGCCACCATCTACTAGTCATTCATCTATGTACCATCCATTTACCTACCTATCATCCATCTACCCATCCATCTATCCATCCATCCATCCATCCCTCCCTCCACTTCTCCATCCAGACACCTACCATCCATCTATCCTTCCTCCTTCTTCCCTCTCTTTTTCTCTCTAACCAGCCACCCATCAATCCAAATATCTATCACTTATCCACTCATCTACCATCCATCCTCCTACCTACTATCCATTCATCTATCCATCCATCTAACCTCTTATCCAGCTAAACACTTACCATCTCTCTATGTATTCATGCATCCACTCATCTTTATCCATCTGTCCACGCATCTATCCATCTACTCACTGAGTCACCATCCATCTACCTATCTAACCCATCTGCCGACCATCCATCCACCTACCCATAGCAGGAAGTAGAGAGTCAATAGTAAGAAAGGTAGAATACCCCCCCCTTCCTTTTCAGCCATGCTTCTCTACCATTCATGGCCTCCTGCCTGAAAAAAAAAAAAAAGGAAAGGTAGAACAAACTTTACCTCAGAGAACTTGTCCCCTCATAGAAAAGGCAAACAATTGCTGGGTGTTGGTGGCTTAAGACTATAATCCTAGCTATTCAGGAGGCTGAGATCTGAGGATCACAGTTTGAACCCAGCCTCCACAGTAAAGTCTGTGGGCCTTTTTTTTTTTGCCAGTCATGGGGCTTGAACTCAGGGCCTGGGCACTGTCCCTGAGTTTTTTTTTTTTGTTCAAGGCTAGCACTCTACCACTGTGCCACATTCCCAATCTCTGTGAGACTTTTATCTATATTAAACTACTAAAAAAAGATGGAAGTGGAGCTGTGGCTCAAGTGGTAGAGCACTAGCCTTGAGCAAAAGAAGCTTAGGGATGGGGCTGGGAAGGTGGCTCAGTGGTAGAGCGCTTGCCTTGCATGCATAAACCCTTGGGTTCGATTCCTCAGCACCAAATGAACAAAAAAAAAAAAGCCAGAAGTGGCGCTGTGGCTCAAGTGGTGGAGCGCTAGCCTTGAGCTGCAGAGCTGAGGGACAGCGCCTAGTCCCCCTCCCCCCCAAAAAAGAAGCTTAGGGACAGTGCCCAAGTCAGAGTTCAAGCCTTATGACTGGCACAAAAAGAATGGAAAGAAGGAAAGGAAGGAAGGAAGGAAGGAAGGAAGGAAGGAAGGAAGGAAGGAAGGAAGGAAGGAAGGAAGGAAGAGAAGAAGAGAAAGAAGGAAAGAAAGGAACTAAAAAGCAAATGGCAACTTCATATGGTGATAAGTTCTATGTGGGGACTAATAGAATGCTGAACTAATAGAATGCTGACCAGCTTTACCTGGTCAAGGAAGTCTTCCATTGGACAGGTTCTGGTAGAGAAAGGAAATGGTCAGTCTAGCCAGAAAGAATCTGAAGTGTAGTGACCTTGAAAATGTCAAAAGCCTGCAGTTTTTGGAAAGAGATGTTAAATCTTGATAGACTACAGGAAGTCTGGTGAGCATGCAGGATCTAGGGTGATAACCATAGCATGCAAAATATCACCCAGGGATTTTCAGAAGAGTGAGGAGTTCCAATTTTATCCAAAGCTGAGTGGAAAGCAACTGAGCACTTTTAAGCAGGGAGACCCACTCAAACTTACCTATTTTAAAGAGACCTATCTTGTTGCAAGGTAGAAAGTTTAGGGAGACAGAACACAAAGGCCAAAAACTTTTCCTATCACTGAATACCCATTAGCCTCTTTGTTTCTCTTTTCTTATTCTTAGTGCTAGACCTGGGGCTTGAACTCAGGACCTATGCTCTCTCCCTGAGCCTCTCTGTGTTCAAGGTTAGCACTCTACCCTTGAGCCACAGCACCACTTCCTGCTTTCTCTGTGTATGTGGTACTGAGGAACTGAACCCAGGCTTTATGCATACTAGGCAAGCATTCTACCATTAAGCCACATTCCCAGCCCTTATGCAGTGTTTTGAAGATAAGAGTCTCTCAGACTTTTCTGCCTAGACTGGCTTAGAACCATGATCTTCAGATCTCAAATTCCCTGAGTAGGTAAGATTATAGGCATGAAACTTTTTTTTTTGGGGGGGGGGTCCGGTCGTGGGGCCTGAACTCTGGGCC
This sequence comes from Dipodomys ordii, assembly GCF_000151885.1. Lineage (NCBI taxonomy): Eukaryota > Metazoa > Chordata > Mammalia > Rodentia > Heteromyidae > Dipodomys > Dipodomys ordii. Next base: position 3,017,258 of record NW_012267240.1, on the reverse strand, counting down.
TGGACGCTGTCCCTCAGCTCTTCAGCTCAAGGCTAGCGCTCTACCACTTGAGCCACAGCGCCATTTCCGGCTTTTTTCTTTTTTCTTATGTGGTGCTGAGGAATCGAACCCAGGGCCTCATGCATGCAAGGCAAGCACTCTACCACTGAGCCACCTTCCCAGCCCCAGGCATGAATCATTTTTACCTCTTGACATTACTGTCCCCAGGTAAACACAACTGTGGGTTCTACCATCAGTTCCCCAAATGCCCCTTCTTTTCCAAGTTGAACTCTGGCTTGTTTTCTTTCTTTCCATATTTTGTATGCTTACCTTCTGTGTGCATAGCCAAGAGTTTTATGTGTGTGCTTGCCAGTTCTGGGACTTGAACTCAGGGCCTGGGAGCTCTCCTTTAGCTTTTTCTGCTCCAGGCTGGTGCTCTACCACTTGAGCCACAGGTCTGCTTCCAGCTTCCTGATGGTTCATTGCAGATAAGAGTCTCACGGACTTTCCCGCCAGGGCTGGCTTAGAACCACGATCCTCAGATCTCAGCCTCCTGAGTAGCTTGGATTACAGGTGTGAGCCGCCGGCGCTGTGGCTTCCTCATTCTAAACCTCTGACTAGAATGTAATTAGCTTTGGTCCCAGGTGCATCCATTACACCAACGACACTGTCTTAGGCCTCCACACTTGTGAGGAGACCAGCCACAAGCTCTTTTAGAACATGTCAGTGATTTTTTGCCTTGGAAACATGCCAGCATGTCAGCAAAAACGATCTTACAGTGATGAAATACTGTCTATTCTCTGCTGCCAAAAGCTGGGGCAGGGTGCTCCTCAAAGACTCAGCTCTGCCCCCATGGGAACCCTCCCTTAGGCACACAAGCAGCTCCCACAGCTCCTGTCACTTGTCCCCTTGGGGCTCTTTGTCTGAAATTCTCAAGCAGTGGGCTGACCGCATTCGCTAAGGCCCATGCTGACTTCCTGCCTTGAGTCCCCCTCCCGCGCCACAGCCCTCCTCTACTTGTCTGTCTAGACCTCCAAAAACCATTGGAGTCACAAATGACAGACATAAAAACAAAGAATTGTCTCAGCAAGGCAAAAATTACTTTGGGTTTGTTTGTGTTTGTTGGTCATGGGGCCTGAACTCTGGGCCTGGGCGCTGTCCCTCAGCTCTTCAGCTCAAGGCGAGCGCTCTACCACTTGAGCCACAGTGGCACTTCTGGTTTTCTGGTGGTTAATTGGAGATAAGAGTTTCAAGGACTTTCCTGCCTTCCCAGGCTGGTTTTGAATCTCGATCCTCAGGTCTCAGCCTCCTGAGTAGTTAGGATTATAGGCGTGAGCCACCAGTGCCCAGACATAGTTCAGTTTTTACATAGAGTACATTGACTACAATGACTGCATTTGTTCACTCTTTCTCCCTGCCTTCCTGCCAGGACCCCAGCAGCCCACACCCTCTCCTTCTGACTGACACAGTCATTAGTGGAGAAAGTTGACCGTTTTACCCCATCCCTTCCCTGCAGGGCCTCACCCTCTGTCTTCCAAGTCTTTCTAACTGCTTCATTCCTTCCCCTGAGCATGTCATGTTTATGGCACAAAGCCCACAGAGAGAAACAAGAAGTCCCACCCACAGCTACAGGCTACACAGGCTCCTCATTTCCTCTCTTCATTTATTAATGAAGACGAACAACTGTAGGTCTGCATTCATTTCTAATGCACAGAAATGAAAATATGGTGAGTCATACTATTATTCAAGAATCATAACACTAGCCAGGCACCGATGGCTCACATCTGTAATCCTAGCTACTCAAGAGGTTGAGATCTAAGGATCACGATTCAAAATCAACCTAGGCAGAAAAGTCTGAAAGACTCTTCTCTCCAATGAACCAGCAAAAGGCAGGAAGTAGAAGTATGGCTTAGTTGTAGAGTTAGAATCTTGAGCAAGAAAGCTCAAGGGACAGCACCTTGGCCTTGAGATCAAGCCCTAATACTGGCTCACAAAAGAATTCTTAAAAAAAAAAAAAAAAGCTGAGCTTTCTGAGACAAACACCAAAGATTAGGTTCTAGTCTAAGCACTTTCCTTTCATTTCCATTGCACCCTTAACAGATAGAAAGCTTTGGTTTGGGTTCACTTGGGCAGTGCTGAAGAATTTAACCCTAGGCCTCACCTGCTAGACAAATACTCTATCACTGAGCCATGTCCTCAGCCCAATAGAGACGAGTCTCCTTTATTAAATAAGTGATCAAACCTAGACACAGAGAGCTATGCAACTTACTCAAGGCCACACAACTAGAAGGGAGAATAGTTGTAATATCAGTGTTTATGTGAAAATAGAGCCAGGTTACTTGAGCTGGGTGGGGTGGGGAGACATGGGAAAGAATGATGGAAGGCGTGATATTGATCCAGATGTTTTGTATTCATAAACTGACATGTAGAATCAGAACCTCTTTGTGCAACTAATTAAAGATAATTTAAAAGGTTATGCAGTTAGTAAGTGGCATGTTTGGAACCTTAACCAAAAGTGATTTGGCTAGAATGAAGATGCTCTTGGCTGAGCACAGTGGTACACGCCTATAATCCCAGCACCCAGGAGACAAGAATGAGACCAGCCTGGGCTACATAAAGAGACTCCTTATCTCAAAAACCAAAATCAAAAATATAGACCCTCTTAACTGTAATATTGTAGACCAAATGTATTGTAAATTTTTTAACAAGGAATCCTTAAATTGGTGCTTATAGCTGGATTGTTTTGAAATCTCTTTATTATTTAAAAAAAATGTTGGGAAAGAAAATGAAGTGCTAGACTCTAGTAGGAAGAAAATCATGGACTGTGTGGAGTGTTGAAACCAAATTAGGAGATTTGAGAGTCGGGTGACAGTGGCTGTAATCCTAGCTACTCAGGAGGCTGAGATCTGAGGATCACTTTTCAAAGCAAGCCCAGGCAGGAAAGTCCATGAGATTCTTATCTCCAATAAACCACCAGAAAACTGAAAGTGGCACTGTAACACAAGTGGTAGAGAGATCACCTTGAGCTGAAGAATGAAGGGACAGTGCCCAGGCCCAGAGTTCAAGCCCCATGACCACCACCAACAACAACAAAAGAGACAGCGAAAGAGGAGAAGGGGGGAGGGAGAGAGGGAGAGGAAGAGAGAGAGAGAGAGAGAGAGAGAGATCTGAAAATACCATTGAATAAAGATCCTGGTAATAAAAAGATAAGGTTTAAGTTCTAATCATTCATTTTGGTTTGACAAATTTGGATTTAGCAGTCATGAAGGAAGTCATTAAATTTCCTAGGATGTTCATCTCTAAGAAAAGACTATGATTGTGTACCTGTGGTTCATGCCTATCATCCTAGCTGCTCAGGAAGCTAAGAGCTGAGGCTCACTACTCAAATCCAGCCTGGGCAGAGAAGAAGTCCATGAGATTTTCATCTCCAATTAAGCACCAAAAAGCTAGAAGTGAAGCTGTGGTTGAGAGATCTAGGAGACAGCACCCAGGCCTTGAGTTCAAGCCCTAATACTGGCAAACCCATCACATATGAAGAAGGAAGGAAGGAAAGAAGGAAGGGAGAAAGGGAGGGAGGGAGGGAGGGAGGGAGGGAGGCAGGGAGGGAGGGAGGGAGGAGAAGAAGAGGAAGAAGAGGCAGAGGAGGAGGGAGAGGGAAAGGAAGAAGAAGAGGTGGCGGCGGCAGTGGCGGCAGCTATGTGCCATTTTCAGCCATGCGTAAGTTCTCAAACTTTACCCTAACAGCTGGACTTTGTCAGATATCAAAAATCCTGGGTCGCACATCAAACTTCTGCAGAGGAAGCCCGCAGAGCAGTGCGGCAGGGATCACAATGGCCATTCAGCAATGGCCACATCCCAGCTCCTCAAACTGGGAAAGGGGTTCGCTTGTACAGCAAAGGGACTTTGCACAGGAGATTAAGAACGAGGAGATAAAAGGCTCCAGCGTCTTGATCTGAGAGGGCCCAGGGCAATCACTGAGTTCTTATCAGTGCCAGAGGAAGAGACTTCACATTCAAAGTCAGAGAAAGAGCCAGGAGGGTGGGATCCCGGCTTAGAGGAAGAGGCCTCCCAGACGAGAGAGGTACGAGGCTGCCTTGGGAAGCTGGGGGGGGGGGGAATCAAAGTAGTAATTCTTCTGTAGGCCAGCCAGGAAAGCAGCCCTGCTGAGCCGATTTGGATTTCTGATCTCCAGAAAGAAGAGATAAGAAGAAAGCACTGACTTGAGTAACTGTGTCTGTAGTCCTGTGTTACAGCACTGATAGGAAACTAAGACATGAGTCAGTTCAAAAGCCTGCGTAGAGTCCTCTCCATGGTTCCACGGCGGCTGGCCTTGAGAACAGAGGAGGCGGCGCCTGGTTGCAGGCTTCTAGCAGAAGGGTGATGGTTAATGCTCATCTAGCTAGCTTCCTCTAACGGAAGTTGGTGCTTTCTCTCCCCACTTGTCAAATACAGGCTAAGAGCAGCTCCAATACATAGCTATATTTCAAGGGCTGGCCACACAGCAGCCACTCTATGTAATTCACATTATTTATAAATTGGAAAAAAGGTATACAATGACTGCCATTGACGCTGAAAAGGCTTCTTAAAAAATATAACATCTATTTACTATTAGAAATGAGGATGCTAAGCAGGGGATTTAGCTCAGTGGAAGAACACTTGCTTTGCATGCCCAAAGCCCTGAGTATGATCCCCAGGACCCCCAAATAAACAAATAAATCAATAAACACAACAAAGAAAATGTTAATAAAATGGGAATTGATGGACCATTTCTTTTTCTTTTTCCCCCCTTTTCTTTCTTTTTCTTTTTCTTTTTTGTCAGCCCTGGGACTTGAACTCAGGGCATGGGTGCTTTTCCTGAGCTTTGTTGCTCAAGACTAGAACTTTACCACTTGAGTCAGTGCCTCATTTCCAGCTTTTTGATGGTTAAATGGAGATAGGAATCTCCTCCAACTGGGTGCCAGTGGCTCACACCTGTAACCCTAGCTACTAAGGAGACTGAGATTTGAGGATCACGGATCAAAGCCAGTCAGACTGGAAAGTCCATGAAACGCTTATCTCCAATTAACCACCAGAAAACCGGAAGTGGCTCTGTGGCTCAAGAGGTGGAGCACTAGTCTTGAGCTGAAGAGCTGAGGGGCAGCGCCCAGGCCCAGAGTTCAAGCCCCATGACCAACGGAGGAGGAGGAGAGGAGGAGAAGGAGGAGGAGGAAAAAAATTCTCCACGAATTTAAGTACCCCCTTAGTAGCTAGGATTAGACGTATGAGCCACTGGTTCCCAGAAGAACATTTCTTAACATATCTTCAAGAAATTGTACAATCCTTCCTATCCATTTCTTCTTCTTCCCTGTCTGTCTAGAACAACAGATACAATTCTGTATAGATCAATCTTCATCTAAGGGAATGCTAAGACTGGCTCCTTCAGCTTTTGTCTCTACAAATTCCCCAAGACAATTATAGTAACCAATTACTTACACTTTCCAAAGTGAGGGTCAAGCTACCCAGTCAGAACTTGCCATGCAGATGCTTAAAACCAGTCTTGTTACCTTAACCCAGCTCTCACCCTGACAGTATTAAATGCTTACATTTGGGGAGATTGAACAGAAAACCATGGCTGGTATTCTGTGCATATCCCTCCTCCGTGCAAAACTCAGTAACTGTCCCCCTCAGAGGGTGGCTGACTGCTTCAACACTAAACCATCTCTAAGTCATTGTAAATCTGAAAACACCGGACGCAGGAAGAGGTGTGTTTGAAAGTGTCTGTGTGCCCTCTAGTGGTGGATCTTGGAAAACCTTTCCTATTAGCCCAGTGTGGAATACTTGACAGACTGGCTGGGAGGGGCGGGGCAGGGGAGGGTGTGCAAAGGGGGGACGTGTATGGGCAGGACATCTTAGCAGCAGGAGGCTAGAACTCTACCTCTCCTAAGCATAAAGTTTTAAATTTTGTATTGTTATTATAAAGGTGATGAACAGAGGGGTTACAGTTTTATGTCAGGTAAAGGACATTTCTTTTTGGACAATGTCACCCCTTCCCTTACTCTCTCCCAGCTTTTCCCTCCCATCTCCACTCATGAGTTGTGTAGTTCATTTTCAACATAGTATCTAGTGGGTACTGCTGCATATATCAGGTTTTTTTTTTTTCAGAAAAAGTCATAGTGTGTTTAAAAAAAAAACATGTCTGAAAGGACATAAAGCCTATTCAATTTACCCGGTGAAGGAAATAGAAATCATTTGTTGAAAAAAAAAGAAAGAGAAGGTGGCTCAGTGGTAGAGTGCTTGCCTAGCATGCATGAAGCTCTGGGTTGGATTCCTCAGCACCACATACACAGAAAAAGCCGGAAGTGGTGCTGTGGCTCAATTGGTAGAGTGCTAGCCTTGAGCAAAAGAAGCTCAAGGATAGTGCCCAGGCCCTGAGTTCAAGCCCCAGAACTGGCAAAAAAAAAAAAAAAGGAATTGATTGTTAAAATCTAATGTGGTGATACATACTTATAATCCCAGCATTTGGAATAAAACTCTGTTTTTTGATCCTAGCCCCAAACTCTTGGTGTCCTATATGTCAAGTATGGCCCCTCGTCTCTATAAGCCAAGTAAGGAGACAAGGTGAAAGGCAGAGAAGGGAGCTATATTCGGTGGTAGCCATGGGAAGACAGGCTTTCAGTACATCTTTGATGGGGGTACGGAAATTTGCCCTAGGTTTAAATGGACAAGGAGCTGGGGTCTAGGGGCAAGAGAAGGGATACATAGTTTAAAACAATTCCAATCACTGGTGTTCCTGGATTGGCCATTATTTCAGATGTTGTCTCTGGAAGGGTTCTGGCGAAGTTAGATTTTATTAATGTACAATCACTTAAGGAAAGCCGGAACAAGTGGCCTGCTGATCTTCATAGCTTTCAGTTGTTTCCTTTGGAGTAGTTTCACCTGTTTCATGTCTGTTTTGTTCGTTTTTCTTTTCCCTCAGTTATAGGGCTTGAACTCAGGGCCTTGGAACCATCCCTGTGCTTTTTTCACTCAAGGCTAGCATTCTACCACGTTAAGTCACAGTGCCACTTCCGGTTTTCTGACCGTGACTTTGAACCTCAGCTCTCAGCCTGCTGAGAAGATTACAGGTGTGAGCCACAGCTCCCAGCTAGTTTCCCCTTTTTGCCACATTAAGATAAGAAGATAACAATGTTTCAAGGGAGTTTGTCTTTTATCACAAGATGCTTGTCTATAAATCCTGTCTTACTGGAAAGTGATTGCAAAGTGACTTTTGGAGAAAATGGCTCAGATCCAAGGCCGAGGATGCAGACCAGAGAGCTGGGTGCCCAGCTTTTATTCTTTTAGTTAATTCATGGACCCAGCAAAAGAAGCTTTGAAGTTGCCTCTTACAGAAGGACTGAGGGAGGAGGATCATTAAGTTTAAGGCAGGAAGATCATGAGTTTATAGCTGCTTGGCCTACATAGTAAGAACCTTCTTCAAAACATAACAGAAAGGCTGGGAAGGTGGCTCAGTGGTAGAGTGCTTGCCTTGCATGCATGAGGCCCTGGGTTTGATTCCTCAGCACCACATAAGCAAAAAGAAAAAAGCCGGAAATGGCGCTGTGGCTCCAGTGGTAGAGCACTAGCTTTGAGCTGAAGAGCTGAGGGACAGCGCCCAGGCCCAGAGTTCAGGCCCACGACCGGACCCAAAAAAACAAAAAAACCATAACAGAAGAAAACAAAAGGGCCAGTGTGGTGGCAAATGTCTGTAATCCCAGCTACTAGAGAGGCTAACATATGGGGATTACCATTTAAAGCTATCCTGGTTTAAAAAAATAAACTAAGTCAGGAAAAACAAAGGAGGGACCCCTCTGTACAATATTTTCACAATAAAAATGTATTAAAAATAAAAAAACAAAGGAGGGGGTAACAATGCTTGAGAGGAAATGTACTTATTACTTTACTCATACTGTAACCCCTCTGTACAGCATCTTTACAATAAAAATATATATTAAAAAATAAACTAAGTCAGGTACCCAGTGGCTCACGCCTGTAATCCTAGCTACTCAGGAGGCTGAGATCTGAGGATCCCAATTCAAAGCAAGGCCAGGCAGGAAAGTCTACATGTGAGACACTTTTTTGTTGTTGTTGTTGTTAGTTGTGGGGCCTGAACTCTGGGCCTGGGCGCTGTCCTTCAGTTCTTCAGCTCAAAGCTAGTACTCTACCACTGGTGCCACAGTGTCACTCCCAGTTTTCTAGTAGTTTACTGGAGATAAGAGTTTCCTGGACTTTCCTTCCTGGGCTGGCTTTGAACTGCAATCCTCAGATCTCAGCCTCCTTAGTAGCTAGGATTACAGGCTTGAGCCACTGGCACCCAGCTGAGACACTTACCTCTAGTAAACTACTCACAAAAGGCCAGAAATAGTGCTGTGGCTTAAATGGTACAGTGCTAGCCTTGAGCAGAAGAAGCTCAGGGACAGTGCCTAGGCTCTGAGTTCAAGTCCAAGGACTGGCAAAAGTAAAACTAAACTAAAATAATAAATAAACTAAAAGCAAAAAGACTGGGGAAATAAAGTCACATGGTAGTGTACTTGCCAATGTGAGGCTTTGAGTTCAAACCCCAGCACTGTCAAAAGATACTCATTTGTTTGTATCTTTTGCACATACAGTGGATTTTTTTTTCTTTTTATTCATTTAATATTTTGGGTGCTTTAGGGCCTGGGCACTGTCTCTGAGCTTTTGTGCTCAAGTAATTTTTGTGCTCAGGGCTAGCACTCTATCACTTGAGCCACAGCTCCACTTCAGACTTTCCTGCCAAGGCTAGCTTTGAACCATGGAACTGTGATTCTCTTATCTCAGCCTCCTGAGTAGCTAAGATTACAACATGAGCCACTCCTACCTGGTATATAGTAGATTCTTAGGTATGTTCCCTTTCCTCAGTAAGAAACAACTTATAGTGCATGCTCCTTGCTGAATATATATAATACATCTCCGGGTACCAGTGGCTCATACCTATAGTCCTAGCTACTCAGGAGGCTGAGATTTGAGGATTGTGGTTTAGAGTCAGCCAAGGCAGGAAAGTCTGTGAGACACTTCTCTCCACTTAAACACCAAAAAAGCTAGAAGTAAGTAGAGCTATGGCTCAAGTGGTAGAGTGCTAGATATGAGCAACAAAGCTCAGGGACAATGCCCAGATCCTGAGTTCAAGCCATAAAATAGGCACAAAGAAGGGGAAAAAATGACCCTGGAGAACCAGCTCATCCCTTCTCCCATGTGAGTGATGCTGCAAATAGGGCCTTTTAGAACTAGAAAGAGGGCCTGTCCAGGGACTAAATGTCTCGGCACTTGAACTTAACGTCCTAGCTTCTAGAGTAGTGAGTATGCATTTCTATGATATTTTGTTATAGCAGCCTAAATGGACTGAGACTTACCATTCCTCCCCATAGAATCATAACAGCCTTTTTTCTGGGAGCAGAGACCATCCATTTCCCTCTTCTGTAATTAGTTTCAAAATCCTATGAATCACTTTACACATTCCTTTTTTTTTGGGGGGGGGGGTCCAGTCATGGGGCCTGAACTCTGGGCCTGGGCGCTGTCTCTCAGCTCTTCAGCTCAAGGCTAGCACTCTACCACTTGAGCCACAGCGCCACTTGGCTTTTTTCTTTTTGCTTATGTGGTGCTGAGGAATCGAACCCAGGGCCTCAGGCATGCAAGGCAAGCGCTCTACCACTGAGCCACCTTCCCAGCCCTTACACATTCCTTTTACACATTTGTTTTCCAGCTTTAGGCTTAACCCACTCTCTAAACTATCATTCTGTCACAAAATTAGATAATTCTCTCCTATTCTAGTTATCTAGAACTTTATACTTATTTTGTCTTTCTTTTAATTTCAAAACTGGTCTATTTCCACAATATATATAAGCTTCAAGTCATCATGAATTATACCAAAAATAAATATTACTGATCTCTCAAAGTTTAGACTGGGTGCTGGTGGTTCATACCTGGAATCCGCAAGAAGCTGAGATCTGAGGACTGAGGTTCAAAACTAGCCTAGCAAGAAAGTCTATGAGACTATTGTCTCCAATAAACTTCGAAAAGGTAGAAGTGGAGTTGTGGTTCAAGTGGTAGAGTGCTAGTCTTGAGCAAAACACACGCAAGGACAGTGTTCAGGCCTTGAGTTAAAGCTTCAGAACTGGTGTGTATGTGTGTGTGTGTGTGTGTGTGTGTGTGTGTGTGTGTGTGTGTGTGTGTGTGTGAAGTAAAAACATAAATCAGATGGACATTAATCAAATGACTAAGAATCTGCTATGGCCAGGCACCAGTGGTTCATGCCTATAATCCTCACTACTCACGAGGCTGAGCTCTGAGAATCATGGTTTGAAGCCAGCCTGGGCAGGAAAATCTGTGAGGCTTTTATCTCCAATAAACTACTCAGAAAAAGCCAGAAGTGGTGCTGTGGCTCAAATAGTAGAGAGCTAATTGAACACACAGAGGCTCAGAGACAGCATCTAAGCCCTAAGTTCAAGCCCCAAGATTGGGAGGAAAAAGTTCTGTAACAGTTTGAGGAAGCCCACTGGTTTTAAACTCCTGAAATCATTCTTCATTTTCTTAAAAGAGAATATTTGTCCCATTGGGTAACTTTTGAAATGCTGCTGACTCTGATGGTTGGTTTTTGTTTTGTTTTGTTTTGTTTTGGTCAGTTGTGGGGCTCAAACTTGCAGGCTGGGTGCTATCCCTGAGCTCTTTTTGGCTCAAGGCTACCTCCCTACCACTTTGAACCACTTCTCAATTTCTGGTAGTTAATTGGCTGTAAGGGTCTCACGGACATTCCTGCCTGAGCTGACTTTGAACCACGATCCTCAGATTTCAGCCTCTTGGGTAACTAGGATTACAAGCAAGCATGAGCCACCAGTGCCTGGCCTGAGATTCTTGTTACTTGTTTGGTAATAACCCAATAAATTATCTAAGACTCCTGGGAGTGTTATTTATCAATGATTAATGATAGGCCTTCTTGTTTTCTTTTCTTCTTTTGGCTGGTCCTGAACTCAGGGCCTGGGTTCTGTCCTTGAGCTTCTGGTGCTCAAGACTAGAACTCTGTTACTTGAGCCACAGTGCCACTTCCAGTTTTGTCTGAGTAGTTTATTGGAGATATGAGTCTCACAGACTTTCCTTCTCAGGCTGGTTTCAAACCGCAGTCCTCAGATGTCAGTCTCCTGAGTAGCTAGGATAATAGGTATGAGCCACCAGTACCCAGCTAGAATTTCTCTAAAGTATGCTTTCTGATTTATCTCCCTGGAGCTACCCTGTCCATAAATCAATCTCCCTATGTTTTCCTATAGGAAGACACAGGAGAAAATGTGTGCTGTATATTCACTCATTTTATTTTATTTATTATTCTACTTGGGTGTGAATATGCCATTTTGTGTGATTCTTTCAGCTTATTACATTACTACAATATAGCATGAATTGCTTGAGAGATGGTCTAATATGTAATGTGATTGTCATCATGGTGATAATAAGGATGAAGAATGACAAACATTAGACTCTGCCAGTCCAGCTTTTTCTCTGGGATTCCAACTCACTTTTTCCTATAGTCTTTGTAGCAATAGGACTCTTAAAGATATATATTTTTATTCCTTGAATAATGAGCTCATTTTGCAGAAACTAGGTGATTTGGTAATGTCAACTAAGCCTAATCTTTAGAATTTTTAGGATTTTAGTCCTAGCCAAGTGCCTAAGATAATCCTAGCTACTCAGGAGGTTGAGATCTGAGGATAATGGTTCAAAGCCAGTATGGGCAGGAAAGACCAAGAGACTCTAATTAACCATTAGAAAACCAAGAGCTTTGGCTCAAAGTGGTAGAACTCTAGCCTTGAGCAAAAGAGCTCAGGGACAGCGTTCAGGCCCTAAGTGTCATTAATTATGTTAGTTATAATTTTTGTAATAGTATACATTTTGTTCCCTTCATTAAATTCAGCTAGTCTTTGGATATATCCTCAATCTTTAGATGAACTGTACATCAAAAACAATATGGAAGGAAGTGGCACTGTAGCTCAAGTGGTAGAGCGCTCGCCTGAGCTGAAGAGCTCAGGAACAGCACCCAGGCCCAGAGTTCAAGGCCCACAACCAACAACAATAACAACAACAAAAACCCAATATGGAAGCCAGGTACTGGTGGCTCACACTGTAATCCTAGCTACTTAGGAGGCTGAAATCTGAGGATCACAGTTCAAAGCCAGACAGGGCAAGAAAGTCCGTGAGATTCTTATCTCCAATAAACCACTAGAAAACTGGAAGTGGCAAGTGGTTCAAGTGGTAGAGCACTCGCCTTGAACTGAAGAGCTCAGGAACAGTGCCCAGGCCCAGAGTTCAAGCCCCATGACCGACAAAAACAAAAACAATATGGACAATTTTTCCTCTCCATGCCCTTAAGAGAAAAGTAATGCCTTCTCAGATTCTAATACTATGCTCATCAGAATGCTCATCTGAATTTCTCGGATTCTGAAATGAATTCATGGTAATCATTCACCATATTCATCAGTTTTCTGGCTCATTTTGATATCTATGTGCTAGTGTATCAACGTCTCTCTGCTACACATGTCATGGCACAAAGTTTACACTAGGCTCTTGAGTTTGTATGGTACAAATAAGAATTACACAAATGTATGGAACCAATCTCTTTTTTGTTGGGGGGGGATCCAGTTGTGGGGCCTGAACTCTGGGCCTGGGCACTGTCCCTCAGCTCTTCAGCTCAAGGCTAGTGTTCTACCACTTGAGCCACAGCGTCACTTCTGGCTTTTTTCTTTTTGCTTATGTGGTGCTGAAGAATCGAACCCAAGGCCTCATGTATGCAAGGCAAGCGCTCTACCACTGAGCCACCTGCCCAGCCCTGGAACCAATCTCTTATTTTATATGTTTTTTATTGTAAAAATACTGTACAGAGGGGTTACAGTTACATGAATAAGGTAATGAGTACATTTCCTATCGAGCATTGTTGCCTCCTCCTTTGTTTTTCCCCTACCATCCCTTCCTTCTCCAACTACCCACCCCCTCCACCGAAGTTGGAAAGTTTGTTTTCAACATAGTGTCTTGTACATCTCATTGTTACAGTGGGTCAACCTGTACCCTTATTTAAGCATTATGTTTTTTCCCTCTCCCTTCCCAAATTAGAAAAGTGTATATACAAGATGCAGGGCACTGACATCAAATACAGTGAAAACTGAGGTTATACCAGTGGGAGAGAAACATACAAAAGAAACAAAAAAAATCACATAGTACATTATAAATATGCTTAAAAAAACAATAGCAAGAAAAAAAAACATTTGTGTCCTTATCTTGGGGTTCATTTCACTTAACATTGTCTTATATGGTCATATGCATATAGCTTTTGACCTTTTCTGCTTGTCCTCAACTTATACTAGTTATTGCAAATAAGGGAAACCATGGGACCTATATTTCTTTGGGCCTGGCTTACTTCACTTAATATTAATTTTTTCCAAGTCTTTCCATTTCCTAACAAATGGGACGATGTCATTCTTTCTGATGGAGACATAGAATTCCATTTTCTTGAGCCATTCATCTACGGAGAAGCATCAGGGTTGGTTCCACATCTTAGCTCTTGTAAATAATGTTGCAATAAACATAGTTGTACTGGTAGCTTTAGTATGGCCTTGTTTTCGATCATTTGGGTAAACGCCCAAAAGTGGGATTGCTGGGTCATTGGGGAGGTCCATGTGGAGTTTTTTGAGGAACCTCCATACTACTTTCCAAAGTGGTTGAACAAGTTTACACTTTGACCAACAATGCAGTAGGGTTCCCTTTTGGCCACATCCCTTACAGCATCTGTTGTTACTAGATTTCTTGATTATAGTTATTCTAACTGGGGTGAGGAGTTTTCTTAATAGAGACCCAGAAACACAACAAAACAAAGAAAGGTAGGACAAATGGGATTGCATGAAACTGCAGAGCTTCTGCATGGCAAAGGACAGAACTAGCAAGATCAATAGAAAGCCCACGGATTGGGAGAAGATCTTCATTAGCCATGAAATGGAGAAGGGTTTCAGATCTAAAATATAC
>NW_012267240.1:2987631-3002168 GCF_000151885.1 Dipodomys ordii | reverse complement strand
AAGAAAGAAAGAAAGAAAGAAAGAAAGAAAGAAAGAAAGAAAGAAAGAAAGAAAGAAAGAAAGAAAGAAAGAAAGAAAGAAAGAAAGAGAGAATGGGTCAAATATACCAGAACTTTGTGCTACAAGTGTAGAGTGACCTGCTCATACTCATTTATTCACAGTATATTTAACTGACTTAGATCAAAAAGAGTTTCCAAGAGTTTGATAATTCCCACAAAGGTCTAATGTCAAGGTTGCTGTTCTTATGGGGCTGAATGCAATAGGAATAACATATAACCAACATTTAATGTCATTTTATGAACATCATCATTTTTGCCATTCACGGTCCCAAGTTGTAACTAAATATTAATATAATGATAAGTAAGGAATTGTATTTTTCTCTTTAAAAATTCTCAGAATTTAACTGGGAATGTGGTTTAGTGGCAGCGTGCTTGCCTGAATGCATGAAGCTCTGGTTTCAATTCCTCAGCAGCATATTAACAGAAAAAGCCGGAAGTGCTGCTGTGGCTCAAGTGGTAGAGTGCTATGCTAGCCTTGAGCAAAAGAAGCTCAGGCCCTGAGTTCAAGCCCAGAACTGGAACACACACACAAAAATAATCTCAGAATCTTAGATTAACATAATTATATTTCTTTGCTCTTGAGAAGGGAAAAAATTGTAAAGTTTGTTAGGAAATCTGCATGGTTCTTGGCATCAAATTCCTTTCACAAAGCAAGACTAGGATGAGTCAAGGCTAATTGAATCAGGAACATGTGAACTAAATTCTCCTTTAAATACACATGGGGATAAAAATGAAGGGCAAAGGGACTTGCCAAATTCATTACCAAGACAAAATGCTTTCAAAACAATTTTAAACAGTCAACAGACCCCAAACACAGATGTGTTCTCTGATGTTTAAAAATGCAACTTTCCATTCCAAGTCTTGATTGGACAACTGAATTTTCATTGAATGCCTAAACAGATTAGTTACCTTACAGAGCTCACCAAGGCACAAATAAAGGCTTCCTATTTGGAATCATAGACTCATAATGACATGATTAGCATAATTCTTTTCTTGATTTTCCATATCTACTTGAGTAGGATTTGTTTTCATTTTGTGCAGATCCCAGGGCTTGAACTCAGGGCCTAGGCACTGTATTTGAGCTGTTTTTGCTCAAGGCTAGAGTTCTACACCTTGAGTCACAACTCTACTTCCTGCTTTTAGGTGGTTAATTGGAGATAAGAGTCTTGTGGACTTTGCTGCCCCAGCTGGCGTGGAACAGAGATTCTCAGATTTCACCCTCCTAAGTAGCTGAGATTACAGGTGTGAGCCTTCTATACATAATGATTTTTTGTTTGTTGGTTGGATTGGTCATGGGGCTTGAACTCTGGGCCTGGGCGCTGTCCCTCAGCTCTTCAGCTCAAGGCTAGCGCTCTACCACTTGAGTCACTGCGGCTTTTCCAGCTTTTTCTGTTTACATGGTGCTGAAGAATTGAACCCAGGGCCTCATGCATGGGAAGCAGGCACTCGACCACTGAGCCACCTTCCCAGCCCCAATTTTTTTTTTATTTATACAAAAATGGATATTCTTTTCAATCCTGTTTCTAACCCACTCAGTAAGAGCTAACTTGCTGAGGATGACCTATTTGTTTTTGGCTTTATCTACAGTAGTGGATAGTGAGAGACTATATCACCTTAAAAGATTTACATAGGGGGCTGGGAAGGTAGCTCAGTGGTAGATTGCTTGCCTTGCATGCCTGAGGCCCTGGGTTTGATTCCTCAGCACCACATAAGCAAAAAGAAAAAAAAGATGGAAGTGGCGCTGTGGCTCAAGTGGTAGAGCGCTAGCTTGGAGCTGAAGAGCTGAGGGACAGCGCCCAGGCCCAGAGTTCAAGCCCCATGACCGGACGCAAAAAAAAAAAAAAAAAGATTTACTTAGGGAAAATAGAAAAAAGTCAATACTAGGTTTATAGAAAATGAACTTGTTTTGCTCTTTATTGCTTAGGAAGAGTGACTTTTTCAATTTTTGTACATTAGAGTTTTACTTGTTTACTTTTTGTGCCAGTGTTGAGGTTTGAATTTATGGCCAGGGCCCTGTCCCTGGGCTTCTTTTGCTCAAGTCTAGCACTCTACTACTAGAGCCACAGCGCCACTTCTGGCCTTTTTTTTTTTTTTGGTAGTTTATTGAAAATAAGACTCTCATAGACTTTTCTGCCAGGGCTGACTTCGAACTGAGAACCTTAGATCTGTTGTGTAGCTAGGATTATAGACATGAGCTACCCGTACCTGGCCTTTTTAGCCTTCTATCTGGGCAATTCTGTAAGTGTTGAATTTTTTCCATTATTTCCACATTTTTCTTTTTAATAGAATGAATTATAGCATGAGACCTCTCTAGCCACTCTGCACCATGATTTGACAGGTGGCCCACCCAGGCAGAAATAAGCATCAAAGCAACTAATTGGCAAAGAGTTGCTTCCTGATAGCAACTATAGTCAAGGCCTACCCAGTGCGGATGTCTCTATAATACACCCCGTGCAGATGTCCCTATAATACAATCTCATGACCTCTATAAAGACAACAAAACCCTGGATTGTTATAATAAATCAGTATATTGCATTATGTAATAAGAATTTGTATAATTTTTACTGTACAAGAAACAAGCAGAAGTTCATCTATCTATATAGCAAGCAGGGAGGCTGTGAGACAGATTTCCAGTTCTGCCATACTAGGGAGTTGCTAGGGAGCCTTAGTCAATATGACCCTTAGTCAATATGACCAAGCAGCTTTTCCTCCCATTACCATGGATTAAACATCTTCTGGGCGGCACTGTGAATCATCTCAATGGCAGGAACCACACACAGATCTTTCCCAATTAGCTATGTAAAGTTCAACCATGTGTCCCCAAAGAGAAATATGAACATCTCAAACATCTCTTACATATTTTGTGTGTGTGTGTGTGTGTGTGTGTGTGTGTGTGCCGGTACTAGACCTGGAATGCAGGGCCTGATACTCTACCACTTGAGCCTCACCGCCACTTTCTGCTTTTTAATTGGAGATAAGGGTCACATGGACTTTTCTGCTTGGACTGGCTTCAAACTCTGATGCACCGATCTCAGTCTCCTGAATAGCTAGGCTTACAGGGTGAATTGTAATGAACAAAAATGTCTTGAATTGAGCTTTCTTTTCCCTACCAGTCTTAGCTCTGAGGCTAACAGAAGTTAAATATCTGAACCTGAAGTGTTTTCATTTGTGTAAATGTGAACAGACGATCTGATTCCTGGGGAGCTGATTGATTCCTTTCAGTTGCTTGCTTTCAACACCTTGCTGGTGATGAGAATGGATTAAAAAAATGATGAGAGTGGAAGAAAAATAAAAGAATTCTCAGAAGAGAGCTGGTTTTTCATTGGTTTCAATTGGCAAGTTTAGAATTAAGGCAAGCATTGTCACCTGACTTCTTTGGATATAAAGATAGGTAAAACACTAAATTCTTGATCAGAAAGTAGCACAGAGCAACATGGCATGGACTTTCTTGATGGATATTTTAATCAGGACATGAGGTAGCGTATGAGCTATTCTTCCAGTAAGAGAATCTAAAATATGGGTCTCCTCCAGCTCCAGGATCTCCCTTCCCTAAACAAATGGCAGACACAGTGCTATAAACCAGTTAGTCTTCCTGCCTCAAGAGCAAGACTGACTACATTTCCTAATAGTCTTGCATCTGGGTGGAACCACATGATTATGGGTAGCCAAGGAGATAGGAAAAAAAGTACTGTACCTGGCCTCTAATTAACTACTTTGGCTTCAGTGTCTACTTTCTTGTAATCAACCTGCAGGAAGCAGAAGCCCCACTTGGAGCCTTTTGTTGCTGTATATGCAAGTACTGGGACCTGAATTCCTCAGGGCTGGGGAGCTGTCCTTTAGCTTTTTGGCTCAAGGCTCATGCCCTCCACTTCCAGCTTTTGGGCGGTTAATTGCAGATAAGAGTCTCATGACTTGGCTGCTTGTGCCGCTTTGAAGTTTGATCCTCAAATCCCAGCCTCCTCACTAGCTAGGATTTATAGGCTTGAGCCACCAGCATCCGGCTGGAGACATTTTTCCAATAACCTGGCTCCTCTGTAGAGGAGCCCTACCTCACACTCCCAATGGACAGTGATGTGAGGGAGAAAGTTTGTTGGGTTTAGTCACTGAGATCTCGACCTATTTCTATGAATACAGACAGTATCAGATAAATTCTACTAACCGTTTACTTTTGAAAAGATTATGCAAGGAATTTCTATTATAGAAATCTGATTTTGGTTTTTCTAGCTTGAATCAGGTTATACTGAGACTTGTTAGGCTTTTTTGCTCACAGGTGGTGTTTTACCACTTGAGTCACATCTCCACCTTGGCTTTTGGCTGGTTATTTTGGCTGAAGTCTCTCAGATTTTTCTGCATTAGGTTGACTTTAAATCATGATTCTCACCCAGTGCTGGTGGCTTATACCTGTAGTCCTAGCTACTCAGGCTATGATGTGAGGATCATGGAAACCAGCCAGGCAGAACCCATCTGTGAGACTCTTATCTCTAATTACTCACCCCAAAAAAGCCAGAAGTGGAGCACTACCCTTGAATAAAAGAAACTTAGGGCGGGCACCAGTGGTTCACACCTGTAATCCTAGCTACTCAGGAGACTGAGATCTGAGGATCACAGTTCAAAGCCAGCCCAGGAAGGAAAGTCTATGCAACTCTTGCCTCCAATAAGGTACCAGAAAACCAGAAGTGGTGCTGTGGCTCACTAGCACTAGCCTTGAGCTGAAGAGCTCAGGGACAGTGCCCAGGCCCAGAGTTCAAGCCCTATGACTGACAAAAAAAGAAAAAGAAAGAAAGAAAAAGAAAAAGAAATAAAGGAAGAAAGAAACTTAGGGACAAGCACCCAGATTCTTTGTTTGTTTTTTTTTTTTTTTTGGTCCGGTTGTGGAGCCTGAACTCTGGGCCTGGGCGCTGTCCCTCAGCTCTTCAGCTCAAGGCTAGCGCGCTACCATTTGAGCCACAGCGCCACTTCCGGCTTTTTTCGTTTTGCTTATGTGGTGCTGAGGAATCAAACCCAGGGCCTCAGGCATGCAAGGCAAGCGCTCTACCACTGAGCCACCTTCCCAGCCCAAGCACCCAGATTCTTGAATAGCTAGGATTACAGAAGTGAGCCACCAATGCCTGGCTTAAATATGTTCTTCCTAAAAGTAGTCAAAGCTGGGTACCAATGGCTCACAACTTTAATCCCAATGATCAGGAAGCTGAGATTTGATCATGGTTCAAAGCCAGCTTGGCCAGTAAAGTCTATGAGACTCTTATCTCCAATTAACTACTAAAAAGCTGGAGATGGAATTGATGCTCAAGTGGTAGAGTACCAGACCAGATCAAAAACACTCAGGGAACCGGGCACTGGTGGCTCACCCCAGCTACTTTAACACCTACCTACTCTGGAGACTGAGATATGAAGATCACAGTTCAAAGCCAGCCCAGGAAGGAAATTCCATGAGACTCATATCTCCAATTACCTACCAAAAAAGCCAGAAGTGGAGATGTGACTCAAATGGTAGAATGCTAGCCTTGAGCACAATAGCTCAGGGACAGCACTCAGGCCATTAGTTCAGGCCCCAGCAAACACCCACACCTACCCCCCCCCCACACACACACATAGGTTACAGTCACAGTCACACTCACCTGCAATTAATACCTGTTTGTTGTTGCTGCTGTTGGTTGTAGGACTTGAACTTGGAGCCTGGGCACTGTCCCTGAACTTGTTTGCTCAAGGCTAGCACTCTACCACTTTCAGCCACAGTTCCACTTCTGGTTTTCTGGTAGTTAATTGGAGACTATTGTCTCATGGACTTTCCTGCCTGGCCTGGCTTTGAATCGTGATCTTTACTTCTCAGCCTCCTGAGTAACTAGGAATACAGGCATGAGCCACCAGCACCTGGCAATTCAGACCTTTTAAACTTTAACCAGTTTGTATCACTTTTATAAATGACTTGGGTGAGGCTTTGTGCTTATGAAACCAGCCCCTCATCACTCACATTTTTCTGCTCTGAACAGTTCTCTGGCTTCTGGGGAATGGCCAGTTCTTTAGAAAGCTCATCTTGCCCAGTAAATGTTTTAATTTTTTTTTCAAAATGAAAAATGAAGTAAATAATTTCTTTTTTGGATGTGACTGGATATTCTTTTTTTTTATTTTATTTTATTTGTGAACATGCTGTACAGAGGAGTCACAATTACATGGGCAGGATAATGCGTACATTTCTTACCAAGCATTGCAGCCTCCTCCTTTGTTTACCCTTCACATCCCTTCCCAGCCTCCCTCCTCCCCCCGAATGGATATTCTTAAAGAATCAAAAATATAAAAACTTATAGCTTGAAGCCAGTTAAGCCAGAAAAGTCCATGAAACCCTTGTCTCCAACTAACCAGCAAAAAGCTGAAGTGGAAGTAAGGATCAAGAGGTAGAATGCCCACTTTGAGCAAAAAGCCAGGTGAGAACGTGAGGCCCTGAATCTAAGCCCCAAAACTTCAACACACACACACACACACAAAATCTTTCATAACTCCACAGCCTAATAATTTAGTAAAGAGCACCTCTCTCTGTCTCTGTCTCTCTTTCTTCTTCCTACTCTTCCATTCTCTATCCTCTTTATGTGTATTTAAATGAATATATGTTATTTTATTCTGTCAGTTCTGGGGCTTGAACTCAGGGCCTGGGCCCTGTCCCTGAGCTTCTTTTGTTCAAGGCTAGCACTCTACCACTTTCAGCCACAGTGCCACTTCTGGCTTTTTCTGTTTATGTAGTACTGAGGAACCAAACCCAGGGCTTCATGCATGCTATGCAACACTCTACCATTAAGCCACATTTCCAGCCTATAAATGTATTTGTGTGTATGTAAATATATGTACATATATACACATACAGAGGCTGCTATATATTTGTGTGTATATTTTTAATAGTCTAGGATAATAAACTACTTTTCCACTATTTTTACCTTGAAAAACAAAACTGTCAATATATAGAAATCTTTCTTTAGAAGCCGGGCGCTGGTGGCTCACGCTTGTAATCCTAGCTACTCAGGAGGCTGAGATCTGAGGATTGCAATTCAAAGCCAGCCCGGGCAGGAGAGACCGTGAGACTCCTATCTCCAATAAACCACCCAGAAAACCGGAAGTGGCGCTGTAGCTCAAGTGGTAGAGCGCTCGCCTTGAGCTGAAGAGCTGAGGGACAGCCCAGGCCCAGAGTTCAAGCCCCATGACCGACAAAAACAAACAAACAAAAAAACAGAAATCTTTCCTTAGAGTGAACAGCTCTATGTCATAGTATTTCAACCTAACAATAAACATTTAGACTACTTTTCTCTAAATTACCCTAAGCATGCTGGGAAGGTGGCTCAGTGGTAGAGCACTTGCCTTGCGTGCCTGAGGCCCTGGGTTCGATTCCCCAGCACCACATAAGTAAAATCAAAATAGAAAATTACTGAATCTAAATTACCCTAAGTATTCTTATATATTCATCTTTGCATAATTATAAGATTGCCTTCCAAGGCTAATTGTTGATAGAATAACATATGCAAATATATGTATTTCTGTTTGTTTGTTTTTGGGTTGGTTGACTAATTTTTGCCAAGATCATTACTGAGCAAGTAAGTTAATTCAACAGTCATTTTGGGGGTAAAAGATACATAACATTTTTTTATTTTGTATTACTTTATATTTTATTTATTTACTTATTTATGTCAGTTGTGGGGCTTGAACTCAGGGCCTGAGTCTCTGAGCTCTTTTGCTCAAGGCTCTACAACCTTGAGCCACAGCTCCACTTCTGGTTTTCTGGTAGGTAATTAGAGATAAGAGACTCACAGACTTTCCTACCTGAGCTGGCTTTGAATCACAATCCTCCTATCTCAGCCTCCTGAGTGGCTAGGTTTAAAGGCATGCCCAGCTTATATTTTATTTTTGAGACAGGGTTTCACTATGTAGCTTATTTTGACCTCATACTTCAGCTTCAACCTCCAGAGTACTGAGATTACATTTGTATGCCAGTACATCCAGCTCAAACAAACTCCTTTATGTAATAATTTGGAGCATCACTGATACTTTATAATTTCTATTCTTACCATATACTTGGTAACAATGGGCTTTATTAAAGATATTTATCATCACAAGTCTCACAGGGAAAATATGATTTGATTTTATTTGCATTTCTTTGTTTTTATTTACAAAGAGATTAAATGTATACTTACATTTTTGTTGGTAAATTCCCTATTCGTGTCCTTTGCCCACATTGCTCTTTTAACAGAAAAATTGGCTGACTGGGCATCTCCATGGTGGGCATCTGCAGTTTGAACAGCATTCGGAGCCTGGGCGTGGCTTCTTACCTCATTCAATCCCCAAAGGGTGCTTCCCATCCTCCATCAACAAACATAGAAATTTAGTAGGCCAGTCCCAGAAAGCTCACTCCTGAGAAGCAGCTCTGGCTCAGCTCGTGCTCACTAACTCCACCTCTTAATCCCAGGTGCCTTTGCCAGAGAAGAATTAGTTCCTCTCCCACTTTACCGGGCATTTGGAAATATCTAGAGGAACTTCTGGTTGTCCTAAGTAGTAAGTAAATGGGTGCTACTGGCTCCTAAGACAGTCCCTTTCTCCCCCAAAATGATCCATGTAAAATGTTAGCAACAAGAACAACAACAAAAAATCATGATTGGGAAACCTTGCTCTAAATGAGGTCACTGGAGATGTTGCTAAAACCCAGAAACACCAAGCCTGAAACTCAGCTCAATGCACTCCACCCAGCGAGGCGGGACTGGCACACCCTGATGCATGTTAAGACATCTGCAGCACACTCTAGGTCACCGAGTAGTCTCCCAGGCGGTGTAACCACCCACTTGCCCCACTGACTGGCTCCCATTTAGAGGGTCTTACCTTAGGCGCTACTGAGAAATGGTCAGCCAGTCATAATTTTTCTAATTTTGCTTAGTCTTTCTTCCTCTCAGCTTACTGCATGAGCAGTGACATTTGCTTCATCTAAGTTCTCCACCTTGACCCACAGTCCATCCTCCTCCACCATCTTGTTTCACTGCTATCCTTTCTTTTTATGCCCAATGTCTTCAGAATCTTTGGCTACTGCCTTTAGGTTCTCAAGAGACAATGATTAAGTGAAATTATATATTTTAGTAAAATCTAATTTAATATATTTTAGTAAAATCTAATTTCCAAGACCTAGAGGCATTGGATGGGTAAAGTAGTATAGCACCAACCGAATGAGTCTGAGGATCTGATTCAAACCCCAGTACTGAGGAAGAAAAGAAGGAAGCAAGGACGGAAGGGAGGAAGGGAGGAAGGAAAAAAGTAATAAAGGGGGGAAGGGAGGAAGGGAGGAAGGAAAGAAGGAAGGAAGGAAAAGAGGAAAGAAGAAAAAGAATAGAGAAAGGGAAGAGAAAGAAGGGCAGAGGAAAGGAGGGAAGGGGAAGGGAAGGGAAAAGAAGGGGAAGGGAAGGAGAAAGGACAAGGAAAAGGGGAAAAGAAAGGAAAGAGAAAGGGAAGGGAAAGGAAAAGGGAAGGAAAGTGAAAGGAAAAAGAAAACTTTAGGCTTGGATACTAGTGGCTCATGCTTATACTCCTAGTTACTCAGAAAGTTGAGTTTGAAGCCAGCCTTGAAAGAAAAGTTTGTGAGATGTCTGTAGCCAAAACCAATAGCAAAAAGCCAGACAGTAGATGTGGCTGAAGTGATAGAGTGCCCGCCGAGCAAGCAAGACAAGCAAGTATAAGACCCTGAGTTCAAACCTCAGAACTGGCCAACAATAATAATAAATAAGTGAAAAATAGAAAGTCCCTTCAAGCCCAAGTTAACCTAGATACTTTTATCCATGTTACTCTTT
Source organism: Dipodomys ordii (assembly GCF_000151885.1). Classification (NCBI taxonomy): domain Eukaryota; kingdom Metazoa; phylum Chordata; class Mammalia; order Rodentia; family Heteromyidae; genus Dipodomys; species Dipodomys ordii. Next base: position 2,992,300 of record NW_012267240.1, on the reverse strand, counting down.
AAGGATTTTATATTTTTGCATTTTACATTTAGGTCTTTGATGCTTAATTGTGAAGAATAATTGTGTGTAGGTTCTTTTCCTTTTTCTTTTATTCTTTTGCATGTGGCTATCTTGTTCTTTTGCTTTCATCTTTTAGATGATCTTTTGGGTCATATATACTTTTTTTTTTTTTGGTCAGTCATGGGACCTGAACTCTGGGCTTGAGCACTGTCCCTCAGCTCTTCAGCTCAAGGCTAGTGCTCTACACTTGAGCCAAAGCGCCACTTCCAGCTTTTTCTGCTTATGTGGTGCTGAGGAACCAAACCCAGGGCCTCATGCATGCAAGGCAAGCGCTCTACCACTGAGCCACCTTCCCAGCCCCAGGGTCATATATACTTGTAACTTCAGCTTTAAGGAATTCTGAGATAGGAGGATTCTGATTCAAGGGCAGTGGATGGTAAGGGAATTAAGACAAGCCTGTCTTAAAGGTAAAACAGGCTGGGCTCTAGTGGCTCATGCTTGTAATTCTAGCTACTCAAGAGGCTGAGATCTAAGGATTATGGTTTGATGCCAACCCTGGGCAGGAAAGTCTATGTGACTCTTATGAACCACCAGAAAACTGGAAGTTGCTCTGTGACTCAAGAACAGTGCTAGCTTTGAGCAAACAAGCTTAAGACAGCACCCATGCTCAGGTTCAAGCCCCATGACTGACACAAACAACAACAATGACAAATATTCATGCTGCTACTTGAGAGGAGGAGATAGAAGGATCACAGTCAGAGAAAGCTTGAGACCCTATCTGAAAAATAAAGCAAAAGGTTTGGGGACATAACTCATGTGGTAAAATGCCTGCTTAGTACCTGCAAAGCCCTAACTTCAACCCTTAATACTGCCAATACTTTTTTTTTAGATTATTTTTCTTCATTGTTTTGTCTTTGCTCCTTGGGCAAAAACAATATCCACGGTAAAGACAATAAAAGGCAAATCACAGTCTAAGGGAAACATTTCCAAAAGACAGTTCACATAAAAGACCAGAGCCTAGTAATATACTGGGACTTAGTCTAGAAGGACAAAAGCATTTCCTCTTCCTCTGGTACTTGCCATAAATTCTGCATAACATCTTTTCTGGCCATGGATCCTTCCAGAGTCTCCCATTTTGAATGGCGCAAATGGCAGGACTGGAGGGTGTGCAGCTGAGACCCATTGCAGAGGACATTTTTGCTGCAGGATTCACTCAAAGCCGCCATGTATGTATGTATGTATGTATGTATGTATGTATGTATGTTGTGTATTTATTTATTTATTTGCCGTGGGTCTTGAACTCTGGGCCTTGGGCGCTGTCCCCTCTGCTCTTCAGCTCAAAGGGAGCGCTCTACCACTTCAGCCACAGCTCCACTTCTGGATTTCTGAGTGGTTTCTTGGAGATAAGAATCTCACAGACTTTCCTGCCCGAGTTGGCTTTGAACTTGATCCTCAGAGCTCAGTCTCCTGAGTAACTAGAATTATAGTGTGAGCCACCACTGCCCGGCTCCATCACCTCTTTAGATCACTAAAGACGATGATGGGAGCACTGAGCCTAGTTGTGGAAGGTGAGGGACCCTCAGGGCTAGTATGTCCTACTTTGTGATAAGAAATGAAAGAGGCACCGATTTGCCTTTAGATTTTTGGCGGTGGGGGATGGGGATGAACCAGTGTCTCATTTGTAGCCCAAGCTGGTCTCGAATCTACAATTCTCCTATAACATCCTCCTGAGTTCTAGGATTGCAAGTATCTACCACCACATGCAGATAACAATTTGTCCCTTAATCTGCAAAGAATGGCCTGGTACAACTCAATCTCTAAAAATCTGAACTTTTTACCAAAATGGCAGGTCTCTGAGTCTCCATACATGGACAAATGGTGGATAGATAGTCAGGTAAGTTCCCATAGAAATGATCTTTAAGCCCATGTAATTGTAACCCCTCTGTACGGTATGTTCACAATAAAAAAAAAAGAAATGATCTTTAATAACACATAATTTGTAGGGAGTAGCCAAGTGGAAGGTTTTGTTTCACAAAACCCTGCTTCAGCTAAACAGGAAAGAAGGAAGGAGCTACAGAAACTCACCTTCCTTGCAGAGACGATGGTGGAAGAAGTTCAGCAGGAACCTCTTCCTGAAGAATGTCTTGCAACCATCATTTTCAGGGCTCAGCCCTCCTCCAATGGCTGGTGGCTGAGAAAAATAAACACTTTCTCTAAGACACAAACGAGTGGATGCGCACATTCAGAGCAGAAGGAAACCATCAAGAAGGGAAGGGCTGACCTTCTTGACAAATAAATAGATGAATGTGCACATTTAAACTCTGTGTCCTCATATACGAACCCAGTCATCCTGGGAACTCCCTCTGCAGAGATTGGGCTGCATTCTCCTGCAGCTCTATACCTGCACATGTGCCACTGTCCTTTCGATATAGTTTATTATAATATGTATACTTATATAGGTATATGTATATATTATTTTTCTTTTTCAGTACTGAGGTTTGAACTTACTCTTGTTAGACAGGCTCTCTTGTAATGAGCTATGCCTCCAGCCCTTTTTGGCACTGTTTATTTTTTAGAAAGGGTCTCACTTCTTGCCCAGATATGTACCTGGCTTGAGATCTGCCTGTTTTAGGCTTCCTATCCTGGGTAAAATAGGAGGCACACATCATCCCACCCAAGTCTCAGTAAGAAGAGACTTCAAGAACTATATTCTGCCTTGGGCTTGTCTTGAACTGTGATTCTACTCATCTTAGCCTCTCAAATAGCTAGAATTATGGGCATGAGCCACTGATGCCTGGTTCACTTTTTTTTTTTTTTTGGTGCCAGTCGTGGGGCTTGAACTCAAGGCCTAAGCACTATCCTTGAGTTTTGTTGCTCAAAGCTAATGCTCTACTATTTGAGCCATAGCTCTGCTTCTGGCTTGTTAGTAGTTAATGAGAGATAAGAGTCTCACAGACACAGAATCCAAGGAAAAAAGGTGAAAAAATATAGCAGTGGTGTATACTGGACATTGATGAAAGTGAACTGGGCAACTCACGGTGGAGATGGGAAGGAGGGAATGGAAGAGAGTGAGGGAACAGATGATACTACGCAAAAGGAAATGTATTTAGTACCTGACATATGTAAAGGTAACCTACTGTGTATCACCTCTAAAACAACAATAAAGTAAATTAGGAAGGAAAAAATAAAAGTTTCACAGATTTTCCTGCCTGGGCTGGCTTTGAACCATGATGCTCAAATATTTGCCTTATGAGAAGCTAGGATTACAGGCCTGAGTCGTAAGTACCCAGCTGTATTAATGTTTTTTTCTTTTTGTATAAATAGAGATAGGGGGGAGGGAGAGAGAGAGAGAGAGAAGGAGGGAGAGGAAGAGAGAGAGAAAGAGAGAGGGGGGAGTTTATTGATTGATGATTGTGGGGCTGGAACTCAGGACTCAGTCACAGTCCCAGAGCTTTTTTGCTCCAGGTTAGTATTCTATCATTTAGCCATCACACCACTTCCTGTTTTCTGGTGGTTGATTGGAGATAAGAGTCTTGGACTTTTCTACCTGGGCTGGCTTCAAACTGAGATCCTCAGATATCAGTCTCCTGTATAGTGCAGATGAACTACCAGTGCTTGGCTAAAAACTTAATTTCTTTTGAATAAATACGATCTATTTTCCTTGGGATATGCTTCTTTGTGTATCCAGGTTTCAGCGTGACTTCATTACCATCCTGACATCCTCTAATTTTCACTGGTCTCTGAGGAGGAGCAGTACCCCCTCCCCCCCTCCCCCCACCCCCATCCCACCCCCCACCCTCCCAACCTTGCTTTAGGCATACAGGGCTGGCATCAGTTTGATGACTCACGAAGTTGGTGACGTGGCTTCTGGCAAAAACCCCTGGGTGTACTCATTCTTTGTCTTTATCCAGGCCCCTTGCTCTACGCCTCCAGATGCTTCTTCCCAGCATTTACTCTCCCACTTTCTCCCTAGACAGAGGAAATTGGACCTGCTTTCTTCCCATCACTGACTGGGACAGGCCTCCAGGGGTTAGGTTCCAGCCCACCTACTAGACCTGGAGTCTGGTTAATCTGCTGTTTTGTGTGGGATACTCCTATTTTGTGTGGGGTGGCCCTACAGGCTTTTCAGCAACCAGAAATGCAGAACGTGGTCTCCCCACTGAGATCCCCTGAATCTCTCTGAGTCCTGATGTTCCTCCGTCCTCAAGGATTACTGTAGGGGAAGGGCATGTTGAAACTGCAGGGTAGGAACAGTCTTCTGGCCATCCGACTTACTTTCTAATTTTGTCCTAGCCTACTATTATATCCTAGCTTTATTATTGAGTTGATCTTTTTAATTTCTCTGTGCCAGGCCTAGGGCTTGAACTCAGGGCCTGGATACAGTCCGGTAGCTTTATCACTCAAGGCAGGAGCTCTACTGCCTGAACCACAGTTCCACTTCCAGCTTTTTGGTGATTAATTGGAGAAAAGAGTCTAACAGGGGCTGGGAAGATAGCTCAGCGGTAGAGTGCATGCCTTGCAATCATGAGGCCCTGCGTTCGATTCCTCAGCACCACATAAATAGAAAAAGCTGGAAGTGGCGCTGTGGCTCCAGTGGTAGAGCGCTAGCCTTGAGCTGAAGAGCTGAGGGACAGAGCCCAGGCCCAGAGTTCAGGCCCCATGACCGACA